>NC_088331.1:31872500-32227500 GCF_036884655.1 Musa acuminata AAA Group | reverse complement strand
AACTTGCCAAAGAAGCTCATCGAAACTCGCTAAGAAGATCGTCGTAAAGTCCAGGAGCTTGTCATGAGTCCACCGGAACTTTGCCGAGAGTTCGTCGGAAGTTCACTAGAAGAGCAATTGACGTATCGGAATAAGAATGCTTTGTCAATTATCTTAATTATTATAGTTAGTTCGTAAATTTAGTTATAATTGGGAGGTAATCCCACTAACTTAACTAGGGGCCAACTGGGCCCTTAGTAGGGCTGAATTAGGCCGGATTGAACGACCCATTCAGCCCTTGAAAACATGACCAGCGATGGCACCGCCTGGGAGATCCAATCTTCCAAATGGTTTGGGCGGTGGTACTGCCTAGAATGGGCGGTGGTACCGCTGGCAATCAATGCTGCCAGCGATGGTACCACCCCTGTCAGGTAGTGGTTGTTAGGATCAAGAGTACTAAGAGGGGGGGGTGAATTAGTGCAGCGGAAAACTTTCGACGATTAAAACTGCATTTGTACGATAAGAGCGATTTCGGTAGAAAAGCTGATTCGTAAATCACTTTAACTTGTGATCAAGCAAGATGCAGTTAAAGCGAATCTATAAGGGCAGTTTGTAGTTATGATGGAAATTAGAATGTAAGTGCAAACTGAAATATGATGTTCGTACGATAAAACTGATTTACGTCTAAACACCGATTCGGAAAATACTAAACTTTGAAACACGATCGTAAATTCGCAGAAGGCAGTAAGCTATTGAGGAGGTTTGCAGTAAAGATAATATGCTCAAAGTAAATGCAAACCAGAGAGCACCATGATTTTAGAGTGGTTCGGTCAATCTTGACCTACATCCACTTCTGGCTTCCTCCACTGACGAGGTCACCGACGTCCACTAGAGGCCTTCTTCAATAGGCGAAGGCCAACCACCCTTTTACAATTTCACTCCTTTTGATGGGCTTAGGAGACAACCCTTGCAGAATTTTCTCTCCTCTCTTGAAAGATCAAAACTTGGAAGAAAAGAGGGAGAATAGCTTTTAACTCATACAACACTTTTGAGCTCTAAAAATCACAGAGTAAGATCAGGATTTCGGTGGTTTTTGGTTGCTCTTTCATTGCTGAAAGAGTAGGGTATTTATAGGCCCCAACTCAGTTTGAATTCCGAGCTCAAAACTGTCAATTCTCGGAATTTCGGGGTCTGGCGGTTGCACCGCCTTGTCACAGACTTAGCTGGTTTTGCCTAAGTCGTGCGGCACCCTTGCGTATCCGTCCGTAAAGGTCAGCCTCTCCGAAGACTCCCATTGTCCCTTAGGACCAACAAAACAGAGAACGGGCTAGAGAGAACGCCTCAATCGGGATCCACAAGCAAACATCTCCGAAAAACACTTCATAGACAATGCAAATTACAAACAGTCTTTACAAGCTTTGAACAGTGGCACAACAAAGGGTAAAATGGTCCATTACAGACCGAGAATCTCTCGTACGTGTCAACATGACACAACCTTTATTTACAAGCCTAAAGAGGCCACCAACCCAACTAAAATGGGACTATTAAGCCTTCGGCCGCCCCTTTACATGCTGTACAAGGAATGAACATGCCAAAAGACACGGACATACATAAGCATTACATCAAACACCTTGTTTAGAAGTTTGTCTATGACATTCTCCCCCACTTATTCCTTCGACGTCCTCGTTGAAGCCTTCGTCGACACTGCAACTCCTCGCCTTTGCTTGAGTCTTCAATCCTCTACTCCAGCTACAATGCGCCTCTTGGCTCCTTGCTGCTCTCCGTTGCTGTTTTTTGAGTAGTCGAACCTTTGATCCGCCATGCTGCTTCAACTCACCAATGACTCTGACTCTGGTGTGGGGTTGGCTGAGTTGTGTTGATCCTTGTTGATTCCTATAGATCTCCCAAATGAAGGAAAAGACCATCCTTACTGCGCTAGTCTCTCAAATTCCTCATGCTGCTTGAACTGGGTGGATGCTTGTTGGAGCTTTAATGAGCATCGTTTCGTAAACTTCTGAAGTTTTGGGTCATTCCTCCACAAAATTTGCTCATTGACTCTTCCTTCACTTAGTTGTCACATCCAAGTAGGTTCGCATCACTTCCGCTTTTGATTGGCATTTCGTTGGGAAATGACGCGGACAATCTACTCTTAGTAGCACTGATCACCGTTGGTGAGGATTTGACAACTATTGTCTTCCATTATCTTCGAAGGGTCTTTGAACTTGTGCAGAGCTCCTCTGCTGGATATATAAGAGAATTAGGGTACTCGGTTTCGCCTATTCTCTTAAGAGTTGAGAAGGCAAATGTTACTTGACTTCGCCTGCCTCCTCGAGGTTGTACTTCATGCATCGAGCTGGTTACTAGCCTTCGCCTGCTCTTTGCTCACACTTCTGAAGCACTTGAAGTGTTTGCACTCCTTGCGTTGAGTTAGTTACTGTGATTCACCTTCTCAATGCCATTGAACTTCTGGAATGCAGGAAGTTTTCACCCCAACTTGGAGTAGTTCTCTCATAGGTTTGGTCGCCTCTAGGATTGTACCGTCTTCTCCATCAACCCTGCCGCCTACTCCATTGAGTAGCAAAGGTACAGTACCGTGTACTGCCTGCTTCGTTCCTTGGTTATGCACTCTTGCATGACCCGAAGTCCTTCACTTTCGGCTATCTTGATGAGAAGCACATTGACACCGGTCTTACGAAGTTCTTCGGCCTCTGCCCTTCAGCCTTATCTCGGTACTTGGAGATTGCCTCTGCATTCTCCACCTCCTCGGCCCCTTTCACGACCAAGCGCTCTCCCTCCATGAGAGCAAGGGATCAATGACTTTCACGGAAGTCCCGCCTCTGCGGTACCATGGCGCTGCCATGCCCATGGCCCTACTATCCGTCGCCTCACATCTGCATCCCTTTTCTTCACGATCAGTAGATATGTCTCTGTGGCACTCCTCTGAGTCCACCTCCATTCTAACTGATGCTTGATTTTGGGTAGCTAAGTCCCTCTGGACTCATCGTCGCTTCCTCGCCCCTTTCGACCCCCTGCTTCAACACCTCTTTGTTCTCTAAGTAATCTGTTTGGTCAATGGAAAGACGAACTGCAACTCCCATGTATGGCCTCTGCCATCACATTGTAGGGTTTGCACCGATTCTCTTCTCCTTAGCTTCCTTGGTAGCAACGTTCGCTTACTCGACCTTGTCCTCTGACTTGTCGGGCTTCCTTAAGCGAATATGAGCTCTGGAGCAGTCCAACTCTCCAGCTGCTTCGATCATACCTCTGCATAATCAAGTCCCTCCCATGGGACTCACTGGTACTTGCATTCGAACTTTTCCCTTGGTGGAACCCAGCCCCCATATACTGATGACCAAGGTTTTCATCCGATGCAAAATTCGATGCACGCACGGAAGACCCGCCTCTGCGGTACCATGGCCTTCACTCCTTGAATCCATAGCCCTTCTTGCCGTCGTGTTGTTCACCGAAGTGGAGCTCCCAGTAGCTCCCGATCATACCTCCATATGATCCAGTCCCTCCCGGGACTGGTTGTGTGTATCGCATTGCCACGAACTGTTCCACCACGATCCGCTGTACCATGTCGCCTCCTGGTGACATCTCCAGTGCATTCTGATCCTTGTGGAATAAACTCGAATTGTGAACCCTCCATGTGTGGCCTCTGCCAATACATCGCAGGGTCTCTTCCACATTCGATTTTGTTCGCTCCTTTGACAATCGACCTTCATCCACCCACTCTTGGGTCACACCCAGACGAAGCACCGCTCTAGGACAGTCCGTCGCCTAGTAGCTCCCGAAGTCCACCGACTTCATTGAAATTTGTGCACCATTGTCTGGATCCTGGGCCTCTGCCCCTACCAGCACAATCTCCGCTACGCACCGCTTCCTTCATAGCAACTCGAATGGCAACACTGTGGCATATTCTTCAAAAGTACCCGCCTCTGCGTCCTCTTGCCTAGTGCTAAGGCCTTCTGAACCCAACTTCGCCTCCGCAAATTGAGTCGCCTTAGTTCCTCCATCAAATGCTTCTCCGAGATAAGGTGCATGTGCCCAGAAGCTCCCTTCGTCTTTGGCACCATGCAAGATGAGTCTGCTCCGTCAGAATGAAGGACTCATGTAACAACATGATTCTACTCTTGCCTCTACAAGAGTTCAGGTCCTTGACCTCTGTCTAAGGAAAGCACTGTGCCTCCGCTCCATGTTCCAACTTCTATGCTGGCTCCCTTCATGTGGCTTGAGTACTTCGCCAAGTTACACCCAAGTTGCTCCGCTCCTCGTTTTTGCATTGAGTCGATGGTGGCCCTCGTGTCCACCATTCCACAGGTCTGCCCTCCCTTGAGTCTGATCTCCACATCGACTCCAAGTGTGCCTTCATTTAAGTTGCTTTAGGTCGCTCCCCCACTTGATCTCGCAATGCATCCACCAATGCATTCTCTCAAGCGAGATCATGCGACAACTCCTCGCTGTTTGCTCGGTCCATTGAGCTTTGTGGAGTTGTTGTTTGTTGAGGTACTCCTCCTAAACATGTGAAGTCCATCTCACATGATTCTCCCTCTAGAGAGCCGAGACTTATCCCTTCTGGATAACTGTCCCGTTGGAGCAACATCTCTCTTCGTTCCGGAGACCACTATCCCCTTAGACTACTCCGATCTGCTGAACAAACTGTGCAATGTTCTGCCTCCTGCAAACGCACTTGCTAGATTGTGCCTCCACGTCAATACAGTCCCCGCTACACCCCTCAAGGCCTAGCAACATGCTGAACTCGTTGCACACTTCAGCCTCTTACGGACGTATCCTTCACATGACGAAGAGAAAGTTTCAATGCTCCTTGGCGCCAAGTTTCGGTCGCCTTAGGATGGCCACAAACAGTCCATCGTCCGCATACAAGCCCATGCATGAGTACCGAATTCTTCAAGTTAGCAATTCCCCTCACCTCTGTGAGCTTTGCAAAACTCTTTCGGTCGCTGAGCAACTCATTCCACCTTGCTTGGTCTCATTCTTTACCAAGCGCCTTGCTTGCCTTGAGCACCATCAAGTATAGTTGTCAACGTTGAGCCGTAGCTCAAACTCAGCCATCCCAACGTTTGTGCGCTCCGCATTCTTCCAAGCTTGTCTGTTCTCGTGGTGCCTCTTGCGCGAAGGGTTGGCCATTCCTCTGAATGCTAATGTCAGATGCCCGCTCCTCCGAGCAACTCTTTTCTCTACATCTCCGTGCCCGTTTTCCCCCAAACGGTCGCGCGTGTGCTGACTGCCCTCAACGCAGCCCCGCTAGGTCCCCCACGTTTGCATGCTAAGTGTTTCTATGAGTGCTTGTCCCGCTCTGATACCATCTGTCACGGACTTAGCTGGTTTTGCCTAAGTTGTGCGGCACCCTTGCGTGTTCGTCCGCAAAGGTCAGCCTCCCCGAAGACTCCCATTGTCCCTTAGGACCAACAAAAGAGAGAATGAGCTAGAGAGAACGCCTCAATCGGGATCCACAAGCAAACATCTCCGAAAAATACTCCATAGACAATGCAAATTATAAACAGTCTTTGCAAGCTCTGAACAGTGGCACAACAAAGGGTAAAATGGTCCATTACAGACCGAGAATCTCTCGTACGTGTCAACATGACACAACCTTTATTTACAAGCCTAAAGAGGCCACCAACCCAACTAAAATGGGACTATTAAGCCTTCGGTCGCCCCTTTACATGCTGTACAAGGCATGAACATGCCAAAAGACATGGACATACATAAGCATTAAATCAAACACCTTGTTTAGAAGTTTGTCTGTGACAGCCTAGCAGAGCTCGGAGACTAAGCCTCTAGGCGGTGCCACCGCTTGTTAAGGGTGGTTGCACCTCCTGCTAGAGCTCGGAGACCGAGCTCAGGAAGTGGCACCGCCTGACTAGAGTGGTTGCACTGCCCAGCCATAGCTCGGAGATCGAGCTCAGGCGGTTGCACCTCTGTCAGAGGCGGTTGCACCACCCAGCCAGAGCTCGGAGACTGAGCCCAATTTGGGTCTGATCCATTCGGCCCAATTTGGGTCTTTCAAGGGCCCAATTGCCCCAAGATTAAGTTAATGGGATCACCTCCCATTTCTAACTTAATCATCGTTCTAACTACGAATTTCTTAAGACATTTACTACAACTTGCTCCAGTGCGTCAATCGCTTCTTCCAGCGAGCTTCCGTCAATCATCCGATGAACCCTCGGTGATGCTCCTGCGGACTTCCGGCAAACTCCTGGACTTGCGACGATCCACTTAGCGAGTTCCGATGAGCTTCTTTTGGCAAGCTCCTGGACTTCTCGGATTTGTTCCCGCAGAACCTCCGACGACCGTCCGGACTTCCGTCGAGCTCTCGAAATCCCAACGTGATCATAGTCTTGACTCCGGTGCACTCTTGCTGCATGTCTTACTTCCATCATAGTTAATCCTGTACACTTAAAACAAAACTTCGATCGAGACAATTAATCCTAAGCAATTAACTAAGTTGTCCGGCATGTCATTGGTCCCTCGACGCTTCGTCCGATTCTTTGGCGCATCGTCCTCTCCTGCGGCCTATTGCCCAATCGGCTAGTTGACTCCGCAACGCCAATATCCTTGGCGCAATACCCGCTCTTCTTGGCCCGATGCCCGAGTCCACGACCCGAAGCCTTCTATTGATACGTCGACCGATCAACCGGCCCGACGTCCAATCTTCTGACATATTCCTCCGGCACAACATGATTTTTCCTGCTTTAATTGTCTCATCCTGATCAAAGCATTCTACATCACTCAAAATGCAGATTAAATCATAAATATATATTAAGTGGTTTCATCATCAAAATACGAGATTCAACAGTGGTATAGCCAGAGCTCGATCTCCGAGCTTTATCAAGTAGTGGTACTGCCCATTAATGGTGGTGGTACCGCCAGCATCCCGAAATCCAAGGATTTGAATTTTTTTGGCTCTAACTTTTAAAGCCACTAGAGCCTATAAATACCCCACCTTTTTCTGCATGAAAGGGTAACAAAGTGCTATTATATGTGTGAAGAATTCTAAGTGTTTGAGGTTTGAAAAGTGTTATAAAAGTGAGAAAAGTTCTCCTCCTCCCTCTCTTAGCCTTGTAAGCATCCAAGAAAGAGGAGTGAGACTTGTAAGGGTTATCTCCTAAACCCGACAAAAGCAGAAAGAGCTATAAAAGGTGGTTGGTCTTCGCCTATTGAAGGAAGGCCTTTAGTGGATGCCGGTGACCTCGACGGAGGAAGAATCCGAAGTGGACATAGGTCTCATTGACAGAACCACTCTAAATTTTGGTTTGCTTTTCTTTTTGTGCAATTTACTTTACTGGAAACCTCCTTGAGCTTCTCATTACATTCTTATGAAAGTTTTAAGTTCAATATCTTTCTAAAACAATTTGAATCAAGACGAACTTTATACGAAATCAAAAAAATTTCCGTGGCACTAATTCACCCCCCCCCCCCCTCTCTTAGTGCCGATCTTGATCTTAACAAACTCAACCACAGAGGCGAAGTACATTGCTATAGCAGAGGCAACAAAAGAGGGAGTTTGAATGAAGAAGTTCATCATAGATCTGAGAGTCATGCTGGGTAGTGAGGAGCTGATTTCCTTATATTGCAACATCAACGGGGTGATTGCTCAAGTGAAGGAACCCAGGTCTCATTAGAAGTGTTCTAAGGAGGCTCCTCCTAATCAGAGAGGTCGTGACCCGAGGAGATATAAGAGTAGAAATAGTTCCATCCGAAGATTACATTGCAGATCCAATGACAAAGTTATTGTCTCAAATAGTCTTTGAGCGTCACAAGGGTCTGATGGGAATCAGATATATAGGTGATTGGCTTTAGGTCAAGTGAGAGATTGCTAGTCATATGTACCCTGCAAGCTAATCACGTGAGTGATGACACATGTGACTTGACACGTAGTCCTTTTGCTTATTATATTTTGACATTTTATCACTTTATATTGACTATTACACAAACATATATATATATATATATATATATATATATATATATATATATATATATATATATATATATATATATATATATATATATATATATATATATATATATATATAGTGATATCCTTGGATCTGTGTAATCGGAATTCGATCATGATGATATCATGATAATGAGACCGATCCGCCTTTAACACAGATCCTAAATAATCCCGGTCATAGGTTACTCAAGAGGGACATCGAGATAATCGGACAGATTGGTATGCTATATACCCGTTCATATGATGGATGCAGTTGGTCTCATAGTTGCTCGTGTGGGGACACTACGGATACAGTACATGTGCTTATTGAAGAATGAGTTCATTGATTGATCCGCTTATGGAATGTTGGATGGTTGATGATGTCTTATTATCAAACAATGATTCTGTAGTCCCAGTGGTATATCTGGTTCTTAGACTTGAGACACCAAGGATGTCCTGTATGGGTGCTCCACTATTTGATATCAGACTTATAGGTTTGGATGTCCCAGATCTAGCATAGCCGGTCTTCGGGAGTAGTAGTCAACCTTACGAGGGCTATTGAGTGTCGATAGAGGATCATCCACTCTCGGTATTATGAGAGGAATGTCTCATATATTCTTGTTTAAACAAATCCCTAACTAGCGTCATTCGGATTGAAAGAGAAAAAGTTCTATGGGAGAATTCGATTATAGCAAGACTCGAGTAGAAACCATATGGGTCTGACAACACCATGCTCGGTATACGATCTTTGAGATATTAGATGGATAAGGGACTATAGGTATATGGTAACTGAGGATAGACATGTCCAATGGATTGGATTTCCTTGTATCGTCTGGGGACTACGGCGTAGTGGCCTAGTACGTCCGATCGAGTGAATTATTATGGATATAATAATTCACTGAGGTAGAAGGAGTTCTGATAGGTATGACTCACGGCAGCTCGATATTGGGCCTAGAGGGTCACACACATATAGTAGGAATTATGATGAGTAGATGTTCGAATATGGGATATCCATTGGAGCCCTTATCTTATTGGATATCCAATAAACCCTTGAATTATTGGATCCCATAGACGAGATTCAATAAAAGCCCATAAGAGATTATTGGATAGAGATCCACTAATCTAAAAGGCTTGGGTAGTTGGATGAAGATCTAATACCCAATAGGGGAGGAACCATTAGGGTTAAGTTGACAAAGGATCTCTATAAATAGGACGAATTCAGTGGTTCATAGGCTAGAGTCTTTGCTTGTCTCTCATATTCTCCTCCCCCTCTCCACCTCAGAGTAGGCCTAGAGTTTTGAGGAGTATCGTCGTAGCCCTACTGTGTGGATCATCGCTAGAGAGGAGGGCACTTGGCCTCTTTCACCCTCTCCTAGAGATCTGCAGGAATTCATGGATATACGATCTCTCTATGTAACATAATCTATTCTATACGCAGTTTTAAGTTTCGCGGATTTTTGCGCACCAATCTTCACACGATGATAAACATATATTTGGGAATTGGGGATTTTATTTTATGTTCTTCCGCTGCGCATGTGATGTCGCCCCCAAGATTTCCCAATATATGGTATCGTCCAGTGTTAGTGCTGTAGGCGGTGGTACCGCCAGTGCCCTAAAAATCGGGGATGAGATATTTTTAATATCCAAGTTTGAATCCACTTGAGGTCTATAAATACCCCTTTCATCCCTGGTTAAAAAATACAAGCACAGAGAATTTAAATGTGAGAAAATGCTATAGTAATCACTTGAGAGATCTCCTCCTCTAATTCTAAGTTTAGAATTCTGTATAGAGAGGAGTGAGTGCTTGTAAAAGGTTGTCTCCTAAACTTATGAAAAGGAGAAGGGGGTATAAGAAGGTGGTTGGTTTTCGTCTATTGAAGGAAGACCGTTAGTGGATACCGCTGGTCTCGATAGAAGAGGAATCGAGAGTGGATGTAGGTCACGATGACCGAACCACTATAAAATTGGTTTGCTGCCTTTTACTTTACTATTTACCTTTGCTGCAAATCATTTTACTTGCTCAGTGCTCTACTTCCTCATTACATGCTTATGAAAGTGTTTCTTAAGTTAACATCTTTCCGATTGGTTTTCAACGAATGAATAATTTTTGAAATCTACGTTTTTATCGTTGCACTAATTCACCCCTCCCCCCTCTTAGTGTCGGCTCGTTCTTAACAGAAAAAAGAAAAATGCTATTGTAATCTTGTGAGAACTCCTCTCAAAACTCTAAGTGTTGATGAAGTTTAAGAGAGGAGATAGTGGAAAGCGAGGAAGGAACACATCTCCGAGAGAAGGTGTGTAGCCACTTCATCCGCCATGTGGACTACTACTAGAGAAGAGAACACAAGATCTTCTTCATCTACAGACTAGGATATGCAAATTAGGGATATACGAGTTCCCTTAAGTGAGATAGAAAAGTACAATGTATGTCTATCTATGTGCAATTCAAAGATTTCTTGAAAACTTCACCCTGTTTTTCATCAGCATTTGACTTAATTATATTATTTTTGGGTTCAACCAAAAATAATATAATTGGGTCAAGGCCTTGGTTATTTGAACCAAATTTTCAGAATAGGTTTATTATCTATTTATAAGCTCAAATGTTAAACAATATTATATAGAAGTTTCATATTTTCATTAAATTTATAAGAAATTTAAAAATAAAAAAATTATTGTGTTCAAATACTGAAAAATAAAAATTTTGAAAAAAAATCCTAAAATAGAAAAATGATTTATGTCCATTTGAGTCAATTCAAAGGTTTCCTAAAATCCTCACCTTGTTTTGACCAAGATTTGCCCTAGTTATAGCCGTATAAGTGGGTCAAGACCACCAGTTTTATAAACCAAATTTTTACAATAAATTTTTTTACCTATTTATAAGCTCAAATGTGAAACAATATTTCATGGAAGCATTATATTTTATCAAAATTATAAGAGATTGAAGAAATTTATTAAAATTCTAGTCTGTTCAAATGCTAACAAATTTAAAAATATATAAAAAAATTAAAAATAGAAAAGGTGATATTTATGTCCATCTGAGTGCAATTCGATCCCTCCTTGTTTTGACTAGGATTTAACCTCTTTACACTATTTTGGAGTTGGTCCACAAAAACATCTAAGTGTGTCAAGGCCTTTGTATTTTTTTTTACTGAACTTTTTAAATAGGTTTCTTGCATATTTATAAGCTCAAATACTAAACAACATTCCATGGAAGTATCATATTTTGTCAAAATTATAAGAATTTTTAAAAAATAAAAAAAAATTAGTGTGCTTAGACACTAAAAAATAGAAAACTATTAAATACATGGGATCTATATCTATATAGGTGCAATTCAAAAGTTTTTTTAAAATGTCATCTTGTTTTGACCAGGACTTAACCTAATTACACTGTTTTTGTGTTTGCACAAAAAATAATGTAAGCGGGTCAAGGCCTTGGTATTTTTGACCAAAATTTTAGAATATTTATCAAACCAATTTACAAGCTCACATGTTAAAAAACATTTAAAGGAAGTATTATATTTTGTCAAAATTAAAAGAAAATATAAAATTTATATAATATTTAGTGTTTAGATACTGGAAAAATAAAAAAAATGAAATAAAAGTCCTAAAATAGAAAAGTTGGATTTATGTCCAGCTGACTATAATTCAAAAGTTTCAATAAGGTTCCAACATATTTTTGATTAGGATTTGATCCAATTATATTATTGTTAGTTACCTCAAAAAATAGTGTAATTGGGTCAACATCTTGGTATTTCTAGACCAAATATTTAGAATAGGTATCGAGCCTATTTTGAAGCTCTTAAAAAATATTTCATGGAAGCATCATACTGTGTCAATTTTTTTTTTCATATTTTCTAGATAAATTTATTTAAATTTTAAGGGTCAAAATTAGTTAAAAACTATTTTAAAAGACTAAAATAAAAAATAATGGTCGTAAAAACCTCTCAAATTTAATTTTTTGCTATCTAAAATTTATATATTTTATTATTATTTCAAATAAATATATATATATATATATAAATACTATTGTTATATATATTTTAATTTATAGGTATTTTTAAATTTATTATTTATATTTTAGTATGTTTAAATATTTATAATTTTAAAAATTTATAATGTTATTATTTTTATTAATATAAATTGATATATTAATAAATTATTTAATATGATTTATTTTAAATCGATTCAAGTTTTGAGTTACTTCAATTGAGTGATTTGATTCAATATGAAAAAGGGTAGGATGAAGATTATAATTTTTAAGACGAAGAGATAAAAAGTGGTTGGGGTTATTTTTATCATTTTAAAATATCAGGCCTTTTCTGGGGAACTTACTAATAAATTATTATTTATTTTAAATCGATTCATTTAACTGGTTTAATTAAATGATTTGATTTAATTAAAAAGAGAGAGAGAGAGAGAGAGAGAGAGAGAGAGAGAGACAGCTTTTCAAAGAAAAAAATAAAAAAATGATTGAGGGTCACTTTTGTAATTTTAAAAAATTGAAACACTGTAGGAGAATTTTTGGAAAAGGAAGTACTAATTAAGAATTTCGTAAAAATGATTGATGGTCGCATTTTTCAGATAATTTACTATTCTCATAATATATATATTTTTTTAATATTGATTGCACACATCATTATTGAATATTTGTATTGACACAAAAGGACTAAAGCTGACGCAAGCGATGGCGTTAATGACGGCCGTAGCTTTCGGCGAGCCGCTCCCATTGAATTATCGGTGGTGGAATCGCGATGACCAGTAAAACCCCAAGTTGCTCTTTCCACAGTATAAGGGAGCAGAGTTGGATGTGGTGGAAGGGGTAGTAGAGGGAGAGAGAGAGACCGGAGAGGTGGAAGATGGCCAGAGAGGCGGGAAGCGGCAACGACGGAGGCGTGATAGTGGGGCCGATGAAGCTGGGCTCACAGGGCCTGGAGGTCTCCAGGCAGGGCCTCGGCTGCATGGGCATGTCGGCCTTCTACGGGCCGCCCAAGCCGGACACCGACATGATCGCCCTCATCCACTACGCTATCCGCTCCGGTGTCACCTTCTTCGACACCTCCGACATCTACGGTCCCTGCACTAACGAGATCCTCCTCGGCAAAGTACTCCTCCTCATCGTTAATAATTGTGCGTTGACCGATGGATCGAGCATTGATTTCTGGTGTAGGCACTGCAAGGTGGGGTGAGGGAGAAGGTGGAGCTGGCCACAAAGTTCGGGATCAGCTTCCAGGACGGGAAGAGGGAGATTCGTGGAGATCCGGCATACGTCAGGGCCGCCTGCGAGAGCAGCTTGCAGAGGCTCGGCATCGACTGCATCGATCTCTATTATCAGCACCGCGTCGACACCCGGGTTCCCATCGAGGTCACGGTGAGTTAATCTATCCCATCGAACACCTTCTTAGATTGGTGGCTTGTTGAGGTTGAATTCATTGGAAGCGATACATTGTTCAGAATTGAAATTCCTTGTCATTTGAAGTAGTTGATGCTCGATGCCATGGTAGAATTGTTCCTTTACAACCACTCTCCTTTGGGGACAAGATTTCGCACATTAATCCTTGTCAGATCCTCAATCAACGAGAATCTCATTAGGTCAACAAATAGGTGGAAGACCATATTGTGGTAGAAGAAAGATGCAACAATGTTTATGATAGGTTGAGGTCTCGACCCTGTGCTTTAATGGAGACTTTTGATGACTCGGTAGCTTTGAGAACGGTAAGGAGAAAATGGAAGGCATAAGAGGAGGAATTTAGGAGAAAGTTATGCACTTAGACTCGATATAGGAAATCATATGCAGAGGAGATTTCTTCACTGATTCACTTTACTGATCAATATCCAAACTTCGTCCACTTAGAAGTAAAACAAAAAAAGAAAACATAACAAAGAAAATAGAAAATTGCAAAAGAGAAACCAAAGGATCCTCCTCCTTTCTTTTACAATAAAATATTACTGATTATACTAAATCTTCTGCATCCTATGAAACTATTCATTTCAGCTCAGACCTTGGTTTGAGATGGTTTTGTACATCTGATAAGAGCCACTTATATCCAATGTACCAAAGAATCCTCCACCGGCCATCATCTGCTATATTCACTGTTGCTATCATCATAGATCACCTCCTATAGCAGCCCAAGTTGTTTATTTTGGATGAATGACCCTATCTTGTTGTGCATAATATCTCCACTATCTTCTTTTCCCCTTGTATATTTGGTTGTTGCCATGTGAAAACTATTTGTCTTGCAACAGTTCCTTGTCGAGAATCCATACATCCCTTATCTGTGTATGGATAGCTATCTCTCGAGCACAGGTTTAGGTTCGGCCTCAGTGGGAATTACAAATAGACAAAAACAAAAAACTTGAAAGCATTAAGCTAACCACATTAGTAACTAAAGCTAAAGCGATTATCAGTTAATGATGATTGGAATTGAACCATCTTCTGTAGACCCCTAGTATACACATTGATGGCACTTGGGTATTTCTATATAGACAATTACTAAATGACATTAATTTCATGCTACTGCTATCAAAAGTGACATTCTGCAGCTGGTGTGTCACCGAAGAATTTAGCATGCAGTAAGATTCTTATGGAAGTGAATGGCTAAAGGAAGTATTTGTTTTGTGCCTATTGTAATTCTCTTTTGGATGTGATGGTCCACTATGCTAAAGACGGTCGGCCACTATTTTTCAGCCTTGAGAATAGCAAGTCATAGATAAATCACAATCATTCATCCTACTTTATATTCCAAAATCTTTAAATTGTTTCTCTTCCAATTAAACATTATAATCATGTTATGGATTAAATCAGACCACCCGATCTTATTTTGTTGCAACCAGTGATGTGAGTCATGGAACAACCTCTCTGCTCGTTGGAGGTTCGTCTTGTACATTGCTTGTAGGAATCTTTTTTAATTGTTGAATGTTACCCAGCATCATGCTCTTGCTGAAAATTGACCAAAATATGGAATTAGTAAGAGTATGAAACCTTGATTTTTCAGATTTTGCAATTATGCTTATAAGTATTCATCTATGACATTCTTTGCCATAGATGCCATGTCTCTATGGGCTCTTAAGTTCATATTTGGAAATGTTCTTAGTTTTACTTATAAGGTCAGTTTCCTGTTTTCTAAGTATATTGAAGCAAAGTTCCCCTTTGAACTTTTATTTTCTTTAGATGGGAGAACTTAAGAAATTGGTGGAAGAAGGAAAAATAAAGTACATTGGATTGTCTGAGGCCTCTGCATCGACAATCAGGAGGGCACATGCAGTTCACCCAATAACTGCTGTGCAACTAGAATGGTCTTTGTGGACAAGAGATGTCGAAGAAGATATAATTCCTACTTGCAGGTAGAACTGGCTGATTGGCTTTATCTTTTATATAGACCACTATTTTAATATTCTATTGTGATATTGATTTTTAACTTTTTTTTCTTTTCAGAGAACTTGGTATAGGCATTGTTGCATACAGTCCACTGGGAAGGGGCTTCTTTTCTTCTGGACCAAAGATGGTTGAAACTCTGTCTGAACATGATTTCCGTAAGGTGATCATATACAATGGTTAGGAAAAGATATAAAAATCCTTTTATGCTCTTTTAAATTGAAATTTTTTTTAATGCAAGAATAGAAGTGATGAACAACTATTTAGACTGCAAATCATCTCGACCACTGACCATTGTTACCAGCTGATAAATACATTATTTTATTATGTGCAAAAGTTGAAGTTTATGCTTTAATGATAATTCAATCAACAGGATGTCATTGGAGTGTGATGCTTGCTTATCGGTTAGATTAATGATGCGTAAAGTAAAAGAAACACAGTAGTTTATGTGAAAGCCTCCTATTGAAAATTATCATATTTGTGTTTAATGCTCAAGTTGTTGATGATTTTGACAGAGTTGGGCATATCATATTCAGGCTCTAGATGTTTGATATATCAAACCAGACAAGGGATTATAATCACATTAGTGAATGCCTACTAAACATCCATGACTACAATCACCTTGAATGGAGCATTTATTTCATGTTAATTAACTCTGTGTTCCGTAGTGTCAATAGGATTGTATATTCCCCTCCATTCTTTTATTTCCTTTTGAATTCGTTATGTTTATCTTAAAGTAAACTTCTCTTTTTTTTCGGTCTAATGATATTCTGAATGATGAATTATGTGTGCAGCTCATGCCTAGGTTTCAGCCTGAGAATCTCGCTCAAAATGCACTTATCTTTGAACGTGTAAACGAAATGGCCAAGAGGAAGGGATGCACCCCTTCACAACTTGCTTTGGCCTGGGTTCACCATCAAGGAAGTGATGTGTGCCCTATACCTGGCACTACCAAGATCGAAAACTTTAACCAGAATATCGGAGCACTATCAGTAAAACTCACACCTGAGGAGATGGCTGAACTTGAATCATATGCTTTGGCAGATGCAGTCAAGGGTGATAGGTATGGTGCTGCAATGAATACGTGGAGAATGTCCGATACTCCTCCCTTATCCTCATGGAAAGGTGAATGAACGTCTTCCATCTTTTGTAGAACGGTTGTTGTGTGACTGGAATAAAGATGAACTCCCTAGGAGGCTTTCATTCGATACTTTACTGTCTACAGTGACCAATATTAGAGAACGAAACCTACTGGTTGAGTTGTTTCAGCTCCTGCTTGTTCGATCAAATAAAATGCTTTGTTTGCAATCTAAATAATTACTGGGTTTTCCTCAAGTTGTTTGGTAGAAATAGCAGATGGTGATGTTGTTTGTCTGTACCAAGTATACAGTTTCGAATGATACCATCCGGTACGAGCGATATGTATCTGTCCAACAGTATACCGGTATGCGGATCGATCGTTACCGGGCGGAACATTTAAAGGCGTCTCGTATCGAACGATACGGGATAATATCGGGCGGTTATGATCAAAATTTCAATCGTTACCGCTTGACACAACTTAGTAACGATCAATTTTGATCGTTACTGTTCGGTAACAGTGTTACAGTGCTCTAATGGTCAAATTGACCGTTGAAGTCCTTTCTCATAGTATTTAAACCCTTCTCTCCTATTTCACTTCATTTTATTCTCGTACTCTCTTAATGAATTGAATTGAGGTTAATTTGGAAAGATTAAGAGGAATAACTTTTTAATCAAGAGGTATGTATTTTCTTTCTTTAATTAGAGAGTAATTAAGATATTTAATATTATGATTAGTATGTTTAATATTGATTAATTCGAAATTAGATACTTAATAGGTCAAATATTTATATTTCATGCATATTAAACATTAAAAAATATTTACGATAGTAAAATAAGTTTAATTAGGTTTTATTAAAGTTATCGAATGCTACCATTAGTAATTTTAATAATAATTTAATCAAAATTTATTCGATTTTATGTCAATTCAATGTGTTTAATACTTATTAGGGTGTTTGTAATATTTATAATGTTGAAAAAAAATAATTAGTGAGAAATTAACTATGTTAATCATGTAATTAGTGTATCTAATGATAATTTCATCGTAATTTGAACTATATTGGATCAAAATTATGTATTTAATATTTTTTATGTATTTGACATATATATGATGATAAAATAGATTTAACTAGATTTTTTAAAGTTATTTAATATTGTGATTAGTCATCTTATTGATGATTTAATCAAAATTTGATCAATTTTATATCAATTTAATATTTTTAATACTTATTAGGGTGTTTGACATGTTTATAGTGTTGAAAGAAAAGTAATTAATGGATAATTAACTATGTTAATTAGGTGATTAGTTTATCTAGTGATGATTTTATCATAATTTAAACCATATTTAATCAAAATTATGTATTTAATATTTCTTTTATGTATGTAACATATTTATGATGATAAAATATGATTAGTTATGTTTTAATAAAATTATTTAATGCTACGATTAGTGATATTTGATCGATATTTGGTAAATTCAATATGTTTATACTTTATAACTTATTTGATTTAAATTTGGTAAGATCATGGCACCAAAAGAACAACTACATGATGATGCATGGGTTCATGCCCGAAAGATAGATGAGAACCGTCATAATTGACAATGTATTTATTGTGACTATATTGGCAAGGGTGGAGGAATAACTCAGGTGATAATGCATTTGGTTGGCGAGTATCTTGATGTTGCAAAATGCAAAAAGGTTCCGACGAAGATTCGTATATTATTTCAAAGTAAGCTACAACAATCAAAGGTATTAAAAAAGAAAGCAAGAGTTGAGGAAGAATATTATAAGGCTACATAGGAACCAGTTTATTATCAGTATGAGGGTTGCGATGATTAAGTTGACCCGGATCTCACAGTTGGGATTCATGTATCATTGGAGCATCAGTATACGGTCGATGAAGCAATGAGGCAATGACGGCCTGACTCATAACTGGAGCATGGTAGTGGTAGTGTAATACAGTGGTCGGCCAACATGAGGCAACCAACTGCTCATTCTCAATTATGTTGAACTAATAGCATAAGGTATGGTAGACTCTATAGTTTTATGAGAGGTCTTAACAGGAGGTTTGCACCAGATATTATTGATATTGATCCGCAAGCCTATCTCCCACAAATAGCGAAACAAACATGGATTGACGATGCATACACAAAAGAAAAAAAGTGGGATATTAGGAAGACAATCTCAAAATAGTTTAACTTCCATAGGATTCCAACTAACACAACCCAAGGTCTATATTATTAGAGCATGATCTCTTTTATTCAAAAGTCTGGCATGAGGATCCAACCTCCAACACCGAAATAGATTTACGGTGTATACTTAGATAAGGAGGTGGCAGAACTGAAGGATTGGATCAAATCATTCAAAAGGTAATGGGACGAATATGGGGTGACATTAATGTGTGATAGTTGGACAAGACCAATAAGAATGAGTATCATCAACTTTTTTGTTTATTACAATAGAAAAGTGGTGTTTTATAAGTCCATTAATGCTTCTGAAAAGATCTAAGATGTAAACTACATTGAGAGCTTAATGGACACTATAGTAGAGGAGATTGGACCACAGTATGTTGTCCAAATAATAACTGATAATTGAGCGAATTTCAAGAAGGCCAGTTTGTAATTGATGGAAAAAAGAAAAACTTTGTTTTGGACTCCATGTGCATCTCATTGCATAGATCTAATGCTGAAGGATATTGATGAGTTGGATGCGGTCACGAAATGTGTAGCTCGAGCACAATCAATTATAAAGTTTATATATAATCATCATTAGGTCGATGCTTTAATGCAAAAGTATGTAAATGGTGAGATATTCTGACTTGGAATTACTCGATTTGCTACCAATTTTATTGCATTAAAGTCATTACAGCAAAAAATGCATGGCTTGAAGGCAATGGTCACCTCACAAAAGTGGTCTGATTCTATATATTCGAGATTGAGCGATGGAAAGAAGATAGAAAAGTCCATTCTTTCCTCTAGATTTTAGAAGACTACGGTAGAATCATAAACGGTGTGGAATCACTTTATATTATCCTCTGTAAGGTCGATATGGACAAGTGTCCACAGATATCGTATCTAAAGATATGTTGATTTCAGTAAGAGAGGAGCTCAGGAAAGTATTCAAAGATGATTTTAAGGTCGACCAATACGTACGGATCATTGATCGTCGGACTGAAGTTCATATGGATCAAGATATCTATAATGCAAGTAAATTCATATTCAGAATAATTTAATTTATTATTTTTAGATAATAAAAAATCATACTAATAAAATTATGTCTTGTAGCGTATTATCTAAACCCGACAATTCAATATCGATGTGCTCTCAAAATGCAAAATGATTTACTAATGACACTACGAAATGTTATATATCGACTCTTGCTAAACACTACTAATGTAGTTGATGCTCTTATAGAGGGTTGATTATTTCGAGGAACAGTTGGTTCATTCTTCGATATTATAGCTATATCGTGTCATTACAGTATAGATCCCGGTGAGAAAAAGTTACATATATTGCTTTCAATTATATTTAATATTAATTATTTATTATGCTAATAAAATCTTATTTATATCTTTTTACAATCGAGTGGTGGCTACAATTTGGAGGGGATGCACCATATTTAAGGAAGGTTGTCATTCGTGTACTTTCACAAACGACAACATCTAGTGGTTGCGAACGTAATTGGTCAACATTTGCATTGATTCACATGAAGGTCTGTAACAAACTCTCCTATAGACGGTTAGAGAAACTAGTATATGTCTATTATAACATGCGGCTAAGATTGCAATGTGCTGAGCTGGATAAGAAGCCAAAAGAACCAGATATTGATCCTATCGACCTCCAATTCTACAACGAAGATTCAGAGCCAATGTTAGATTGGGTTGAAACAGTAGAGAACCAAGATGATCCTCTACTTGATGAGATAGGAGATCATCAACGTCCTGCACGTTTTATCACTGAGGCAATAAAAGAAGAAGAAGCACAACCCCAATAGGTGGAAAATCCCCTTCGATCACAACGTGACAAGAGTCAAACAACATCAAGTCAAACTGCTCGAGGAACTATAAACACCCAACGGTCACAATCGTCTGTGCAGCATGCAAAGGCAAAGGGAAAGGCAGTAGCATCAATTGCATCATTGGAAAGAATCGAGTCGGGCGACAAGACACCTTCACAATCACATTCAGTAACTCGCTCGGTCTAGAGACATGACAGCAACACAGACAATAGTGCCTCATCCACACAACTTGAGGGTGGTGCATAGACTGAGGAGCAATATTTTATACATGCCACCTAAGATTCAGATCATGGAACTCGACAAGGTACTGGTCAAATTTATGCGCGGAAGGGGAAGGGGAAGGTAGTGGATGAATTTGAGCAGATACAATAGAGCTTACATGATGTAGACACAGAAAGAAGCTCATCGTATTCACAGCCATTATATTATGGAGAATCATACGAGCAACAATAGTACGGTGATAGTTGGTAATCCTTCTCTGAGCAATAGTATGATACAGAGCAGCAGATCAGTAGCGAAAGTAGAAGCTCTGACATTCACCAATATATACCTCAAGAGTTGTCTCGGACAAATGTGATTAATGACAATCAACCTACGATCAGTACTACATTGATGCATCAATGGCATATGGTGTATCAATACACTATGTCATGGGATTAATTTCATAATTGAGTCAAACAAACATATCATATTGATATGCAGATGTATAGGATCGAGGACCCCGATCCACCACTCATGAAGGCCCGTCGTTCATTTTGGTGGTAGAATCAGTAATCAGGTATATCTACATATGTGATTATTTAATTTATTTAAATTTTAGAGTTTATATTATAACAAAATAGTCTAACAATTCAAATGATTTTTTTATAGATATATCAATATTTATATAAGGACAATCTGTAATGGACTGAAATACAAACCTTGCACAAGATATTCTTCAAAGCCCAAAAAAAAATGTGATACTATTTTTACTTAATTTATATTGATTTTGCTAAACTTATACTATTACTATATTTGTTTCTAATTTAAAAATCCTATTTTTTTTTATTTTTAGATATTTTCAAATGGTTTTATACCTAAATTAGGTGTATCTTCGGTACACCCTAACATACCGCTCGGTACATGGTACTATATCATACCGAGCCAACCTCAAAACACTAGTATGATATGATATTTCGATCTTTAGTCTGTACGATATGATGTAGGTGATGAGTTTTGGATCGAATTTTAGCCATTCTCCCAAGCTACAAATGCAGGGTCATTTAATAATTCTAAGCTGGATTACAAAAGATCAAAACATTGGTTTAGGAGGGCTTTGGAAGTTCTTAGTTAAAGGTCTTGGTTAGCATTGTCCCATTGAATTGATTGTTAGATTCAAAGAAAAAGGTCGTGTCAATAGTTTAGTAATATGAAAGCAAAGGTTCAAAGGGTTGGATGACCCGTTCACTTTTCACCCCTTCTTCCGCTCAACACCTTTCCAATTCAATCAACCTGTATTCTTATATCTATATATACGCTTAGTATGTCACTAAGCGTCCTTTTCATTATCTTGACCTCATTATCCTACGGTAACCGTCCAACATTTCTGGGGTTCGTTAGCTCTCGGGAAAGGAATGCCTACAAATGTGTATTATGGAGGGAATCACATCTATTATTATAGAAAGTGATATGGCAAAAAATGGCAATGTGACACGTCATCCCCCTGACCAACGCACTGCCCGAGGCTCGCCATACCCTGCAGCAGCTCGGCCTCACACGCAACCGAAGGCACAGTCCTGCCCTGCAGACAGCTACATCAGGTAACATCAAACCCCCTCTATAAATACCCCCGAGCCCTTAGAAAATGGGGGGATCACACACTCAACAGAGGGAGGTTTCTCCTCCTCCCAAACCCCCTCCACATCTTTCTCTAACTTGATCGTCGGAGGGGTCGGGCCGAGCTCCTGGCCCGACCTGTGTGCAGGTGCGAGACGGTGTCGCCTCTTCCTGGCGCTGTGGCGAAGCTTCTTCCCGACCGGGACGACCCGACCTCCCGACTTCTTCCCGACCGGGACGACCCGACCTCCCGACTTCTTCCCGACCGGGACGACCCGACCTCCCGACCCGAACCACCGAGCTCGGCTGCTGAGAGACCCCGAGGAGCGCCCCCAAGGAGATCACCGCCTTCCGGACCCGAACCAAGCCGCGACGGCCCCGAGGCCCCGGCTAAAAAAAGTTACTTACACTAACATAATGGCGCTAGAAGGAGGGCCCGAAATGACGGTACGTTAGCTTTCTCCTTGGTTGCTCCGCTGCAGCCGACCTACGCCAGCAGCAGCAGCGACTTCTGGGGCCGGTCTCGGCTCCTCGGCCTCTCGGCCACTCGGCCCCACGCGCGCGGCCACCCCGCCCGCGCCCCACGCGCGCGACCAGCCCGCGCGTCCCGAGCTCCTCGGCCACGCGTGCAACCAGCCCGTGCGTCCCGAGCTCCTCGGCCACACGCGCGACCAGCTCGCGCGTCCCGAGTTCCTCGGCCACGCGCGCGACCAGCCCGTGTGTCCCGAGCTCCTCGGCCACACGCGCGACCAGCTCGCGCGTCCCGAGCTCCTCGGCCACGCGCGCGACCGGCCCGCGCGTCCCGAGCTCCTCGGCCACGCGCGCGACCAGCCCGCGCGTCCCGAGCTCCTCGGCCACGCGCGCGGCTCGGCCCCACGCGCGCGGCCAGCCCGCGCGCGTCCCGAGCTCCTCGGCCACGCGCGCGGCTCGGCCCCACGCGCGCGGCCAGCCCGCCCGCGTCTCGGCCACTCGGCCCCACGCGCGCGGCCGAACCGCCCGCGTCCCACGGGCGCGGCCGAACCGCCCGCGTCCCACGCGCGCGGCCGAACCGTCCGCGTCCCACGCGCGCGGCCAAATCGCCCGCGTCCCACATGCGCGGCCAAATCGCCCGCGTCCCACGCGCGCGGCCGAACCGCCCGCGTCCCACGCGCGCGGCCGAACCGCCCGCGCCCCTCGCGCGCGGCCAGCCCGACCGCCCGCGTCCCTCGCGCGCGGCCAGCCCGACCGCCCGCGTCCCTCGCGCGCGGCCAGCCCGACCGCGCCGAGCGTCTCGGCCACTCGGCCCCGCACGCGCGGCCAACCCACGCGCCTGGGCCCCTCGGTCCCACGCGCGCGACCAGCCGACCTGCACCACGACTTCTGGGGTCGGCCTCGGCTTCCTGGCCAAACCCCCCTCGGTCCCGCGCGCGCGCGGCCAACCCGCGCGCCTCACGCACCGGCCAAACCGCCCGCGTCCCATGCGCGCGGCCAGCCCGACCGCGCCGAACACCTCGGCCATAGCGTGCCCGAGACCTCCTCGGCCACAGCCTACCCGAGACCACCTCGGCCACATGCGCAGCCGGCAAGCAGCATCGCTGCCTCGGCCACTCGGCCACATACGCGGCCGCCTCACTGCCTCGTCCACTCGGCCTCGTGCGCAGCCAACACGCTGCCTCGCTGCCTCGGCCCCTCGGCCTCATGCGCGGCCAACACGCTGCCTCGCTGCCTCGGCCACTCGACCTCGGGCGCAGCCAACACGCTGCCTCGCTGCCTCGGCCTCATGCGCAGCCAACATGCTGCCTCGCTACCTCGGCCCCTCGGCCTCATGCGCGGCCAGCACGCTGCCTCGGCCCCTCGGCCTCATGCGCGGCCAGCACGCTGCCTCGGCCCCTCGGCCTCGTGCGCAGCCAGCGCGCAGCCTCGCTGCCTCGACCTCATGCGCAGCCAGCACGCTGCCTCGGCCACTCGGCCTCGGGCGCAGCCAGCACGCTGCCTCGGCCACTCGGCCTCGTGCGCAGCCAGCACGCAGCCTCGCTGCCTCGGCCTCATGCACAGCCAACATGCTGCCTCACTACCTCGGCCCCTCGGCCTCATGCGAGGCCAGCACGCTGCCTCGGCCCCTCGGCCTCGTTCGCAGCCGGCAAGCGGCCTCATGCAAACACACTGCCTTGCTGCCTTGCTGCCTCGGCCTCATGCGCGGCCAACACGCTGCCTCGCTGCCTCGGCCACTCGGCCTCGTTCGCAGCCAGCGAGCGGCCTCATGCAAACACACTGCCTTGCTGCCTTGCTGCCTCGGCCACATGCGCAGCCGGCAAGCAGCATCGCTGCCTCGGCCACTCGGCCACATATGCGGCCGCCTCACTGCCTCGTCCACTCGGCCTCGTGCGCAGACAGCGCGCAGCCTCACTGCCTCGCCCACTCGGCCTCGTGCGCAGCCAGCGCGCAGCCTCGCTGCCTCGACCTCATGCGCGGCCAGCACGCTGCCTCGGCCCCTCGGCCTCGTTCGCAGCCAGCGAGCGGCCTCATGCGCAGCCAACATGCTGCCTCGCTACCTCGGCCCCTCGGCCTCATGCGCGGCCAGCACGCTGCCTCGGCCCCTCGGCCTCGTGCGCAGCCAGCGCGCAGCCTCGCTACCTCGGCCTCGTTCGCAAGCCAGCAAGCGGCCTCATGCAAACACACTGCCTTGCTGCCTTGCTGCCTCGGCCTCATGCGCGGCCAACACGCCGCCTCACTGCCTCGTCCACTCGGCCTCGTGCGCAGACAGCGCGCAGCCTCACTGCCTCGTCCACTCGGCCTCGTGCGCAGCCAGCGCGCAGCCTCGCTGCCTCGACCTCATGCGCGGCCAGCACGCTGCCTTGGCCCCTCGGCCTCGTTCGCAGCCAGCGAGCGGCCTCATGCAAACACGCTGCCTTGCTGCCTCGGCCACTCGGCCACATACGCAGCTGCCGCACTGCCTCGGCCTCAGGCAAGCAGCATCGCTGCCTCGGCCACTCGGCCACATACGCGGCCGCCTCACTGCCTCGTCCACTCGGCCTCGTGCGCAGACAGCGCGCAGCCTCACTGCCTCGTCCACTCGGCCTCGTGCGCAGCCAGCGCGCAGCCTCGCTGCCTCGACCTCATGCGCGGCCAGCACGCTGCCTTGGCCCCTCGGCCTCGTTCGCAGCCAGCGAGCGGCCTCATGCAAACACGCTGCCTTGCTGCCTCGGCCACTCGGCCACATACGCAGCTGCCGCACTGCCTCGGCCTCAGGCAAGCAGCATCGCTGCCTCGGCCACTCGGCCACATACGCGGCCGCCTCACTGCCTCGTCCACTCGGCCTCGTGCGCAGACAGCGCGCAGCCTCACTGCCTCGTCCACTCGGCCTCGTGCGCAGACAGCGCGCAGCCTCACTGCCTCGTCCACTCGGCCTCGTGCGCAGACAGCGCGCAGCCTCACTGCCTCGTCCACTCGGCCTCGTGCGCAGCCAGCGCGCAGCCTCGCTGCCTCGACCTCATGCGCGGCCAGCACGCTGCCTCGGCCCCTCGGCCTCGTTCGCAGCCAGCGAGCGGCCTCATGCAAACACGCTGCCTTGCTGCCTCGGCCACTCGGCCACATACGCAGCTGCCGCACTGCCTCGGCCTCTCGGCCACATGTGCGGCCAACACGCTGCCTCACGGCCTCGGCCACTCGGCCACATGCGCAGCCAACATACTGCGCGCTGCCTCGGCCCCATGCGCGGTCTATCTGCCTACACCGAGCACCTCGGCCAATTACTGCCGAGATCCACCTCGGCGCGGCCCGACCGCCTGTCGTGTTCCACGGCCGCGTGGTGCCCGAGGCCACGTCCTCGCGTCCTGCCCGCCTGCGTCGTGCTCCTTGGCCCCATATTCCCGAGACAGACCAGTGCCGCCAGTACGCCCGCGTCGTGCCCCTCGGCTCCATAAACCCCGAGCAACGTCTGCACGGCCAGCCTGCCCGCGCCGACCTCCACGGCCATATCCACCTGGTTCACGCCCCTCGGCCGCGGCTTGCCTGCGCCGAACCCCGCAGCTCCATGCTTGCCCAGCCCGCCTAAGCGGCGTCCCTCGGTCGCAGCCTGCCTGCACCGAGCACCTCGGCCAATCTCTGCCGAGACCCACCTCGGCGCGGCCCGTCCGCCTGTTGTGTTCCTCGGCCGCGTGGTGCCCGAGGCCACGTCCTCGCGTCCTGCCCGCCTGATCGTGCTACTCGGTCGCATGGCCCTTGCGATCACGCCTGCGCGGTCTGCCCGCCTGCGTCGTGCTCCTCGGTCGCGTAATGCCCGAGACCACACCTGCGCCGCCAGCCGCCTGCGTCGTGCTCCTTGGCTCTATGTTCCCAAGACAGACCAGTGCCGCCAGTACGCCCGCGTCGTGCCCCTCGGCTCCATAAACCCCGAGACACGTCTGCACGGCCAGCCTGCCCGCGCCGAACTCCTCGGCTCTTCGGCTCTACGCCACCCGAGACCACGCCTGCGCGGCCTGCCCGCCTGCGTCGTGCTCCTCGGCTCTTTGGCTCTACGCCACCCGAGACCATGCCTGCGCGGCCTGCCCGCCTGCGCCGTGCACCTCGGCTCTTCGGCTTTACGCCACCCGAGACCACGCCTGCGCGGCCTGCCCGCCTGCGTCGTGCTCCTCGGCTCTTCGGCTCTACGCCACCCGAGACCACGCCTGCGCGGCCTGCCCGCCTGCGTCGTGCTCCTCGGCTCTTCGGCTCTACGCCACCCGAGACCACGCCTGCGCGGCCTGCCCGCCTGCGTCGTGCTCCTCGGCTCTTTGGCTCTACGCCACCCGAGACCACGCCTGCGCGGTGCTCCTCGGCTCTTCGGCTTTACGCCACCCGAGACCACGCCTGCGCGGCCTGCCCGCCTGCGTCGTGCTCCTCGGCTCTTCGGCTCTACGCCACCCGAGACCACGCTTGCGCGGCCTGCCCGCCTGCGCCGTGCTCCTCGGCTCTTCGGCTTTACGCCACCCGAGACCACGCCTGCGCGGCCTGCCCGCTTGCGTCGTGCTCCTCGGCTCTTCGGCTCTACGCCACCCGAGACCACGCCTGCGCGGCCTGCCCGCCTGCGTCGTGCTCCTCGGCTCTTCGGCTCTACGCCACCCGAGACCACGCCTGCGCGGCCTGCCCGCCTGCGTCGTGCTCCTCGGCTCTTCGGCTCTACGCCACCCGAGACCACGCCTGCGCGGCCTGCCCGCCTGCGTCGTGCTCCTCGGCTCTTCGGCTCTACGCCACCCGGGGACACGCCTGCGCGGCCTGCCCGCCTGCGTCGTGCTCCTCGGCTCTTCGGCTCTACGCCACCCGAGGACACGCCTGCGCGGCCTGCCCGCCTGCGTCGTGCTCCTCGGCTCTTCGGCTCTACGCCACCCGAGACCACGCTTGCGCGGCCTGCCCGCCTGCGCCGTGCTCCTTGGCTCTTCGGCTTTACGCCACCCGAGACCACGCCTGCGCGGCCTGCCCGCATGCGTCGTGCTCCTCGGCTCTTCGGCTTTACGCCACCCGAGACCACGCCTGCGCGGCCTGCCCGCCTGCGTCGTGCTCCTCGGCTCTTCGGCTCTACGCCACCCGAGACCACGCCTGCGCGGCCTGCCCGCCTGCGTCGTGCTCCTCGGCTCTTCGGCTCTACGCCACCCGAGACCACGCTTGCGCGGCCTGCCCGCCTGCGTCGTGCTCCTCGGCTCTTCGGCTCTACGCCTCCCGAGACCACGCCTGCGCGGCCTGCCCGCCTGCGCCGTGCTCCTCGGCTCTTCGGCTTTGCGCCACCCGAGACCACGCCTGCGCGGCCTGCCCGCCTGCGCCGTGCTCCTCGGCTCTTCGGCTTTGCGCCACCCGAGACCACGCCTGCGCGGCCTGCCCGCCTGCGTCGTGCTCCTCGGCTCTTCGGCTCTAAGCCACCCGAGACCACGCCTGCGCGGCCTGCCCGCCTGCGCCGTGCTCCTCGGCTCTTCGGCTTTACGCCACCCGAGACCACGCCTGCGCGGCCTGCCCGCCTGCGTCGTGCTCCTCGGCTCTTCGGCTCTACGCCACCCGAGGACACGCCTGCGCGGCCTGCCCGCCTGCGCCGTGCTCCTCGGCTCTTCGGCTTTACGCCACCCGAGGACACGCCTGCGCGGCCTGCCCGCCTGCGCCGTGCTCCTCGGCTCTTCGGCTTTACGCCACCCGAGACGACGCCTGCGCGGCCTGCCCGCCTGCGCCGTGCTCCTCGGCTCTTCGGCTTTGCGCCACCCGAGACCACGCCTGTGCGGCCTGCCCTCCTGCGTCGTGCTCCTCGGCTCTTCGGCTCTACGCCACCCGAGACCACGCCTGCGCGGCCTGCCTGCCTGCGCCGTGCTCCTCGGCTCTTCGGCTCTACGCCTCCCGAGATCACACCTGCGCGGTTACCCCGCCTGCGTTGTGCTCCTCGGCCCTCGGCTCTACGCCTCCCGAGATCACACCTGCGCGGTGACCCCGCCTGCGTTGTGCTTCTCAGCCCTCATCGGCTCCATCAGCCCCGAGTCTAACCCCGCTCGGCTTCCCGACTGAGTTGCGCACTTCGGCCCCATGTTGCACGGGACACGTCCGCGCGGCTAGCCCGCCTACGTCATACGCCTCGGATATGCATGACCAGCCCACCTGAAGTAAAAAGCCATGCATCGGACCCCCTGCATGCAAGAACCGACGCATAGCTCCTTTCGGGGGGGCATATGATATGGCAAAAAATGGCAATGTGACACGTCATCCCCCTGACCAACGCACTGCCCGAGGCTCGCCATACCCTGCAGCAGCTCGGCCTCACACGCAACCGAAGGCACAGTCCTGCCCTGCAGACAGCTACATCAGGTAACATCAAACCCCCTCTATAAATACCCCCGAGCCCTTAGAAAATGGGGGGATCACACACTCAACAGAGGGAGGTTTCTCCTCCTCCCAAACCCCCTCCACATCTTTCTCTAACTTGATCGTCGGAGGGGTCGGGCCGAGCTCCTGGCCCGACCTGTGTGCAGGTGCGAGACGGTGTCGCCTCTTCCTGGCGCTGTGGCGAAGCTTCTTCCCGACCGGGACGACCCGACCTCCCGACTTCTTCCCGACCGGGACGACCCGACCTCCCGACTTCTTCCCGACCGGGACGACCCGACCTCCCGACCCGAACCACCGAGCTCGGCTGCTGAGAGACCCCGAGGAGCGCCCCCAAGGAGATCACCGCCTTCCGGACCCGAACCAAGCCGCGACGGCCCCGAGGCCCCGGCTAAAAAAAGTTACTTACACTAACAGAAAGCGATAACCTCAACCTTGTGAGAATGCTGGAAAGCGAACTATAGTTCGACCCTCGTAGGAAATGAATGTATATATATAGAGATATATTTTTTTTTATCAGTTCAAGGGTTTTTTAACGTCGTGAGAATTCAGCATAATTGGGTCGTAATTTGTGTAGCTGATTTTGCAAAAGTGATTTCTATTCCCACCTGTCTTTTTGCTAGTCAAAACCCTATTTTAAGAACCTTTAATATTCATAATATATTCCTCTATAAATAGATATAAATGTCCTTATAATCATTCTTTTTTTTTTTTTGTTGTTTTCTCATGATCAAGAGCATTGATCGACTGCTGATGAATATAAAATAAATGTGTTTTCTTTTTCCTCTCTTCTTCCTCCTTTGTTGTTTCTTCTCTTCGAGTAACGAGCAACTTGGATGATTTCATGACATCGATGTCACTAAGGTTTCATCGGATGAAATAAGGGATTATAAAAATAAGGATATATAATGATTAGTTCCTTAGGATGTGCATCTATATACTTTTATTTTTTTGGTATGGGTTCTTTAGTGGTAGATGCATCCAAGTTGCTCGAGACAGGATAATTTGCATTCAAATTCAATATATCAAAATCAAAATCAAAATAAAAATCATCATCAAAATTATTGAAAACTCGATAAGCTTTAGAAATAGAGGAATATTCAAGTAAAATATTTTTATCGGATTTTGTATCAAATTTTTCTGAGGTATTATTTTTATTTAAAATAAAATATTTACAATCAAAAACTTTAAAATATAAAATGCTGAGTCTTTTATTATTCCATAATTGAGGGATTGTAAATAATAAAATTATATTTTTAAATTTTTTAGAGAGTTATGAATGGAAAGGGGATTGTCAATAGCAAACTTTTTTGCAAAAGCCGATGGTAACTTGTATTTGTTCTGCTGATTAATTAAAATTTTATTATTTCTGAGAAACCGAAAACTATATATCATATCACTGATCACAGCTCCAATGTTTGCGGACATGCGAACACCCGTGTATGACCAGACCATCTATCTCCAGGGAAATCAGACAACTTACTCTGATTGGTCTTGCTCCAAAGTCCCTCTTCATACTAAAGCTCTAATCATATATAGTATCACTAATAATTAATAGTAGTCATTAAATAAGAAAAATCATATGAGCAAATTATAAGATGGAAACCAAGACTGTCCACCCCAATTACAACAGTCTCTTGAATACAAAACATGTAAGATGTGCCCATGGAATGGAAATAAGAGCACAAACTTAATGCTGCAACCACTGAAGAAATATCGATCTGACGAATATAACAAATCTACATAGGAATATAAAAATCAACTCCGAAAAACAAATGCCGCATAAGGTATCGAGTATTGTATTGATCCTATTCATTGCTGAGTGATAGGACAAAGTAAGATACATACATGTTGAGGTAGCTTTCAAGTGAGATGATTGATATTAAGTATGCTAAGTAAGAGATTTAAAAATGATATATATTTTTGACAAATCTCTTATATGTGATCCTCCCTTTCTTTACAGTGGTTTTCACAACATAAGGAAAAATTAACTTATACAAATCTACTCCTGAAAACAAATACAGCATAAGTTATTGAGTATTGTATTAATCCTATTCATTGCTGACTTATAAGACAAAGTAGGCTACATCTGGAGGTAGCTTCCAAGTGATTTCAGGATGGATGTCATGTTTTATGGCATCTTCCTAACCAAGTAAAGCTAGAAATTATTGCTTTATCGTGGGTCACTTGGTCAAAAATTCTGAAGAGGCTAGTTAAATTATTTAGTGATTTTCTCTAGAACAATAAGAAAAATTCTAGAAAAATGAATTCTGATTTGCTGTGATACTATTTCTAAACCTAAAAATGAAACGGTCTGGATATTAGGGATTTGTTTAGTATACAAATAACAAATAGTAAAGCCGGAAGGTGGCAATGTTCTCCCATCTCTTGTTTTGATTGCCCATATTCTATTTGGTCGCTCAGAAATTTCATATACATTTCAAATATCATGCATGATTCAATTTTGTTCAGTACTATTATTCTTGAACTGATATCATGATTCAATTTTTTTTTTTTTTTTTTGTAAAAGTTGTGGCCTTCCCACAATAAGTTAAGGAACAATTTTCTCGCTTGATTGTCAAATGGAGCTTTGGTACAAGTTCAATTCAGATGGTTTTGTTAACACTACTATTCTTGCATGCACAAGGGTTTAGCTTCATTCTTAGGGACAGCATGTTGGGCTGATGGCTCATATTCAGCCCATGTGGGCTTTATCAGCCCACAGCTCACACCCCCTCTTAACCTAACCCTAATTAAGATTAGGGGGGTGTGGTGGCTGCATTTTAGAGGCAGATTAATGCTATAAAAAGGCAGCAACGAGGCAGATCTTGGAGGCCACGGGATTCCAAAGAGAAGAAGGAGATCAAGGCAGAAAAGGAAGAGAAAGAAAGGGAAGAAGACAAGGACAACGCAGAGAGACTGTTCACAATCATCTAGCAGTGTTCTCATCTCAGGTTAGATCAAATCTACAGTAGACTCTTGCTGTGATTACTTGGGGAGGTTTTAGATATTGTGGGCAGTGACATGATCCTTGTATCCCAGTTATTCTCTTGTGGTTGTTGCTTGGGTTTTGGGCAAGAGATTGAGATTTGTATATTCATTATTCTCATAGTGGATTATCTCTAGTTTGCCCCGTGGTTTTTACCCTTCACGTTGAAGGGGTTTTTCACGTATATCTTGGTGTTCTGTTTGATTGTGTTTCCATTTTATTCCGCTGCGTATTTTGGTCTTCTAGTATTTGTTCCTATACAAAGGTTATTCCTCTTTTTATCCCCATCACAGCTGCTGCTCTAAAGGAAGGAGTGTAGAAAATTCACACCGAGTGTGATGCTGAAGGTGAAGTTTTGGTCCATTTGTTGAGTAGGAAGATAACCCCTCATCTACAAAATATTGCATGTTTATAGAGAAACAAATTGTTCATACAAAATTTACTAAGATTAATAGGGAGAATGTTTTTTTTTTTTTTGGTGGGGGCCATTGGGATCCCATATCTATATTTTTTTGATCGACTCTGATGGTAGGAGAGATGATTTTTGTAATACATTCTTTCTTTTGACAAAAAAAAAAAAAAAGTGAATGAGATGTCATATTCTGTCAAATTTCTAAATTGGTTGAACCACAATGCATAGCTTATTATGATTGCCCTCTGCTTATCATCTTCTGTATTCTATTCTACCTAATATTTCCTCCTCCTTTGTTCCCTGGCTGTAAATGAAACCAAACCCCTAGCCCTATAATTTAGATTAATACTCAATAACCCATAAAGTCTCTAAATTACCTCTTGACATAAATTCTCTAGCCCTATAATATATAGATTAAGTAGCTTCAAAATTCAAATTTTAACAATTTTAGTGAAATTCAAGTATCAAATCTTTTTTATACTTTACAGCATTCAAGTTTAACAATTTTTTTGTTCTACTTGAATTCTCAAAACATTTAGCTTTTCCCATGCCTCTTTAAAATTAAAGGTTTATTGTCTATTCCCTCATTCCTCTGTAACAACATAATTCTTTATTAAATCTTTTGATAATTAAATTATACATGTGTTTTGCTCGATTAGCTTAATAATCATGCATTATTATTTACAACATGAATTGAAAGTAAGAATATAAGATTGGAGTGGGAAGTTTAAGAGGTGTTATTTTATAGATACAACCAAGTTACTTTTCTTTAGAGGATAAATTGAATGCCATGTTGTCCATTTGCAATTGTCACAAACAAAAAGTAACAAACTTAGATAGCAACGATATTGCCTCTATTGCTTTGTTCTAACAAATTTCTCTCAGTTTTATAATTCTTATGCAGAATATAACAGAGTCCCTATACGCTCACTCTCTTAAATCACATATGAAAAAGTTTTGTTTAAAGTAACACAAAATATATTATGTCTCTATATATTTTTTGATATGATAAATTTATTATGTGATCATACCACCACCACCACCCGTTATGACAAAAAGACATGAAGAGCTTTAGATTATTACATAAGATCGTCTTATATGTATTTCTATTTTTTTAGTATATTATAGCAGAGTTTAAATATGACATACATTGCCTTAAACTTTAGATTTGAGCTTGTATAACGATCATCAAAAAGGATCTCATGCATATATTTTGAAGTATATATGGTTGAGGATCTTAGAGTAGATACGTGTCTCCATCATATCAATTATTATCCATCTCTCTTGTAAAAGGAGTATATGTTATTCATCAAAGGATTGGATACATGTGTTATTGAGTCTTTAGTGATGCTAGTGATCATGTAGGAGGAGATTAGTTATAGATTTTTTAAGGTAGGCTGATCTTCTGCCAAGTATCATAATAAATAATACTGATCAAACTTCAAATATCGATTAAAATCACTTCCAAAATGTTGATGATCCAGAGTGGCACGACCAAGGCATTATCATGCTGAGGGTCAAGGTGTTAGGCCTCTTTTTCCTTAAAGATAATGATAGGATCACCATTCAATTGGTGCCTTTTGGCTAGAGCTTCTCTTTTATAGATTCGTCAAGCGATGTTGCTATCTCCACTCAAGACGAGTCTAACAACTATAACATCAACTTGTCACTAGATGCATCCTTATGGTTGAGATGTTGCCTCCCAAACTTGAGAAAGATATCAATCCAAATGGCCTCTCGAGATGAGTTTCTTATTTACTGTTTTAACTCATAGTAGTATTTTATGTCATGGCCATGGTCTTAATGTAACTTATAGTATTTTGGCTTATCTTTTCTCAATAACGGTGCCTTTAATGGCCGAGATGCTCATAGAAGTTTTTTCTCTTTTATATGTAGAAATACTTCTACGTCGGAAGTCTTTAATGAGGTGAATTCTCTTTGAGGAGGGACACGATCTCCGTGCAGACTTTCATTATGTGGCTGATAATTATAATTTGGCCAAGAAGGATACTTGTCATAGGTTTCTTCTCTTTAGCTTTTTTTTTTTTTTTTTCAACTATTTACATATTCTATCATAATATGCTGATTTGCCATTTGAAGGAGCTTTAGGTAAGTGGTTGGTAGTTTGTAATGATCAATCGAAAGAAGCGAGATGGGTGAAGCCACTGTTGAATCTCGGATTTTGATGATATAATCAATTGGTGGGTTAATTGATCTAATCCATATTATTGAGTTAAGTGTGCAGGATTAACTACGATAACCAGAAAACATAAAGCAAGGATACCGGAGTTGAGCTCGATGGACGTTTAAGAGACCGAAGAATCATCGGAGATGCTGCCGGAACCAACCGAGAAGAAATCGGGAACGTGTCACAAGTTCGCCGAAGAAATCGTCGGAGGCTCGCGGAGATCACCGATAAGGCTCGGCTACTCGTTAAAGTCATCACAAAGATTGGGAGCTTGCAGGGAGTCCGTCGGAAAAAGTTCGTCGGAAAGCTCGCCGGAACAAGACTCGACGTTCGCGGTTAAAAAAACTTGCTTAGGATGTTTTTTTTGTTATGTAGTTCACCTGTAATTAGGATTAGGATTAAGAGATAATCCTATATCCTGGTTAGGGGCCAACTGGGCCCAAAGTCAAATTTGGTTTGGGCTAAAATTAAGCCAAACCAATGAATCGGAAAGCCAGGCGGTGGCACCGCCTGGTTGGGCGGTGAAACCGCCCAGCACCCGAGTGCTGGGCGGTGACACCTCCTTGGCTGGGCGGTTGCACCGTCCAGCACCCGAGCGCTGGGCGGTGGCACCGCCTGGCTGGGCGGTGGAACCTCCAGCACAGGGAACCCTAAGAGAATTCAAATTTTGGAGCCCAAAATTTGAATCCTCTTGAGGCCTATAAATACCCCTCAAATCTCAGCTGAGGTTACAACTTTTAAAAAGCATTTTGATTGAGAGAAAAGTCTTAGAAAGTCTTAGCAAGTCTTGTTTTCAATTTGCTAGAGAGTTCTCCTCCTCCTTTCTTATTGAAAATTTGTAAGAGGTTGAGCTGCTTGTAAAAGGTTGTAAGAGGGGTGTTTACCCTTCCATTTCAAGAGACTTGCTAGTGGAAGGTGGGAGCCTCATCGAAGAGGGGCCTCGCAAGTGGAGTAGGTCATTTGACCGAACCACTCTAAAAATCGGCGTAATCTCTGGTTTGCTTTTTATTATTGTCATTTACATTACTGCAAATCTTCTTACTGCTTTAGTTCCTTATTACTCTTGCTGCGCAACTTCAAGAATACGCCTTCAAGTTAAATTTCTCAAGTTTCGTTCTTAACGTACGAAAGATCTTATTAAAATCGAAGTTTTAATCCGCTGTACTAATTCACCCCCCCCTCTTAGTGCCGCTCCGATCCTAACAAGTGGTATCAGAGCAAGGTTATCTCTCATATTTGGTTTAATACCCAAGAGAGATGGCTTACTCCGGCATGCAAGAGGGCCATTCTATTGCACGACCACCTTTATTTAATGGGTCGGATTACACATATTGGAAGACTCGCATGAGAATCTTCCTCATTTCTATGGACTTTGAGCTTTGGTCTATTGTCGAGAATGGATTTCAAAAATCTTCTCTTCCGATGAGCGAATGGGATGAATCGGAGAAGAAGGTTTTTGCTTTAAATGCAAAGGCTATGAATGCCTTGTTTTGTGCACTAGACAAAAACGAATTTAATCGTGTTTCAATGTGTGATTCGGCTTTTGATATTTGGAGAACTCTTGAGGTCACTCATGAAGGTACTAGCCGAGTGAAAGAGTCCAAAATCAACATCCTTGTGCACTCTTACGAACTTTTCCGAATGAAACCAAGTGAGTCCATCGGAGACATGTATACCCGGTTTACGAATGTCATCAATGGACTCAAAGCTCTTGGTAAAGATTTTACTAACTTTGAACTAGTAACTAAAATCTTAAGATCCCTCCCTAAAAGTTGGGATCCAAAAGTTACGGCCATTCAAGAGGCCAAAGACCTTAAAGCATTCCCTCTTGAAGAACTCATTGGGTCTCTAATGACCTACGAAATGACATGTCAAGCTCATGACGAGCTCGAGAACCCCCTTCCAAAGAACAGGAAGGATATGGCACTCAAATCACAAGAAGACCACTTGAAAGGAACATCAAGTGATGAGGACAGTGACAATGACATTGCACTTTTGACTCAAAAGTTTAAAAAATATTTAAGAAAGAACAGATTTAAAAATAATACAAAAAATAAATTTGAACAAAAGAAGGACCAAGTGATTTGCTATGAATGCAAAAAACCGGGACACTATAAGAACGATTGTCCTCAAGCCAAAAAGAGAACATCAAAGAAGAAGGCATTCAAGGCAACGTGGGATGATTCAAGCGCATCCGAAGAAGAGGAGTCCAACACCGAGCAAGTTGCTCATTACACGCTAATGGCGTTAGGAGAAGAGGTATGTGATTTATTTAATGAAGACTTGTCTTTTGAAGAACTATCTATCGCTTTTCATGAATTATTTGATGAATGTAGAACTGTTAGCAAGAAGTTAAGTATCTTAAAGAAAGAGCATGCTTTGCTACAAGATAAGTTTGATAGTCTTCAAACTCCTCCATGCTCTAAGTGTGAGCACTTAGAAGCAATAAAAAATGAAAATTTGCTTCTTAAGGAAACCTTAAACAAGTTTAAGGTTGGTAGCAAAGGATTAGATATGATCCTTGCACACAAGGGTCACATCGCAAATAGAAATGGAATTGGATTTGTAAAAGGATTACATCAAAATCCTACCACTTTCATAAAAGGACCTACATTACATGTTTCCTCTTATATGAAATGCAACTTTTGTTGCAAATCCGGACATATTGCCTACAAATGCCCATTTAGGAAAATTAGTTCACAAAAATTAATATGGGTTCCTAAAGGAACTATAAAGAATTCAATCATAAATAACAAAGTTAGTGGGTCAATTTTTGAGGCACCCAAAATCAAATGGGTACCTAAAAATCATCCTCTTTTGTAGACAAACCCACAAGCTAGGAGCAAGAGATGGTATCTCGATAGTGGATGCTCAAGATATATGACTGGAGATCCATCTCATTTCTCTATGCTCACTAGCAAAGAAGAAGGGTACGTTACCTTCGGAGACAACAACAAGGGCAAAATCATTGGCAAGGGAACTATTGGTAACAAATTTAATTTTTCCATTGATGATGTCTTACTAGTTGATGGATTGAAACATAATCTCTTGAGTATTAGTCAACTATACGATAAAGGTTACATCGTTAGATTTGAATCAAATATGTGCATTATTGAAAAACCAAATCATAACATGACTATGATTGCTTTAAAACAAAATAATGTCTATACCATAAATCTTGATGAACTAAGTAATGAAATGTGCTTCTCCGCCGTAAATGATGATGCTTGGCTTTGGCATAGGAGATTAGGCCATGCAAGCATGAAAACAATATCTAAGATCTCATCTCAAGAATTAGTACGAGGAATTCCAAATATAAAGTTTATTAAGGACAAAGTATGCGATGCATGTCAACTAGGCAAACAAATAAAAACAAGCTTCAAACCAAAAAATCAAATTAGCACTACTAGACCATTACAATTGATCCATTTGGACTTATTTGGACCAATTGATACAACAAGTCTAGGTGGAAGCAAATATGCTTTTGTGATTGTGGATGACTACTCTAGATACACTTGGACCTATTTCTTAGCTCACAAAAGTGATTGCTTCAAGTGTTTCTCTAAATTTTGTAAACTCACTCAAAACGAAAAAGGTTTCATGATTTCATCAATTCGGAGTGATCACGGTGGTGAATTCCAAAACCGTGACTTTCAAAATTTTTACGAAAGTAATGGGTACAATCACAACTTCTCAACTCCAAGAAATCCTCAACAAAATGGAGTAGTTGAAAGGAAAAATAGAAACCTACAAGAAATGGCAAGAACTATGTTGAATGAACATAGTTTACCTAAGTACTTTTGGGCCGAAGCCGTAAATACGGCTTGCTACATCATGAATAGAGTTCTAATAAGACCATCCTTATCCAAAACTCCCTATGAATTATGGAATAACAAAAAACCAAACATCTCCTATTTTAAAGTTTTTGGTTGTAAATGCTTTATTTTAAATGAAAGGGATGCTTTAGGAAAATTTGATGCTAAATCCGATGAAGGCATCTTTCTTGGTTACTCTTCCGTTTCTAAAGCTTTTCGGGTTTTTAATAAAAGAACTTTAGTAATCGAAGAGTCTATTCATATAGTTTTTAATGAAATTTCCGATTTAAAGAAAAATGATTTTGATGATGATCTTGGTTTTGATAATTTGAATTTAAATGAACCCTCTCCTCAAAATAGCCATTTGAATGCATCTTCTTCCGAAATTTCTTTACCAAAAGAATGGAAGTATGTAGATGCTCATCCAAAAGAGCAAATTATAGGAGAAACATCAAAAGGGGTTCAAATTCGTTCTTCTTTCAAAAATTTCTGTGCTAACGCTGCTTTCCTTTCTCAAATTGAACCTAAATGCATTGACGAAGCCTTAAAAGATGATTTTTGGATCATTGCAATGCAAGAAGAATTGAACCAATTTGAGAGGAATGAGGTATGGAAGCTTGTTCCTAGACCAAGTGACCACTTAGTCATAGGTACTAAGTGGGTCTTTAGAAACAAGCAAGACGAAAATGGTATCGTGGTTAGAAACAAGGCTAGATTAGTGGCCAAAGGTTTCAACCAAGAAGAAGGTATCGATTACGAAGAAACCTTCGCTCCCGTGGCTCGATTAGAAGCCATAAGGATGCTCCTTGACTATGCTAGTAGTAATAATTTTAAACTATTTCAAATGGATGTTAAAAGTGCTTTCTTGAATGACTTTATTTCCGAAGAAGTATTTGTCGAACAACCTCCCGGATTTGAAAATTCTCTTCTTCCTAATCATGTATTCAAATTGACTAAAGCTCTCTATGGCTTAAAACAAGCTCCTAGAGCTTGGTATGAAAGGCTTAGTTCCTTTCTTATTTTAAATAATTTTACCAAAGGCAAGGTTGATACTACATTGTTTATTAAACATTTTGAAAATAATTTTCTTATTGTGCAAATTTATGCTGACGATATTGTGTTTGGCTCTTCGGATGAATCACTATGTGAATCATTTGCCAAATGTATGAGTCTTGAATTTGAAATGAGTTTAATGGGTGAATTAACTTTCTTTTTGGGATTACAAATCAAACAACTTAGTGATGGTATATTTCTTAACCAATCCAAATATACATTAGAATTGTTAAAACGATTTAACATGGATAATTCAAAAGCAATAAACACCCCTATGAGTACTGCGACTAAGTTAGATATGGATGAAAATGGTGAAAGTTTCGATCAAAAAACATATAGGGGAATGATAGGTAGTCTACTCTACCTCACTGCGACTAGACCGGATATTATGTTTAGTGTAGGACTTTGCGCTAGGTTTCAATCTAATCCTAAATTATCTCATCTTAAGAGTGTTAAAAGAATATTTATATATCTTAAAGGAACTCCAAATTTAGGATTGTGGTATCCAAAATCTGAAAAATTCGATCTAATAGCTTATGCAGATGCCGATTTTGGCGGATGCAGGATAGATAGAAAAAGTACATCCGGAACATGCCAATTTTTAGGGCATGCACTTGTCTCTTGGACTTCCAAGAAACAAAATTCAGTCGCACTATCTACGGCGGAAGCCGAATACATTGCTGCAAGTGTATGTTGTGCACAAGTAATTTGGATGAAAAATACATTAGAAGACTATGGAATTCACCTTGAAAATATTTCCATAAAATGCGATAATACTAGTGCCATATGCCTTACTAAAAATCCAATTCAGCACTCTAGAACTAAGCACATCGACGTTAGGCATCATTTCATACGCAATCATATTCTTAACAATGATGTTGTTCTAGAATTCATTGACACAAAGCATCAATTAGCAGATATATTTACAAAAGCTTTGAATGAAGACCAATTTGAATTCATACGAAGGGAATTAGGCATGCTAAATTGTCCCTAAAATGAACTTCACAAAATGGACTCGTTCTTTTCCCTTCGTTTATGAATTAGAATTCTTCCTTCTTCTTCAATTCAAAATGATCCATTAAAGTATAAATTATGATCTTGAGGGAAGAAGCTAAACAAAAGGAAGGAAGAAAATTTTTTTTTTTCTTCTTTCTTTCTTTCCTCCGCGTGATGCCAGCGGTGGCACCGCCAAATCCGGCGATTGCACCGACTGGCGCTCGGGCGCCAGGCGGTGACACCGACCAGTTTGGCGGTGACACCGACCGAGTCACCCTTTTAACCCGAGGGGTTAGGGCCGGCGGTGACACCGCCCCCAACCCGAAGAAAGACCTCTCAAAACCCTCTCCCATTCCCTCTAAACCTCATTCTAATTCTTAGAAACATTGGAGAAGGATTCTTGGTGGTCCAAGCTTTCCATCTCTCAACATAATCTCCACGAGGTAACACTTGAAATCCCTCTTTTCTTTTCTCTTTCTCTTGCTTATTTTTCACAATTTCATCATCATGTTGTCTAGAAAATGGCTCCTAAGAGATCAAAAGGAATAAGGATTGAAGGAGATTCATATAACCATGACCTTTTTAGATCAAAAGAGGTAGCCCTTAGCTTTCCAAAATTTGAAACACGATGTGTCCATAAGGGAAAATACGTTGATTTGGATGAACTAGAGGACTTAGAACCCATTAGGTGGTTTGCACACCTAGAAGCTCTACCTCTACTACAAATAGATGAACCAATCTATCCACGGTTAGTGAGATTGTTCTATGCCAACCTATATGAAGACAATGATAGCCTAAGCACTTACATTCTAGGAACACCCATTAGAATATTTGACAGCACTATTTGTGAGCTAATTGGCATAACTGAAAAAGATAGGGGATGCTATTTTAAAGGTAAATGGGACGTCAAAAAAATAGGAGCAACCTATTCCGAAGCCGTGAAAACAATTTTTGCAAATCCAAACCTTGACTTCCTACCCAAGAGCTGTGAACACTTAATGCCTTTCAACTCTAAAATTTTTCATCACATTATCACAAGCATCATATTCCCCAAACAATTTCATCTTGACGAAGTAAGTCAAATAGAGATAGGAACCATGTATTGGATTATGACCGGTCAGCATAATTGTTTTGGGTACTTAATTCGCCAACACATGCAGGAAATTATGACTAAAGATACTATATTGCCATATGGGAGGTTAATCAATAGAATTCTTCATGCCTATGACATTTGCATTCCACCCGATGAAGAATCTATTCAAAATGATCGATATAACATAATAAATAAAAACCTGCTGAAAAAACTTAGGTGCACTTTTAGCAATGGCATATGGGTTAGGTAGCCTAGAAGGACGGATCCAATTCCTACACCAATAGAACAACCCGAAACACCAATTCTTATGGGAAATGAATCTCCTCCTCCTAGTCCCTTTGGAGCAGCACCTTCAGCTCCTGTTTCCTCCACTGAAGATATCATTATGGCGGAGCTATCTCAGATCAAATCACAGCAAGAACAAATTCAGAATCAACAAGTTGAAAATTTGAAGACACTACGACAGATGAATGAAAAAATAGATATCATGTATCAGCACTGTGGATTACCTCCTAAGGATTAAATTGATGTATCTTTTTATTCTGTTCTGTTTGCTTTTAAAAAACAAGTTCATGTTTGTCATCGATTGTACGATAACTGATCTTTCCTTTAGATAACTACTGTCTTAATCTGCATAGATGATGATGTCTTTTGGATAAACTATTTCTGGCAAATTTGAATGATGAAATTTGATAAATGCTAAACCTTTTTCTATGATCATCAATTAGCTGGCTTGTCCCTTTTTGTTGATGACAAAGGGGGAGAAGTGATGGCTTACACCAGAACGATAGCATGACTAATATGAATTACAAAAACTTGTGTGATATGAATGTCTTATATGACTTGCAAATCCTTGAAAATATCACAAGATTGATATCATGAAATTTATATTGAAAATCTTTATCTTCTGTCGTAGCAAAATTCGTCCCATATCATTTAACTTATGATTTTCATCGAAGTTTCGTACTTACTATTGTTTAATGAGGATAACGATAAAGTTCTACAATTAGAACTTATCGGGTTATGCTTGAATCCAATGGGATGGAATTCAAGTGTTTTTTTATCTTCTCATAATATGGCATATAGATAGGGGGAGTTATGTTTAACTCTGTCATCAATTGATTGTCATCATCAAAAAGGGGGAGATTGTTGAATCTCGGATTTTGATGATATAATCAATTGGTGGGTTAATTGATCTAATCCATATTATTGAGTTAAGTGTGTAGGATTAACTACGATAACCAGAAAACATAAAGCAAGGATACCGGAGTCGAGCTCGATGGACGTTTAAGAGACCGAAGAATCATCGGAGATGCTGCCGGAACCAACCGAGAAGAAATCGGGAACGTGTCACAAGTTCGCCGAAGAAATCGTCGGAGGCTCGCGGAGATCACCGAGAAGGCTCGGCTACTCGTTAAAGTCATCACAAAGATTGGGAGCTTGCAGGGAGTCCGTCGGAAGAAGTTCGTCGGAAAGCTCGCCGGAACAAGACTCGACGTTCGCGGTTAAAAAAACTTGCTTAGGATGTTTTTTTTGTTATGTAGTTCACCTGTAATTAGGATTAGGATTAAAAGATAATCCTATATCCTGGTTAGGGGCCAACTGGGCCCAAAGTCAAATTTGGTTTGGGCTAAAATTAAGCCAAACCAATGAATCGGAAAGCTAGGCGGTGGCACCGCCTGGCTGGGCGGTGACACCTCCTTGGCTGGGCGGTTGCACCGTCCAGCACCCGAGCGCTGGGCGGTGGAACCTCCAGCACAGGGAACCCTAAGAGAATTCAAATTTTGGAGCCCAAAATTTGAATCCTCTTGAGGCCTATAAATACCCCTCAAATCTCAACTGAGGTTACAACTTTTAAAAAGCATTTTGATTGAGAGAAAAGTCTTAGAAAGTCTTAGCAAGTCTTGTTTTCAATTTGCTAGAGAGTTCTCCTCCTCCTTTCTTATTGAAAATTTGTAAGAGGTTGAGCTGCTTATAAAAGGTTGTAAGAGGGGTGTTTACCCTTCCATTTCAAGAGACTTGCTAGTGGAAGGTGGGAGCCTCATCGAAGAGGGGCCTCGCAAGTGGAGTAGGTCATTTGACCGAACCACTCTAAAAATCGGCGTAATCTCTGGTTTGCTTTTTATTATTGTCATTTACATTACTGCAAATCTTCTTACTGCTTTAGTTCCTTATTACTCTTACTGCGCAACTTCAAGAATACGCCTTCAAGTTAAATTTCTCAAGTTTCGTTCTTAACGTACGAAAGATCTTATTAAAATCTAAGTTTTAATCCGCTGCACTAATTCACCCGCCCCTCTTAGTGCCGCTCCGATCCTAACAGCCACTAGTTAAGGGGTCGATGAGAATCCCAAAACATCCTTCATCTTAGAACCTTATGGTGTAATTGGCTACTGGTAGGGTACAGTTAGTAGAGACATTGTTGGCTTCCTTAGATGCTTGTAGCTGATAATATTTAGTTTGAACTTTTGAATCAATAGATTGAATAAAGCGATGGATTTGGAGATAGTCTTATGAACCACTCTCTAATTGCCCTGTTGAGTGTGAATGGGAAGGACCAACACATAGGGTGTCGATTGTTTCGTACAACATCATTTAGGATATCAAAGTCATGAAATGTTCTAATGGATCTAAATTTCATAGGGAGGTGGAATCCTTGGGGAATAAGCTCCTCTTGGATGCTTTGGACAAAAGGTAGATAGGGTCAGAGACATTAGTCCATCTCAAAAAGTTGATCTTCGACTTTAGATAGAAGTCCTGCCAAATAAATTTGAGATCTCCTCGGTAATTCTGGCTCTTGAATGGAGAGATGATGAGAAGATTGCACTTCACGAAGAGCCTCTTGTGGCATTTGTCGAGACTCAACAATAGTGCTTAGAGCTAGAGCTACAGGAGTCGGTAGGGGAACCAATCTCTATTGAACCAACTAGGTGAGTTGAGGTAAGAATGGAACAACAATTTCTATATGCTTGCTAATGCTTGGACTCTTGAAGTTAGGTTAGTGAAGGCTTTATCAAGGAGGGTGATAGTCGATGGAAAGTGATTTGGTTATGGTGTGAATGGTGGATGATTTACAACTTGGTTATTGAACAAATGTTGAAAAATGAAAGGTTCTTGATATTTCCAATAGGTTCCGAAGTTGGGTTTAGGAGATCTAGCTCTTATGGGTTTACTCGAGAGAATCCTACGGGCTATTTCTTTAGTGCTAATATATTAAGTTAAATTTTGATTGATCGATATGAAGGTTGATTCAAATATTTTCTAAATTTGTCTCTGAATGATTTAGTGTTGGACAAGAGAAAAGTTGGAAGTCAAGACGATGCAAAATTGTATTAGTAGTAAACCTAATAAGACCCATTCAATGTTTAAGTTAGTATTTTGACTAAAGAATTTGGTCAAGTGTCGAATATGTGAGTGTATTGGAGTAGTTCAAGATATAAAAAGTATATCTAAGATATCTTTTTATAGTATGGTATAAGACTATTAGGAATGTTCAAATCTAATTTGTTCTGGTTTGAATTACCTTTAACCGATTCAAAATAAAAAAAAAATAGTTCAATTCGATTTGACCCTTAACAGTTTAGTTCAAATTGGTTTTAACATCCTCGGAGATAATTACATCTAGGGTCATGGTTAAATATCACGAACAATTGCACATCTTTTTCGATCATAAATGTGGATAGCATCTGCGGATGAGTATATCTATCACTTAATTCATATTATCATATTATGGGTTTCAAATATAGTTACAAATTTAATTTGACTTGATTTGACTCTTATGTGCACATATGAGATTTAATTGTTATCGATAGTACTCTTAACAACTTGATTATAATTATGGCAAAGAAAGATGTGTAACAGTTCTCCAGTATAACCATAACACTGATCAAACTTCAAATATCGATTAAAATCCACTTCCAAAATGTTGATGATCCAAAGTGACACGACCAAGGCATTATCATGCAGAGGGTCAAGGTGTTAGGCCTATTTTTCCTTAAAGATAATGATAGGATCCCCATTCAATTGGTGCCTTTTGGCTAGAGCTTCTCTTTTATAGATTCGTCAAGCGATGTTGCTATCTCCACTCAAGACGAGTCTAACAACTATAACATCAACTTGTCACTAGATGCATCCTTATGGTTGAGATGTTGCCTCCCAAACTTGAGAAAGATATTAATCCAAATGGCCTCTCGAGATGAGTTTCTTATTTACTGTTTTAACTCGTAGTAGTATTTTATGTCATGGCCATGGTCTTAATGGAACTTATAGTATTTTGGCTTATCTTTTCTCAATAACGGTGCCTTTAATGGCCGAGATGCTCATAGAAGTTTTTTCTCTTTTATATGTAGAAATACTTCTACGTCGGAAGTCTTTAATGAGGTGAATTCTCTTTGAGGAGGGACACAATCTCCGTGCATACTTTCATTATGTGGCTGATAATTATAATTTGGCCAATAAGGATACTTGTCATAGGTTTCTTTTCTTTAGCTTTTTTTTTTTTTTCAACTATTTACATATTCTATCATAATATGCTGATTTGCCATTTGAAGGAGCTTTAGGTAAGTGGTTGGTAGTTTGTAATGATCAATCAAAAGAAGCGAGATGGGTGAAGCCACTAGTTAAGGAGTTGATGAGAATCCCAAAACATCCTTCATCTTAGAACCTTATGGTGTAATTGGCTAGTGGTAGGGTACAGTTAGTAGAGACATTGTTGGCTTCCTTAGATGCTTGTAGCTAATAATATTTAGTTTGAACTTTTGAATCAATTGATTGAATAAAGCGATGAATTTGGAGATAGTCTTATGAACCACTCTCTAATTGCCCTGTTGAGTGTGAATGGGAAGGACCAACACATAGGGTGTTGATTGTTTCGTACAACATCATTTAGGCTATCAAAGTCATGAAATGTTCTAATGGATCTAAATTTCATAGGGAGGTGGAATCCTTGGGGAATAAGCTCCTCTTGGATGCTTTGGACAAAAGGTAGATAGGGTCAGAGGCATTAGTCCATCTCAAAAAGTTGATCTTCGACTTTATGTAGAAGTCCTACCAAATAAATTTTAGATCTCCTCGGTAATTCTGGCTCTTGAATGGAGAGATGATGAGAAGATTGCACTTCACGAAGAGCCTCTTGTGGCATTTGTCGAGACTCAACAATAATGCTTAGAGCTAGAGCTACAGGAGTCGGTAGGGGAACCAATCTCTATTGAACCAACTAGGTGAGTTGAGGTAAGAATGGAACAACAATTTCTATATGCTTGCTAATGCTTGGACTCTTGAAGTTAGGTTAGTGAAGGCTTTATCAAGGAGGGTGATAGTCGATGGAAAGTGATTTGGTTATGGTGTGAATGGTGGATGATTTACAACTTGGTTATTGAACAAATGTTGAAAAATGAAAGGTTCTTGATATTTCCAATAGGTTCCGAAGTTGGGTTTAGGAGATCTAGCTCTTATGGGTTTACTCGAGAGAATCCTACGGGCTATTTCTTTAGTGCTAATATATTAAGTTAAATTTTGATTGATCGATATGAAGGTTGATTCAAATATTTTCTAAATTTGTCTCTGAATGATTTAGTGTTGGACAAGAGAAAAGTTGGAAGTCAAGACGATGCAAAATTGTATTAGTAGTAAACCTAATAAGACCCATTCAATGTTTAAGTTAGTATTTTGACTAAAGAATTTGGTCAAGTGTCGAATATGTGAGTGTATTGGAGTAGTTCAAGATATAAAAAGTATATCTAAGATATCTTTTTATAGTATGGTATAAGACTATTAGGAATGTTCAAATCTAATTTGTTCTGGTTTGAATTACCTTTAACCGATTCAAAATAAAAAAAAAATAGTTCAATTCGATTTGACCCTTAACAGTTTAGTTCAAATTGGTTTTAACATCCTCGGAGATAATTACATCTAGGGTCATGGTTAAATATCACGAACAATTGCACATCTTTTTCGATCATAAATGTGGATAGCATCTGCGGATGAGTATATCTATCACTTAATTCATATTATCATATTATGGGTTTCAAATATAGTTACAAATTTAATTTGACTTGATTTGACTCTTATGTGCACATATGAGATTTAATTGTTATCGATAGTACTCTTAACAACTTGATTATAATTATGGCAAAGAAAGATGTGTAACAGTTCTCCAGTATAACCATAACACTGATCAAACTTCAAATATCGATTAAAATCCACTTCCAAAATGTTGATGATCCAGAGTGACACGACCAAGGCATTATCATGCAGAGGGTCAAGGTGTTAGGCCTATTTTTCCTTAAAGATAATGATAGGATCCCCATTCAATTGGTGCCTTTTGGCTAGAGCTTCTCTTTTATAGATTCGTCAAGCGATGTTGCTATCTCCACTCAAGACGAGTCTAACAACTATAACATCAACTTGTCACTAGATGCATCCTTATGGTTGAGATGTTGCCTCCCAAACTTGAGAAAGATATTAATCCAAATGGCCTCTCGAGATGAGTTTCTTATTTACTGTTTTAACTCATAGTAGTATTTTATGTCATGGCCATGGTCTTAATGGAACTTATAGTATTTTGGCTTATCTTTTCTCAATAACGGTGCCTTTAATGGCCGAGATGCTCATAGAAGTTTTTTCTCTTTTATATGTAGAAATACTTCTACGTCGGAAGTTTTAATGAGGTGAATTCTCTTTGAGGAGGGACACAATCTCCGTGCATACTTTCATTATGTGGCTGATAATTATAATTTGGCCAATAAGGATACTTGTCATAGGTTTCTTTTCTTTAGCTTTTTTTTTTTTTTCAACTATTTACATATTCTATCATAATATGCTGATTTGCCATTTGAAGGAGCTTTAGGTAAGTGGTTGGTAGTTTGTAATGATCAATCAAAAGAAGCGAGATGGGTGAAGCCACTAGTTAAGGAGTTGATGAGAATCCCAAAACATCCTTCATCTTAGAACCTTATGGTGTAATTGGCTAGTGGTAGGGTACAGTTAGTAGAGACATTGTTGGCTTCCTTAGATGCTTGTAGCTAATAATATTTAGTTTGAACTTTTGAATCAATTGATTGAATAAAGCGATGAATTTGGAGATAGTCTTATGAACCACTCTCTAATTGCCCTGTTGAGTGTGAATGGGAAGGACCAACACATAGGGTGTCGATTGTTTCGTACAACATCATTTAGGCTATCAAAGTCATGAAATGTTCTAATGGATCTAAATTTCATAGGGAGGTGGAATCCTTGGGGAATAAGCTCCTCTTGGATGCTTTGGACAAAAGGTAGATAGGGTCAGAGGCATTAGTCCATCTCAAAAAGTTGATCTTCGACTTTATGTAGAAGTCCTACCAAATAAATTTTAGATCTCCTCGGTAATTCTGGCTCTTGAATGGAGAGATGATGAGAAGATTGCACTTCACGAAGAGCCTCTTGTGGCATTTGTCGAGACTCAACAATAGTGCTAGAGCTAGAGCTACAGGAGTCGGTAGGGGAACCAATCTCTATTGAACCAACTAGGTGAGTTGAGGTAAGAATGGAACAACAATTTCTATATGCTTGCTAATGCTTGGACTCTTGAAGTTAGGTTAGTGAAGGCTTTATCAAGGAGGGTGATAGTCGATGGAAAGTGATTTGGTTATGGTGTGAATGGTGGATGATTTACAACTTGGTTATTGAACAAATGTTGAAAAATGAAAGGTTCTTGATATTTCCAATAGGTTCCGAAGTTGGGTTTAGGAGATCTAGCTCTTATGGGTTTACTCGAGAGAATCCTACGGGCTATTTCTTTAGTGCTAATATATTAAGTTAAATTTTGATTGATCGATATGAAGGTTGATTCAAATATTTTCTAAATTTGTCTCTGAATGATTTAGTGTTGGACAAGAGAAAAGTTGGAAGTCAAGACGATGCAAAATTGTATTAGTAGTAAACCTAATAAGACCCATTCAATGTTTAAGTTAGTATTTTGACTAAAGAATTTGGTCAAGTGTCGAATATGTGAGTGTATTGGAGTAGTTCAAGATATAAAAAGTATATCTAAGATATCTTTTTATAGTATGGTATAAGACTATTAGGAATGTTCAAATCTAATTTGTTCTGGTTTGAATTACCTTTAACCGATTCAAAATAAAAAAAAAATAGTTCAATTCGATTTGACCCTTAACAGTTTAGTTCAAATTGGTTTTAACATCCTCGGAGATAATTACATCTAGGGTCATGGTTAAATATCACGAACAATTGCACATCTTTTTCGATCATAAATGTGGATAGCATCTGCGGATGAGTATATCTATCACTTAATTCATATTATCATATTATGGGTTTCAAATATAGTTACAAATTTAATTTGACTTGATTTGACTCTTATGTGCACATATGAGATTTAATTGTTATCGATAGTACTCTTAACAACTTGATTATAATTATGGCAAAGAAAGATGTGTAACAGTTCTCCAGTATAACCATAACACTGATCAAACTTCAAATATCGATTAAAATCCACTTCCAAAATGTTGATGATCCAGAGTGACACGACCAAGGCATTATCATGCAGAGGGTCAAGGTGTTAGGCCTATTTTTCCTTAAAGATAATGATAGGATCCCCATTCAATTGGTGCCTTTTGGCTAGAGCTTCTCTTTTATAGATTCGTCAAGCGATGTTGCTATCTCCACTCAAGACGAGTCTAACAACTATAACATCAACTTGTCACTAGATGCATCCTTATGGTTGAGATGTTGCCTCCCAAACTTGAGAAAGATATTAATCCAAATGGCCTCTCGAGATGAGTTTCTTATTTACTGTTTTAACTCATAGTAGTATTTTATGTCATGGCCATGGTCTTAATGGAACTTATAGTATTTTGGCTTATCTTTTCTCAATAACGGTGCCTTTAATGGCCGAGATGCTCATAGAAGTTTTTTCTCTTTTATATGTAGAAATACTTCTACGTCGGAAGTCTTTAATGAGGTGAATTCTCTTTGAGGAGGGACACAATCTCCGTGCATACTTTCATTATGTGGCTGATAATTATAATTTGGCCAATAAGGATACTTGTCATAGGTTTCTTTTCTTTAGCTTTTTTTTTTTTTTCAACTATTTACATATTCTATCATAATATGCTGATTTGCCATTTGAAGGAGCTTTAGGTAAGTGGTTGGTAGTTTGTAATGATCAATCAAAAGAAGCGAGATGGGTGAAGCCACTAGTTAAGGAGTTGATGAGAATCCCAAAACATCCTTCATCTTAGAACCTTATGGTGTAATTGGCTAGTGGTAGGGTACAGTTAGTAGAGACATTGTTGGCTTCCTTAGATGCTTGTAGCTAATAATATTTAGTTTGAACTTTTGAATCAATTGATTGAATAAAGCGATGAATTTGGAGATAGTCTTATGAACCACTCTCTAATTGCCCTGTTGAGTGTGAATGGGAAGGACCAACACATAGGGTGTCGATTGTTTCGTACAACATCATTTAGGCTATCAAAGTCATGAAATGTTCTAATGGATCTAAATTTCATAGGGAGGTGGAATCCTTGGGGAATAAGCTCCTCTTGGATGCTTTGGACAAAAGGTAGATAGGGTCAGAGGCATTAGTCCATCTCAAAAAGTTGATCTTCGACTTTATGTAGAAGTCCTACCAAATAAATTTTAGATCTCCTCGGTAATTCTGGCTCTTGAATGGAGAGATGATGAGAAGATTGCACTTCACGAAGAGCCTCTTGTGGCATTTGTCGAGACTCAACAATAGTGCTAGAGCTAGAGCTACAGGAGTCGGTAGGGGAACCAATCTCTATTGAACCAACTAGGTGAGTTGAGGTAAGAATGGAACAACAATTTCTATATGCTTGCTAATGCTTGGACTCTTGAAGTTAGGTTAGTGAAGGCTTTATCAAGGAGGGTGATAGTCGATGGAAAGTGATTTGGTTATGGTGTGAATGGTGGATGATTTACAACTTGGTTATTGAACAAATGTTGAAAAATGAAAGGTTCTTGATATTTCCAATAGGTTCCGAAGTTGGGTTTAGGAGATCTAGCTCTTATGGGTTTACTCGAGAGAATCCTACGGGCTATTTCTTTAGTGCTAATATATTAAGTTAAATTTTGATTGATCGATATGAAGGTTGATTCAAATATTTTCTAAATTTGTCTCTGAATGATTTAGTGTTGGACAAGAGAAAAGTTGGAAGTCAAGACGATGCAAAATTGTATTAGTAGTAAACCTAATAAGACCCATTCAATGTTTAAGTTAGTATTTTGACTAAAGAATTTGGTCAAGTGTCGAATATGTGAGTGTATTGGAGTAGTTCAAGATATAAAAAGTATATCTAAGATATCTTTTTATAGTATGGTATAAGACTATTAGGAATGTTCAAATCTAATTTGTTCTGGTTTGAATTACCTTTAACCGATTCAAAATAAAAAAAAAATAGTTCAATTCGATTTGACCCTTAACAGTTTAGTTCAAATTGGTTTTAACATCCTCGGAGATAATTACATCTAGGGTCATGGTTAAATATCACGAACAATTGCACATCTTTTTCGATCATAAATGTGGATAGCATCTGCGGATGAGTATATCTATCACTTAATTCATATTATCATATTATGGGTTTCAAATATAGTTACAAATTTAATTTGACTTGATTTGACTCTTATGTGCACATATGAGATTTAATTGTTATCGATAGTACTCTTAACAACTTGATTATAATTATGGCAAAGAAAGATGTGTAACAGTTCTCCAGTATAACCATAACACTGATCAAACTTCAAATATCGATTAAAATCCACTTCCAAAATGTTGATGATCCAGAGTGACACGACCAAGGCATTATCATGCAGAGGGTCAAGGTGTTAGGCCTATTTTTCCTTAAAGATAATGATAGGATCCCCATTCAATTGGTGCCTTTTGGCTAGAGCTTCTCTTTTATAGATTCGTCAAGCGATGTTGCTATCTCCACTCAAGACGAGTCTAACAACTATAACATCAACTTGTCACTAGATGCATCCTTATGGTTGAGATGTTGCCTCCCAAACTTGAGAAAGATATTAATCCAAATGGCCTCTCGAGATGAGTTTCTTATTTACTGTTTTAACTCATAGTAGTATTTTATGTCATGGCCATGGTCTTAATGGAACTTATAGTATTTTGGCTTATCTTTTCTCAATAACGGTGCCTTTAATGGCCGAGATGCTCATAGAAGTTTTTTCTCTTTTATATGTAGAAATACTTCTACGTCGGAAGTCTTTAATGAGGTGAATTCTCTTTGAGGAGGGACACAATCTCCGTGCATACTTTCATTATGTGGCTGATAATTATAATTTGGCCAATAAGGATACTTGTCATAGGTTTCTTTTCTTTAGCTTTTTTTTTTTTTCAGCTATTTACATATTCTATCATAATATGCTGATTTGCCATTTGAAGGAGCTTTAGGTAAGTGGTTGGTAGTTTGTAATGATCAATCAAAAGAAGCGAGATGGGTGAAGCCACTAGTTAAGGAGTTGATGAGAATCCCAAAACATCCTTCATCTTAGAACCTTATGGTGTAATTGGCTAGTGGTAGGGTACAGTTAGTAGAGACATTGTTGGCTTCCTTAGATGCTTGTAGCTAATAATATTTAGTTTGAACTTTTGAATCAATTGATTGAATAAAGCGATGAATTTGGAGATAGTCTTATGAACCACTCTCTAATTGCCCTGTTGAGTGTGAATGGGAAGGACCAACACATAGGGTGTCGATTGTTTCGTACAACATCATTTAGGCTATCAAAGTCATGAAATGTTCTAATGGATCTAAATTTCATAGGGAGGTGGAATCCTTGGGGAATAAGCTCCTCTTGGATGCTTTGGACAAAAGGTAGATAGGGTCAGAGGCATTAGTCCATCTCAAAAAGTTGATCTTCGACTTTATGTAGAAGTCCTACCAAATAAATTTTAGATCTCCTCGGTAATTCTGGCTCTTGAATGGAGAGATGATGAGAAGATTGCACTTCACGAAGAGCCTCTTGTGGCATTTGTCGAGACTCAACAATAATGCTTAGAGCTAGAGCTACAGGAGTCGGTAGGGGAACCAATCTCTATTGAACCAACTAGGTGAGTTGAGGTAAGAATGGAACAACAATTTCTATATGCTTGCTAATGCTTGGACTCTTGAAGTTAGGTTAGTGAAGGCTTTATCAAGGAGGGTGATAGTCGATGGAAAGTGATTTGGTTATGGTGTGAATGGTGGATGATTTACAACTTGGTTATTGAACAAATGTTGAAAAATGAAAGGTTCTTGATATTTCCAATAGGTTCCGAAGTTGGGTTTAGGAGATCTAGCTCTTATGGGTTTACTCGAGAGAATCCTACGGGCTATTTCTTTAGTGCTAATATATTAAGTTAAATTTTGATTGATCGATATGAAGGTTGATTCAAATATTTTCTAAATTTGTCTCTGAATGATTTAGTGTTGGACAAGAGAAAAGTTGGAAGTCAAGACGATGCAAAATTGTATTAGTAGTAAACCTAATAAGACCCATTCAATGTTTAAGTTAGTATTTTGACTAAAGAATTTGGTCAAGTGTCGAATATGTGAGTGTATTGGAGTAGTTCAAGATATAAAAAGTATATCTAAGATATCTTTTTATAGTATGGTATAAGACTATTAGGAATGTTCAAATCTAATTTGTTCTGGTTTGAATTACCTTTAACCGATTCAAAATAAAAAAAAAATAGTTCAATTCGATTTGACCCTTAACAGTTTAGTTCAAATTGGTTTTAACATCCTCGGAGATAATTACATCTAGGGTCATGGTTAAATATCACGAACAATTGCACATCTTTTTCGATCATAAATGTGGATAGCATCTGCGGATGAGTATATCTATCACTTAATTCATATTATCATATTATGGGTTTCAAATATAGTTACAAATTTAATTTGACTTGATTTGACTCTTATGTGCACATATGAGATTTAATTGTTATCGATAGTACTCTTAACAACTTGATTATAATTATGGCAAAGAAAGATGTGTAACAGTTCTCCAGTATAACCATAACACTGATCAAACTTCAAATATCGATTAAAATCCACTTCCAAAATGTTGATGATCCAGAGTGACACGACCAAGGCATTATCATGCAGAGGGTCAAGGTGTTAGGCCTATTTTTCCTTAAAGATAATGATAGGATCCCCATTCAATTGGTGCCTTTTGGCTAGAGCTTCTCTTTTATAGATTCGTCAAGCGATGTTGCTATCTCCACTCAAGACGAGTCTAACAACTATAACATCAACTTGTCACTAGATGCATCCTTATGGTTGAGATGTTGCCTCCCAAACTTGAGAAAGATATTAATCCAAATGGCCTCTCGAGATGAGTTTCTTATTTACTGTTTTAACTCATAGTAGTATTTTATGTCATGGCCATGGTCTTAATGGAACTTATAGTATTTTGGCTTATCTTTTCTCAATAACGGTGCCTTTAATGGCCGAGATGCTCATAGAAGTTTTTTCTCTTTTATATGTAGAAATACTTCTACGTCGGAAGTCTTTAATGAGGTGAATTCTCTTTGAGGAGGGACACAATCTCCGTGCATACTTTCATTATGTGGCTGATAATTATAATTTGGCCAATAAGGATACTTGTCATAGGTTTCTTTTCTTTAGCTTTTTTTTTTTTTTTCAACTATTTACATATTCTATCATAATATGCTGATTTGCCATTTGAAGGAGCTTTAGGTAAGTGGTTGGTAGTTTGTAATGATCAATCAAAAGAAGCGAGATGGGTGAAGCCACTAGTTAAGGAGTTGATGAGAATCCCAAAACATCCTTCATCTTAGAACCTTATGGTGTAATTGGCTAGTGGTAGGGTACAGTTAGTAGAGACATTGTTGGCTTCCTTAGATGCTTGTAGCTAATAATATTTAGTTTGAACTTTTGAATCAATTGATTGAATAAAGCGATGAATTTGGAGATAGTCTTATGAACCACTCTCTAATTGCCCTGTTGAGTGTGAATGGGAAGGACCAACACATAGGGTGTCGATTGTTTCGTACAACATCATTTAGGCTATCAAAGTCATGAAATGTTCTAATGGATCTAAATTTCATAGGGAGGTGGAATCCTTGGGGAATAAGCTCCTCTTGGATGCTTTGGACAAAAGGTAGATAGGGTCAGAGGCATTAGTCCATCTCAAAAAGTTGATCTTCGACTTTATGTAGAAGTCCTACCAAATAAATTTTAGATCTCCTCGGTAATTCTGGCTCTTGAATGGAGAGATGATGAGAAGATTGCACTTCACGAAGAGCCTCTTGTGGCATTTGTCGAGACTCAACAATAGTGCTAGAGCTAGAGCTACAGGAGTCGGTAGGGGAACCAATCTCTATTGAACCAACTAGGTGAGTTGAGGTAAGAATGGAACAACAATTTCTATATGCTTGCTAATGCTTGGACTCTTGAAGTTAGGTTAGTGAAGGCTTTATCAAGGAGGGTGATAGTCGATGGAAAGTGATTTGGTTATGGTGTGAATGGTGGATGATTTACAACTTGGTTATTGAACAAATGTTGAAAAATGAAAGGTTCTTGATATTTCCAATAGGTTCCGAAGTTGGGTTTAGGAGATCTAGCTCTTATGGGTTTACTCGAGAGAATCCTACGGGCTATTTCTTTAGTGCTAATATATTAAGTTAAATTTTGATTGATCGATATGAAGGTTGATTCAAATATTTTCTAAATTTGTCTCTGAATGATTTAGTGTTGGACAAGAGAAAAGTTGGAAGTCAAGACGATGCAAAATTGTATTAGTAGTAAACCTAATAAGACCCATTCAATGTTTAAGTTAGTATTTTGACTAAAGAATTTGGTCAAGTGTCGAATATGTGAGTGTATTGGAGTAGTTCAAGATATAAAAAGTATATCTAAGATATCTTTTTATAGTATGGTATAAGACTATTAGGAATGTTCAAATCTAATTTGTTCTGGTTTGAATTACCTTTAACCGATTCAAAATAAAAAAAAAATAGTTCAATTCGATTTGACCCTTAACAGTTTAGTTCAAATTGGTTTTAACATCCTCGGAGATAATTACATCTAGGGTCATGGTTAAATATCACGAACAATTGCACATCTTTTTCGATCATAAATGTGGATAGCATCTGCGGATGAGTATATCTATCACTTAATTCATATTATCATATTATGGGTTTCAAATATAGTTACAAATTTAATTTGACTTGATTTGACTCTTATGTGCACATATGAGATTTAATTGTTATCGATAGTACTCTTAACAACTTGATTATAATTATGGCAAAGAAAGATGTGTAACAGTTCTCCAGTATAACCATAACACTGATCAAACTTCAAATATCGATTAAAATCCACTTCCAAAATGTTGATGATCCAGAGTGACACGACCAAGGCATTATCATGCAGAGGGTCAAGGTGTTAGGCCTATTTTTCCTTAAAGATAATGATAGGATCCCCATTCAATTGGTGCCTTTTGGCTAGAGCTTCTCTTTTATAGATTCGTCAAGCGATGTTGCTATCTCCACTCAAGACGAGTCTAACAACTATAACATCAACTTGTCACTAGATGCATCCTTATGGTTGAGATGTTGCCTCCCAAACTTGAGAAAGATATTAATCCAAATGGCCTCTCGAGATGAGTTTCTTATTTACTGTTTTAACTCATAGTAGTATTTTATGTCATGGCCATGGTCTTAATGGAACTTATAGTATTTTGGCTTATCTTTTCTCAATAACGGTGCCTTTAATGGCCGAGATGCTCATAGAAGTTTTTTCTCTTTTATATGTAGAAATACTTCTACGTCGGAAGTCTTTAATGAGGTGAATTCTCTTTGAGGAGGGACACAATCTCCGTGCATACTTTCATTATGTGGCTGATAATTATAATTTGGCCAATAAGGATACTTGTCATAGGTTTCTTTTCTTTAGCTTTTTTTTTTTTTCAGCTATTTACATATTCTATCATAATATGCTGATTTGCCATTTGAAGGAGCTTTAGGTAAGTGGTTGGTAGTTTGTAATGATCAATCAAAAGAAGCGAGATGGGTGAAGCCACTAGTTAAGGAGTTGATGAGAATCCCAAAACATCCTTCATCTTAGAACCTTATGGTGTAATTGGCTAGTGGTAGGGTACAGTTAGTAGAGACATTGTTGGCTTCCTTAGATGCTTGTAGCTAATAATATTTAGTTTGAACTTTTGAATCAATTGATTGAATAAAGCGATGAATTTGGAGATAGTCTTATGAACCACTCTCTAATTGCCCTGTTGAGTGTGAATGGGAAGGACCAACACATAGGGTGTCGATTGTTTCGTACAACATCATTTAGGCTATCAAAGTCATGAAATGTTCTAATGGATCTAAATTTCATAGGGAGGTGGAATCCTTGGGGAATAAGCTCCTCTTGGATGCTTTGGACAAAAGGTAGATAGGGTCAGAGGCATTAGTCCATCTCAAAAAGTTGATCTTCGACTTTATGTAGAAGTCCTACCAAATAAATTTTAGATCTCCTCGGTAATTCTGGCTCTTGAATGGAGAGATGATGAGAAGATTGCACTTCACGAAGAGCCTCTTGTGGCATTTGTCGAGACTCAACAATAATGCTTAGAGCTAGAGCTACAGGAGTCGGTAGGGGAACCAATCTCTATTGAACCAACTAGGTGAGTTGAGGTAAGAATGGAACAACAATTTCTATATGCTTGCTAATGCTTGGACTCTTGAAGTTAGGTTAGTGAAGGCTTTATCAAGGAGGGTGATAGTCGATGGAAAGTGATTTGGTTATGGTGTGAATGGTGGATGATTTACAACTTGGTTATTGAACAAATGTTGAAAAATGAAAGGTTCTTGATATTTCCAATAGGTTCCGAAGTTGGGTTTAGGAGATCTAGCTCTTATGGGTTTACTCGAGAGAATCCTACGGGCTATTTCTTTAGTGCTAATATATTAAGTTAAATTTTGATTGATCGATATGAAGGTTGATTCAAATATTTTCTAAATTTGTCTCTGAATGATTTAGTGTTGGACAAGAGAAAAGTTGGAAGTCAAGACGATGCAAAATTGTATTAGTAGTAAACCTAATAAGACCCATTCAATGTTTAAGTTGGTATTTTGACTAAAGAATTTGGTCAAGTGTCGAATATGTGAGTGTATTGGAGTAGTTCAAGATATAAAAAGTATATCTAAGATATCTTTTTATAGTATGGTATAAGACTATTAGGAATGTTCAAATCTAATTTGTTCTGGTTTGAATTACCTTTAACCGATTCAAAATAAAAAAAAAATAGTTCAATTCGATTTGACCCTTAACAGTTTAGTTCAAATTGGTTTTAACATCCTCGGAGATAATTACATCTAGGGTCATGGTTAAATATCACGAACAATTGCACATCTTTTTCGATCATAAATGTGGATAGCATCTGCGGATGAGTATATCTATCACTTAATTCATATTATCATATTATGGGTTTCAAATATAGTTACAAATTTAATTTGACTTGATTTGACTCTTATGTGCACATATGAGATTTAATTGTTATCGATAGTACTCTTAACAACTTGATTATAATTATGGCAAAGAAAGATGTGTAACAGTTCTCCAGTATAACCATAACATTGATCAAACTTCAAATATCGATTAAAATCCACTTCCAAAATGTTGATGATCCAGAGTGACACGACCAAGGCATTATCATGCAGAGGGTCAAGGTGTTAGGCCTATTTTTCCTTAAAGATAATGATAGGATCCCCATTCAATTGGTGCCTTTTGGCTAGAGCTTCTCTTTTATAGATTCGTCAAGCGATGTTGCTATCTCCACTCAAGACGAGTCTAACAACTATAACATCAACTTGTCACTAGATGCATCCTTATGGTTGAGATGTTGCCTCCCAAACTTGAGAAAGATATTAATCCAAATGGCCTCTCGAGATGAGTTTCTTATTTACTGTTTTAACTCATAGTAGTATTTTATGTCATGGCCATGGTCTTAATGGAACTTATAGTATTTTGGCTTATCTTTTCTCAATAACGGTGCCTTTAATGGCCGAGATGCTCATAGAAGTTTTTTCTCTTTTATATGTAGAAATACTTCTACGTCGGAAGTCTTTAATGAGGTGAATTCTCTTTGAGGAGGGACACAATCTCCGTGCATACTTTCATTATGTGGCTGATAATTATAATTTGGCCAATAAGGATACTTGTCATAGGTTTCTTTTCTTTAGCTTTTTTTTTTTTTTCAACTATTTACATATTCTATCATAATATGCTGATTTGCCATTTGAAGGAGCTTTAGGTAAGTGGTTGGTAGTTTGTAATGATCAATCAAAAGAAGCGAGATGGGTGAAGCCACTAGTTAAGGAGTTGATGAGAATCCCAAAACATCCTTCATCTTAGAACCTTATGGTGTAATTGGCTAGTGGTAGGGTACAGTTAGTAGAGACATTGTTGGCTTCCTTAGATGCTTGTAGCTAATAATATTTAGTTTGAACTTTTGAATCAATTGATTGAATAAAGCGATGAATTTGGAGATAGTCTTATGAACCACTCTCTAATTGCCCTGTTGAGTGTGAATGGGAAGGACCAACACATAGGGTGTCGATTGTTTCGTACAACATCATTTAGGCTATCAAAGTCATGAAATGTTCTAATGGATCTAAATTTCATAGGGAGGTGGAATCCTTGGGGAATAAGCTCCTCTTGGATGCTTTGGACAAAAGGTAGATAGGGTCAGAGGCATTAGTCCATCTCAAAAAGTTGATCTTCGACTTTATGTAGAAGTCCTACCAAATAAATTTTAGATCTCCTCGGTAATTCTGGCTCTTGAATGGAGAGATGATGAGAAGATTGCACTTCACGAAGAGCCTCTTGTGGCATTTGTCGAGACTCAACAATAATGCTTAGAGCTAGAGCTACAGGAGTCGGTAGGGGAACCAATCTCTATTGAACCAACTAGGTGAGTTGAGGTAAGAATGGAACAACAATTTCTATATGCTTGCTAATGCTTGGACTCTTGAAGTTAGGTTAGTGAAGGCTTTATCAAGGAGGGTGATAGTCGATGGAAAGTGATTTGATTATGGTGTGAATGGTGGATGATTTACAACTTGGTTATTGAACAAATGTTGAAAAATGAAAGGTTCTTGATATTTCCAATAGGTTCCGAAGTTGGGTTTAGGAGATCTAGCTCTTATGGGTTTACTCGAGAGAATCCTACGGGCTATTTTTTTAGTGCTAATATATTAAGTTAAATTTTGATTGATCGATATGAAGGTTGATTCAAATCTTTTCTAAATTTGTCTTTGAATGATTTAGTGTTGGACAAGAGAAAAGTTGGAAGTCAAGACGATGCAAAATTGTATTAGTAGTAAACCTAATAAGACCCATTCAATGTTTAAGTTAGTATTTTGGCTAAAGAATTTGGTCAAGTGTCGAATATGTGAGTGTATTGGAGTAGTTCAAGATATAAAAAGTATATCTAAGATATCTTTTTATAGTATGGTATAAGACTATTAGGAATGTTCAAATCTAATTTGTTCTGGTTTGAATTACCTTTAACCGATTCAAAATAAAAAAAAAATAGTTCAATTCGATTTGACCCTTAACAGTTTAGTTCAAATTGGTTTTAACATCCTCGGAGATAATTACATCTAGGGTCATGGTTAAATATCACGAACAATTGCACATCTTTTTCGATCATAAATGTGGATAGCATCTGCGGATGAGTATATCTATCACTTAATTCATATTATCATATTATGGGTTTCGAATATAGTTAGAAATTTAATTTGACTTGATTTGACTCTTATGTGCACATATGAGATTTAATTGTTATCGATAGTACTCTTAACAACTTGATTTTAATTATGGCAAAGAAAGATTTGTAACAGTTCTCCGGTATAACCATAACAATTATGAGATTTAACGATTCTTTGATTAAGGTAAGGTGTTGTATTGTGAAGCGATGGCGCTGCTTGTTGAACTTCAAGACATGGTCTTAGATGGGTTCAAACATATGCATATTGAATATGGTTAGTTAATTCTTATCAAAGCATTACAAAAACAATCTACCATTCCTTTGGCGATCTAACATATTATGCATAGTATTTGGGCCCTTCTTGACAATGTTGATGTATATAATCTCTCTTTATTTTAGAGAGAAAAATAGAGTGGTTAATTGGTTAGCCAAATATGTTAAGGGGATGAATTTTTTTTTTTTTTTTTTTTTTAAGAAAGGGGATTGGCCCTCTGGGGTGTTTTCTAATTCTAATAATATTTTTTACTCTTTGATTCTAAGAATGTTTTTTATTTCTCTATAAATTAATAATATATATTTTTTAAAAAAATAATGGTGATTTTTCTAAAAAAAGTCTCTTTTTAAAAACTTTTTCAATGAGACACCTTTTCTTAATCCTCAAAATACATCTAACATGATATATCATAATTTTTTCACTTGAACATGGATTGGTCTATAAGTGAATCAAGTCAATCCCCTATGTATAAGACTTTCATTATTGATTATAATATTTTTGAATAGGTTTACAATATTTTTGGTAACTCCATGAAACACTACAAGTTTATTTAAAAACATTATATATAAGGCAAATTGACTCAAAGCTTAATAAGATTTCAAATAATTATCCTATTAATTAAAAAACTAAATAGGGAGATTTCTATGTCAATTATAATATTTTTGAATAGACTTTTTGACACCTTTACCAAAATACTATAAGCGTACTTAAAATATTATAATTGAGATAAATTGACTCAAAACTCAATAAAAATCAATTCACATAAAAAAAATATGATTTTAAATACGTATCCTTATTGTTTTAGGAATAAAAATAATCAAATAAATAGACATAGTTTTTTTTGTTACTTCCATCGAAACAATGTAAGGCTATTTAAAATCATTTTAACCGAAGCAAATCAACTCAAAACCTAATAAAGATGGACTCATATAAAATGATAAGGTTTTAAATATGTATGCTTTTTGGTTTAGGAATAGGAATAGATAAGAAAAACTTTTATATTTATGATAATATTTTTGAATAGACTTATAATATTTTCCCAAATACTATAACTGAGGAGTTGGAATGGTTTACCTTAGGAACCAATCTTTAGATTGATGGATCGATTACTATGTGGATCATTCTACCAATTTTTAAATGGTGAGAGTGATTATGTCAAAGAGTATTTCAGAGATTATAAAAATGTGAGAGCACCCATTGGAAAATATGAAAAAGGTACCTTCCAAGAAAAACCAAAAAAAAAAAAAAAAGGAAATTTTGCCTAGCTATGACCCTGGTTCAAGAGGAACTGATGATTCCAGTTCTTAGTTTTTGCCAAGTTTGATTCTGATGGTTTTGGTTCTGGTTGCCATTCTCTCTTTTATATTTTTTATATTTTAATTTGTAATTAAAATATAATTTAACGTAGCAAAAAATACATAGTTATATTTTAAAAATTTTGTTCAAAGTTTCACTTTGAAAAATGAATTGATTCCCGGACATACGAAAATGAAAATGAATATGTAAAAAAAATCCACAATCACTTATAGTGTCGAATGTCCTAATCATCCCTTGGTTGATTGATTAAATAAGTATTTATTATCTTCAAGGATTGTTTTGGTCTAATTGTCAATATATACTTAAGTCTTAATTGATTTCGAAGAAGTAATATTCGAAAGGGTTTCATCTAAGATGTGTCTTTTCATATTGAAATAAATTCCGTAACATAATTTTTATTGTTGACATTGGAGTTACTAATATTTATATTACTAAAATTAATAATATTATTGAATTAACTCATCGAGAATTGAAAATCCTATGCTTCTATGCTTGTAGTGCTGTCCCCAAACTCCAAAAATATCGTTAGTTAAATATCAAGGAACTTGAGACTACCAATGCCAGTCTATTGTGCCTTTACAATAATAATTTCACTCCTCAACAAATTCTAACATTTATAAGATTTGGAGGTAGCTTGTTATCTATTATAATATGCACTATAATGATGGTATAAGTTAATGATTATTTTTTTAACTTCTCTCATACTTTTTCATATAAATATCAATATCTAAATATAAACAATCATAATAAGTGGTTATATAATCATGCAAACCATCTAAGCCTACAACGAAGATTAAAAAAAAAAAAAAAACCAATAAGATAAATAGATAGAATATATAGGAAAAAATATTATACCTATTTAGTTTTTTATTTTATCATAATAGGTATGCTCAAATTATTAACATGTTCATATTCTTCTAATACTACAATAATATTGATATATCATTTAGTTTACAAAATGTAATTTACTCTTTCATCAATTATTGATGAGTCCAGAAAATGAAATAGCTGATTCTGTTTAAAAGGAAAAACAGTGTTAAGAGATTTAAGACTTTCTGTACACAGAAATTGAAAGTTGATTAACAAACTTATTCTAATTTAGGAACAGATACAGTATTTACGGATACATTATCAAAATCAACTGAAAAAATTAAAAAAACCAAATGATACTATTCCAAAATAATTTATTGTCGATCCTATGTCGTTCATCAAAAACTTTAAATACAACCACTGTCAATCGAATGACATGTGATTCCTGTGTAGGAATTCACATTAACCAATGATTATCCAAAATATCTACCAAAAGTTTATAAATTATTTTTCTTTCTATAAGATTTATAAACATCGTGTGTAAGAGTAGATCGAGGAATATGTCTAGCACCAGGATTTAAAATATTTTGATAATAATTCATAAAATCCTCTTTTTTTTTTTACCAAAACGAAAAGAAAGGCATTTGGTGAAAACAAATTTAGTTAATTCTTCACAATTTTTTACTCGACCAACAGAAGAATTAGTAATGTTACTTGAAAATTGGAGTTTGGTTTATTTATCTCGACCAACTTGTGTGGAATGTTTTTTCTCAATATATTTTCTAAATATTCCATATCTACCTCCTTTAAATTTAAAATTTTAAAGTTAACACTCAGATATCGACATCGAGGTTGGGTGCATTGAGTTTTCACTTATTATTAAAATTAGAAAGAGAGCTTAGGCGAGGGAGAGAATGCTATCGCAAAGAATATTACAATTATAGAGATTCAAGTTTATAAAGAGTATTATGATTACTCGATGAATTGGCGTCAGGAAGAATGGGAAGTTTAGGTGGGTATTTATAGATATTTTGAGTTTTTTTTTCTTCTAAAAGGCCCACCAAACTAGTTGTTATTTAGCTGTACAAATTTATTTTTTTTAATAATTTAAATTATAAAATAATTAAAAATATCCATAAAAATTGTGATGAGGGTAAATAAATCATTTACCACCACCTTGTCACGGCCTTAGCTAGAATTGCCTAAGGCGTGAGGCACCCTTGCGGCAAAGACGCGAAGTTAGCTTGCGTTGCCTAAGTCACGTTTCGCCCTTGCGATATTGCTTCACAAAGATCAGCCCACTTGCAACCTCTCGCAGGTCCCGAAGGACCTGTAAAAGAGAAAGTTAATTAATTCGAAAGAACGAACGATGGACAAGTCCTGACGTCTCATGAAAAGAGGGGAAGCTTTACAAGCAATTCAGCTAGCACCTCGCGTGCACAAGAGAAAAGAGGGAGATGAGGAAAACAAGGACTTTAGAGGGTTGAACGAACAACTGCAAGTCCACAAACAGCTGCTCACCGGGTGTCGGGCGCGATAACAAGTTCCCGTTAAGGTAACGTGCGAACTTGCGAAAGGTTGTTCAATGCCCGACATTATACCGAAGCCCCATCTAGCGCCGTGCCACCCAGGGGGTTCAAAGGGGCTGAGATGGCTGACGTTTTGGTGAACAGAGGCGGGCTGCAGAAAACAACCCGCGGCACACGAAAACAGAGCTATTTTGGGTTGTTTTAGGGATGTTTTGCTCGGTTCGATGAGCGATCGCTTTATAGCATTGCAACTTGTTCGAAATTACATTTTTATAAGCAAAATGACTCAAAACCAAGGTAAAATAGGGTGCCAAGTAGTTGTACACGTAGATGAGAGCGACGAATGGTTCGTTGAACGGAGTTATTGTATACGCGCGATGACTATTCGTAACATTCTCCCCCACTTAAACTGTCGACGCCCTCGTCGACGCTTGTTTGTAGTTATTGATGATTGCTTCTTCATGTCGTAGGGCGTTTTCAGGCTCCTAACTGGCTTCAGTTCGGGGAAGCTTTTGCCACTTTACCAAGTACTTTGTATGCTTAGCTCCATTGGGTAGCTTTATCTTGCGGTCCGCTAGAATGGTTTCAATTCGCTTCTCGTAGGAGACTATTATGGGAGGTAGCCGAGTTGGAATACTTCAGGAAGTATCTTGTGGATCCGAGTGGTAGGCTTTTAGGTTGCTGGCGTGAAGAACGTTGTAAATTTTGAACCACGCCGGCAGCTATAACTTGTAAGAGACGTTGCCTACCCTGCTGATAATTGGGAAGGGCCCTTCATACTTGCGCACCAATCCTTTGTGGACTTTGTTCTTAAAGAATTGGAGTGATGCTGGTTGGAGCTTTACCAACACCAAATCGCCAACTTTGAACTCTTGCGGTCGCCTTCCCAAGTCTGCCCACTTCTTCATCATTCTTGCTGCCTTCTCCAAGTAAGCCCGCACAATATCTGCATTTCGGTGCCATTCCTTTGTGAAGTGATAGGCTGACGAACTACTCCTAATATACCCAATTGCCATGGTGTGCGGAGTCGATGGTTGTTATCCTCTAATGATCTCGAAGGGGCTCTTGTTAGATGCAGAGCTCCGCTGCAAGTTATAGGAGAATTGGGCAATGTCCAACAACTTCACCCAATCTCGTTGGTTGGCACTCACGTAGTGCCGAAGATATTGCTCCAGGAGCGAGTTTATCCTTTCAGTCTGGCCATCCGTCTGGGGGTAGAGGCTTATGGAGAAGTATAACTTTGACTCCAACAATTTGAATAGCTCGGTTTAGAATCGTCCCAAGAATCGAGTGTCTCGATCACTAGTGATATTGTGCGGGACTCCCCAATACTTCACCACATCCTTCATCATCAGCTTGGCCGCTTCTTTTGCTGAACAGTGTAGGGGAGCAGCAATGAAAGTTGCATACTTCGAAAACTGATCGACAACCACGAGTATCGATCCGAGTCTCCCTACAAGTGGCAAGCTTGATATAAAGTCCAAGGAAATGCTCTCCCACGGCTTTTCTGATACGGGCAACGGCTCCAAAAGTTCCACCGGCTTCCGTTGCTCCACCTTGTCTTGTTGGCAAGTAAGGCATGTTTGAACATATTCCTCTACATTAGTCCCCATCTTCGGCCAGTAGAAGGCCCTCTGCACGAGAGCCAACGTTTTATGAATGCCCAGGTGTCCAGCCCAAAGGGAATCGTGACACTCTTGTAAGAGTTTACGCCTCAAATTGTCCACTCGGGGAACATAAACCCTATTCCCTTTTGTGTAAACGAGTCCCTCTTGGACCCAAAATCATCGTGCCTTGCCTTCTTTGATGAGCTGCATCAGGATAACTACCTAGGGGTCACCATACAGTCCATCCTTGATCCTGGAAAGGAAGTTGGAGTGCAATTGACTTGCTTGGCCTCCGCCCTCCAATTGTACGACATTCACGTGCTCCACTTTCTGACTCAATGCATCAGCCATGACGTTTGCCTTCCCAGGCTTATACTCCATTGCCATATCAAAGTCAGCCAAGAAGTCTTGCCATCATGTTTGTTTTGGGGAAAGTTTCTTCTGTGTTTGGAAATAGCTCAGAGCGATGTTGTTTGTCCTTAGCACAAATCGCAATCCGAGAAGATAGTGTCGCCAAACTCGTAGACAGTGGATCACCGCTGTCATCTCCTTCTCGTGCACTAGATACCGCTACTTGGTCTAGTTGAGCTTGCGGCTCTCGTAGGCCACCGGATGACCTTCCTGCATGAGTACTCCCTTAATAGCAAAGTCCGAAGCATCTGTATGAACTTCAAAAGGCTCCCCATAGTCTGACAATTTGAGCACTGGTTCTTCCAAAACAGCAGCCTTCAGATCTTGGAATGCTCTTTCACATTTGTTCGACCACTTCCAAGGCTGCTCCTTCTTCAATAACTCCGTTAGTGGAGTTGCATGCTTCGAGTACCCCACTATGAAGCGTCGATAGTAGTTGACGAAACCAAGGAAGGATCTCAACTCTAGCACCTTCTTTGGAGTTCACCATTCTGCAACCTCTTGCACTTTTGATTTGTCCATGCGAATGAAACCATCACCAATTCGATGCCTCAAGAATAAGATCTTTGTTTAGGTGAAGTAGCATTTCTCCCTTTTTACGAACAAAGTGTTCTCCCTGAGAACCTTGAAAATAGTCCGAAGGTGCTGAACATGCTCCTCGAGCATTTGGTTGTATACAACGATATCGTCTAAATAGATGACCATGAACTTATCTAAATACTCCTTGAATAGTTAGTTCATGAGAGTGCAGAACGTGGCCGGAGTGTTGGTTAAGCTGAAAGGCATCACCAAGAACTCAAACGCTCCATACCTGGTCACATAGGTAGTCTTCGCTTTGTCGCCTTCAGCAATGCGCACCTGCCAATACCCCGACCGAAGGTCGAGTTTCGAGAAATACTTAACTTTACCCAACTGGTCGAACAAGTCCGCGATGAGCAGGATGGGATACTTGTTCTTCACTGTCACTTTGTTAAGGGCTCGGTAATCGACACATAGTCGGAGGCTCCTATCTTGTTTCTTATGGAAGAGAACTGTAGCTCCAAAAGGTGCCTTAGAGCTGCGGATGAGACCATTGCTTAGCAGTTCACCTAATTGCTTCCTGAGTTCTGCCAACTCTGGCGGGGGCATACGGTAGGGTGGTCTCATTGGAGGCTTCACTCTTAGCTCCAGCTCGATGTTGTGATCCACGCCCCTGAGTGGTGGAAGAGTCTTCAGCAACTCGGGTGGCATAACGTTATTGAACTCTTTCAGGACGTTTGCCACCATAGCAGGTTATTGAATGACCTTCTTGTCAAGTGGCTCTAGCTTCATAGCAGCCACTAAGGTTAATTCACCTTTTCACACTCCTTTCTTTAGTTGCAACGCCGATATATGTTGTGGTTCCTTGGTTCCTCTCTAAGAGACAGGAATCACGCATGGGTCGTCGCCTCCCATCATACATAAGGAGTTTAGGAACGACATAAGCACCAATTTCGCCACGTATGAACACCATTCCAAGAATTACTTGGAAGTCGTCCAGTGGCACCGCCATCATGTTGGTGTTCCCGCTCCATATTCCGATCTTGATGGGAACTCCCTTTGCCAACCTGGAGATTCGCTTGCCCTCCGAGTTCACCACCTTCATTCGACTTGGGCTCTTCTCCAAGATCAATCCAAGTCGCTTTGCTTCTCGATCGGCAATAAAGTTGTGGGTAGCACCCGTGTCCACTATTGCACGAGTTGTTTGGCCATTAAGCTTGATGTCTACATACATTAGCTCGCCACTTCCTGCTTTTCGTTGCCTTGTCTTCGGGTTCTCCCACACTTGACCCCGCATGACGTTTAACAAACGCATGGCTCTCATCCGGGGTCCTTGCGACTCCTCATCGTCGCTGTTGGCTTTAGAACTACTCGAACTAAGAGCGACTGCCTTGCCCTTGTTCGATTTGGGAGGGTGGATGGAAGCTGTTAAAGCATTGAGTGCCTGTTTTTGTGGGCACTCCCTCACCATGTGTGGCCCCCTGCACAAGAAGCATCCGCCAGGTTTCGGGGCCTTGCCTTTCGGGCTTGGCCTTTGTGGGAACTCTTCTTCTTTTGTTCGTCCCCGAGCTCCTTCCCTCGAGAATGTTTTGGAGGGCGATTGCCTAAAGATTGTTTCCTTCTCCTTAGGTCTTCGGAGGAAACAAAGTCGGTGAGGCTTTCTACAACAACAATTGCCCCGACCACATCGGTGACATTCCTTCGATTTAGTTACTATTGAGCCCATGGCTTTAAACTATCGAGAAAGCTGAACAACTTGTCCTTCTCGGACATGTCCTGTATGTCCAACATTAGTGCAGAAAATTATTTCACATAGTCTCGAATGGTGGTACTCTAGCGAAGTTGTCTCAACTTCCTTCTTGCGATGAACTCTGTGTTCTCGGGTAGGAACTGAGTTCTCAACTCCCGCTTTAAGTCCTCCCATATGTCAACCCGACACCAACCTTGTTGGATCTCCTCCAAACGGATTCGCCACCAAAGTTTCGCATCTCCGTTCAAATACATTGTTGCTATAGAAACTTTGGTATCTTCAGAATCGGGCCTCGTAGCTCGAAAGTATTGTTCCATGTCGAATAGAAAATTCTCGAGCTCTTTGGCATCTCTGGCCCCTCCGTAACCATGAGTCTCATGTGCCCTCAAGTTTTGTGATAGTGTAACGTAGGTGTTGCTTCCTCCTGCATTTAGTGCTCTTGTGAGCATGGCCACCTTTGAAGTGAGTTCCGCCACAACATCCTGTAAGTGTTGCACGAAGTCTTTGGTGTCATTAGACAATCGGTCGACTAGGGCCTCGACCTTGTCGATCCTGGACTCCACTTCCTCTTGCGAGCTCTCTACCCCAACAAGCCTTTGTTGGCCATAGTAGAGTTCCTCCATGCTCACTTCAAGAACATCCAAGTGGGTTTCCACCGTTGTGAGTCTCTCCTTGTGACTCTTTTTCTCAGTTAGCGCTCCAGATTGCGCCTCCTCCACTTGCGGAGAGTAGCCAACTTTTCACTCATCATCTTCACTACCGCGCTCCTCTTGAGCGGCTCCAACAACCTGAGAGCGAGTGTACACATGTAGCCCACCTACGACTGCTTGAGGCAAGGGTCCGGCTTACCCCATCTTGCTTGATTCGCCACGATGCTTTGCCATGGTGAAGTTGCGAAGTTACTTCGCTGCTCGCTCGAAGTGCTTGCCCGCTCTGATACCACAATGTCATGGCCTTAGCTGGAATTGCTTAAGGTGTGAGGCACCCTTGCGGCCAAGACACGAACTTACTTAGCTTACGTTGTCTAAGTCGCAAGGCACTTTTGCGGCAATGATGCGTACCGGGTGCCGAGCACAACAACAAGTTCCCGTCAAGGTAATGTGCGAACTTGTGAAAGGTTGTTCAACGCCCGACACTATACGGAAACCCCATCCAGCCCTGTGCCACCTGGGGGCTTCAAAGGGGCTAAGATGGCTGACGTTTTGGTGAGCAGAGGCGGGCTACAGAAAACAGCCCGTGGCACACGAAAACGAAGCTGTTTTGGGTTGTTTTGGGGCTGTTTTGCTAAGTTCGGTGAGCGGTCGCTTTATAGCGCTGCAACTTGTTCGAACTTACATTTTTACAAGCAAAATGACTCAAAACCAAGGCAAAACAGGGTGCCAAGTAGCTGTACATGTAGACGAGAGCGACGAACAGTTCGTTGAATAGAGTTATTGCGTGTGTACGACGACCGTTCGTGACAACACCATGGGTTCGACGATTAACGTTGGGCCAATAAAAGGTTTGATTTATTTTTATTTTTTTAAAAAAGTGTTAATTAAAAATTTTATCAAATAAAGAGTTTTTTCTAAAAAATTTACCTAATAAAATAATTATTTTAAATCGATTCATATTTTGATTGATTTAATTGGTTCAATTTTAAAAGAGAGAAGACAGATAATGTAGTTTTTAAGAGGAAAATATAAAAATAATTGAGGATTACTTTTGTAATTATAAAAAAGTTACGTCTCGCTAAGATTGTTTTTTGCAAGTGGAAATATCATAAAATAAGAAAATTTAATTATTATCATAATGTTTTCTTTTTTAATATTGAAATGACATCATTATTACTTATTTGCATTGAGACAAACAAAAGGACTAAAGCTTGACACGAGATGCGTTGTTAATGACCGCCTAATTTTTCGACGAGCCGCCCCATTAAATTATTTGGGGTTGACCAAGAAAACCCTTCCGGTCTCCCATTGCTCTTTCCACCATAAAGGGTGCAGAGCTGACCTGGTGGAAGGGCGAGTAGCTGGGAGAGAGCTACTCAAGAGGTGGAAGATGGCCGGCGAGGCGGGGAGAGGGCGCGACGGTGGCGTGGTGGTGGGGCGGATTAAGCTGGGCTCACAGGGCCTGGAGGTTTCCAGGCAGGGCCTCGGCTGCATGGGCATGTCGGGCGTCTACGGGCCGCCCAAGCCGGCAACTGATATGATCGCTCTCATCCACCACGCTATCCGCTCCGGTGTCACCTTCTTCGACACCTCCGACGTCTACGGCCCCTTCACCAACGAGATCCTCCTCGGCAAAGTACTCGTGCTCATCGTTAATAATTGTGCATCGACCGATGGATCGAGCATTGGTTTCTGGTGTAGGCACTGCAAGGCGGGGTGAGGGAGAAGGTGGAGCTGGCCACCAAGTTCGGGATCAGCTTCCAGGACGGGAAGGGGGAGATTCGTGGAGATCCGGCATACGTCAGGGCCGCTTGCGAGGGCAGCTTGCATAGGCTCGGCATCGACTGCATCGATCTCTATTATCAGCACCGCGTCGACACCAGGGTTCCCATCGAGGTCACGGTGAGTTAATCTATCCCATCGAACATCTTCTTGGATTGGTGGCTTGTCGAGGTTGAATTCATTGGAAGCGATCCATTGTTCAGAATTAAAATTCCATGTCATTTTAAGTAGTTGATGCTCGATGCCATGGGAAACTTGTTCCTTTACAACCTGGGTGATTTAAGGTTCAACTCAGAAAAAAACCACTCTCCTTTTAGGACAAGATTTCGCACATCAATCCTTGTCAGATCCTCCATCAACGAGAATCACATTACGTCCACAAATAGGTGGAATACCATATGTAAAACCCCTGATTAGTCCCACATCGAAAGTGGGCAAGATTAAGATTAGCTTATAAGGGTCTGATGAGTGTACTACTATCAACTTCAGCTTAAGTATTTTGATCAGTGGATTAGACCAAACGAAGTTGATAGGCTAGTTAGCTCATCAGGCTCGGGTCATAATACCATATTGTCGTAGAAGAAAGATGGAACAATGTTTATGATAGGTTGAGGTCTCAGACAGTGTGCTTTAATGGGGACTTTTGATGACCCGGAATTTAGAAGAAAGTTATGCACTTAGACTCGATATAGGAAATCATATGCAGAGGAGATTTCTTCACTGATTCACTTTACTGATCAATATCCAAACTTCGTCCACTAAGCAGTAAAATAATAAAAGGAAAACAGAACAAAGAAAATAGAAAATTGCAAAAGAGAAACTAAAGGATCCTCCTCCTTCCTCTTACAATAAAATATTTACTGATTATACTAAATCTTCTGCCTCCTAAGAAACTATTCATTTCAGCTCTGACCTTGGTTTGAGAGGGTTTTGTGCATCTGAAAAGAGCCACTTATATCCACTGTACCAAAGAATCCTCCACAGGCCATCATCTGCTATATTAACTGTTGATATCATCATAGATCACCTCCTATAGCAGCCCAAGTTGTTTCTTTTGGATGAATGACCCTATCTTGTGGTGTATAATATCTCCGCTATCTTCTTTTCCCCTTGTATATTTGGTTGTTGCCATGTGAAAACTATTTGTGTTGCAACAGTTCCTGGTCGAGAATCCATACATCCCTTACCAGTGTATGGACAACTATCTCTCGAGCACAGGTTTAGGTTCGGCCTCAATGGGAATTACAAATAGACTAAAACCAAAAACTTGGAAGCATTTAGCTAACCACATTAGTAACTAAAGCTAAAGCGATTATCAGTTCATGATGATTGGAATTGAACCTTCTTCTGTAGACCCCTAGTATACACATCGATGGCACTTGGATATTTCTATATGGGCAATAACTAAATGACATTACTTTCATGCAACTGCTATCAAAATTGACATTCTGCAGCTGGTGTGTCACTCAAAAATCTAGCATGCAGTAAGATTCTTATGGAAGTGAATGGCTAAAGGAAGTATTTGTTTAGTGCCTATTGTAAATCTCTTTTGGATGTGATGGTCCACTATGCTAAAGAAGGTTGGCCACTATTTTTCAGTCTTGAGAGTAGCAGTTCATAGATAAATCTGATAAGAGCCCTAGTGTTTTATCATAGAAGAAAGGGGATCATCACTTCGAGGGGATCAGCCTCCTTGATCACTTCGAGGGATCAACCTCCTAGGGTTTGTCAAAGAACTGGATAATATTTTATTGCTTGTCGAAAAGAAACAGTTACATCTCTATTTATAGAGTTCCACCCAGAGTCCATTAGGATTTGGACCCTTAATAATAAATAAATATTAAATAAACCTCTATTCGACTCTTATCGAATTAAATAAACTTAACAAAACATTATTCAAAAGCTCAGAAAATAAGGGAATCCTAACAATTCCTCCCCCTTCAAATCAGTCTTGTCCTCTAGGTTGAGTAGCATCAAACTCATAGAGTTTCTCTTTCAGCAGTTCAGTCACAGGGTATTTGCGACATATCACAACCCGTTGATCAAGTAAGTATGGACTCCACTACTTGATAGTGTAAGCAATAAGTCGGCCTTTTGATATTGTAGTCTTCTAAAAAACTCTCCATCCGATGACTAGTGATAGTTGTGACCTTACTTCCACGTCTTCCCTTTGGGATCACCTGCTTTCCATTAATAAAAAAACTTCATGATTAGTTTAGAAAAATTTCACGAAACATCACCCAAGGTTGATAGCCATTCAATTCTAAGCACCACTTCGAAGTCTTCCAAGGGTAGCAAAAAAAAGTCCACAAACAACTCTTGGCCCTGTATAATCAACTTTATCTTCGAACATTTGCTATCACAAGTTAAAATTCGTCTATCAGCGACCTTTACTTCGAATTTGTTATAGTTTTCAATGTGATAGGCCAATCGGCCAACAACCTTATTGACCATAAAATTGTTAGTGCTACCAGTATCAATCAAAATTGTAACATGCTGATGTTCCAAAGTTCCTCCAACTTTCATAGTTTGCGAGTTAGAGGAGCCGGCTAATGAATGCACTGTATGTATGATAGGTCCAACATCATCATCAGAATCCATACCTTCATGATCGAAGTTCACATTGTTAGCTTCTGGTTCCTCCCCAATTGGTTCAATCATCAGAAGTTGCTCTTGTTTACATTGGTGCTCCCTACTCTATTTTTCATCACAGTGCTAGCACACACCCTTCGCTGATATTTCCTTGAGTTCTTCTCGGGTTAACCTTCGGGTGTTAGGGTTCCGGTTGGGAACAGATGGGGCGAGTGGCTTGCTAATCATCTGTTTGTTGTCACTTCTGTTTCGATGATTTTCCCTGTTAAATTTTTCCCCATGTAAACGTGCAAATGATATTGCAACGATCATAGTGCGGGGTTGATGAGCTTTAACTTCATACCGAATATCTGGATTAAGTCCTTCGATGAATGTACCCACTAGTTGTCGTTAAGACCAATCTCTGGCTTGATTTGATAATCGTTCAAATCTGGTCTGATATTCCAATACTGTAAAAATCTAACGAATTTTGGTGAGCTGTCCATCAACATTCTTATATTCAGATTGTCCAAAGCGAACAAGAAGCCCTCTTTTGAATTGCTCCCACGAGGGAACTTTATGGTAAGTTTCGTACTAATCATACCACTGGATTGCATCTCCATCTAGCTAGATTGATACCAGGGTCTGCCGTACCGAGCCGTACCGCTCGGTACGGGCGGTACGTATCGGTCCGACAGGTTGTCGGTACGCGGACCGACAGTTACCGGTCCGAGAGTACTGTAGCACTGTAGCAGTGCTACAGTACTCGGTACACCCAGGTGTATCGCTCGGTATACCGTACCATACCGGTACCGAGCCCAGGTCGAAATACCGGTACGGTACGGTATTGCGAACCTTGATTGATACTATTTCTACTTTGGATTTTTTTGGGGTTTTGTGAAAACGAAAAAAATTTTGTGCCCAAGAGATTCAACTGGTCAGATCCCCATCTTCCTATCTTGGAAATTCTACCTTAACACGTGGGTATCTTGTGTCATATTCTTGGACCATTTTCCTATATCTCCAGATCTATTCAATGTAGAACTTGAACTTTCACCTTGTTGAAACTTGCTAAAGTTCTCTAATAGCCATTGCATAAGACTGCAAAGTTCTCAAATTTGGTTTCCAATGCTTCAATTTGTGCTTTCACTGAGTTATCAGTAGCCATTGCATAAGACTGCAAATATGTAATCCCCAATTCTTGTTTATGATGTTTGGTCAAGGGCATCAGTACTGTCGATGCTGAGGGCAACGAAAAGGCTTTTTGCGGTCTACGAGGAGGAAAAGTTGTTGCCCTTTTTCTGTCGTTGTTTGGGGTGAGACCGTCGGGGGCCGGAAGGCAACGGCGTTGGCTACAGTTGCTATGACCCAAGGGAGCGATCGCCAAGCAGCCGGTGTTGAGGCTGTGGTGGTGCAACAGGTGGCTGTGGCAGAGGATGCAGGGCAAGGGGGGGAAGGCGGAGTTGACAAGGTTGGTAGGCGACGATTGTTGAAGATGAAGCTATGGTGGCGCAGTTGGGAATCGATGAGTTGCCCTGTCCGAGAAGCAGTGGCGGTGGTGGAGAAGGGGAAGCAGTGATCGCTGACTAGGAAGTAGCGACGGGATGAGGCGCGATTGAGGGGCGGAAATGTCGCCGTGAGCGGCTGTGACCCAAGGGGAGGAGGGTTGCGGTTGGGAAGCGAGCGTCGATGAGGTAGTGTTGAGGGCGTGGTTGGGAGGTGATTGTTGTTGATGTCGGTAGCGAAGAGAGGAGGAAACAACGACGGCTGCGGCGGTCGTGGTTGCCTTGTTTCGATTGCCACGAGGAGGGATGGTCAAGCGACTGTGGCTGTGATCCAAGGGGAGGCGGGTGACGGTGGACTCTGGCCGGGAAGCGGTTGCGGGGATGCGGCGGGACGGGACGCATCGATGGGGGGGGGGGGAGATATAACTGTTGGAGGTGGGATGTCTACGGTGGAAGGTGGGATGAGGCGCCCCTTTCACGCTCGAGTGGGATGGGGTGTGAGCGGTTGGAGGGCGACTACAGCGCAACGATGGGGGGGGGGGAGATATAACTGTTTCTTTTCATTGCTTGCCGAAAAGAAACAGTTATATCCCTATTTATAGAGTTCCAGCCAGAGTTCACAAGGATTTGGACTCTTAATAATAAATAAATATTAAATAAACCTCTATCCGACTCTTATCGAACTAAATAAACTCAACAAAATATTATTCAAAAGCTTAAAAAATAAAGGGATCATAACAAAATCACAATTATTCATCCTACTTTATTTTCCAGAACCTTTAAATTGTTTCTCTTCCAATGAAGCAATTTAAGCATGTTATGGATTAAATCAGACCACCCGATCTTATTTTGTTGAAATCAGTAATGTGAGTCATAGAACAGCCTTTCTGCTCGTTGGAGGTTCCTCTTATACATTGCTTGTAGGAATTTTTTTAATTGTTGAATGTTATCCAGAATCATGCTCTTGCTGCAAAATGACCAAAATATTGAATTAGTATGAGTATGAAACTTTGATTTTTCAGATTTCACAATTATGCTTGGAATTCATCTATGCCATTCTTTGCCATAGATGCCATGTCTCTATGGGCTCTTAAATTCATATTTGTAAATGTTCTTAGTTTTACTTATAAGGTCAGTTTCCTGTTTTCTATGTATATTTAAGCAAAGTACCCCTTTGAACTTTTATTTTGTTTTAGATGGGAGAACTTAAGAAATTGGTCGAAGAAGGAAAAATAAACTACATTGGACTGTCTGAGGCTTCTGCATCAACAATCAGGAGGGCACATGCTGTTCACCCAATAACTGCCGTGCAACTGGAATGGTCTTTGTGGACAAGAGATGTCGAAGAAGTTATAATTCCTACTTGCAGGTAGAGCTTGCTGATTGGCTTTATCTTTTATATAGACCACTATTTTAATATTCTATTGTGATATTGATTTTTTACTTTTTTTTTGTCCAGAGAACTCGGTATAGGCATTGTTGCATACTGTCCACTGGGAGGGGGCTTCTTTTCTTCTGGACCAAAGATGGTTGAAACTCTGTCTGAACATGATTTCCGTAAGGTGGCCATATACTATAGTTAGGAAAAGATATAAAAATCCTTTTATGCTCTTATAAGTTGAAATTATTTTGAATGCAAGAATAGAAGTGATGAACAACTATTGAAACTACTAATCATCTGGACTACTGACCATTGTTACCAGCTGACCATTATTGCATGCAAAAGTTGAAGTTTATGTTTTAATGATAATTCAATCAACAGGAGGATGTCATTGGAGTGTGATATGCTTTGCTTATCGGTTAGATTAATGATGCATAGAGTAAAAGAAACACAGTAGTTTATGTCAAAGCCTCCTGTTGAAAATTATCATATTTGTGTTTAATGCTCAAGTTGTTCATGATTTTGACAGAGTTGGGCTTATCATATTCAGGCTCTAGATGTTTGATATATCAAACTAGACAAGGGATTATAATCACATTAGTGAATGCCTACTAAACATCCATGACTACAATCACCTTGAATGGAACATTTATTTCATGTTAATTACTCTGTATTCCGTGGTGTCAGTAGGATTGTCCTTTTGAATTCGTTATGTTTATCTTAAAGTAAACTTCTTTTCTTTTTTTTTTAGTCTAATGATATTCTGAATGATGAATTATGTGTGCAGCTCATGCCTAGGTTTCAGCCTGAGAATCTCGCTCAAAATGCACTTATCTTCGAACGTGTAAGCGAAATGGCCAAGAGGAAGGGATGCAACCCTTCACAACTTGCATTGGCCTGGGTTCACCATCAAGGAAGTGATGTGTGCCCTATACCTGGCACTACCAAGATTGAAAACTTTAACCAGAATATTGGAGCACTGTCAGTAAAACTCACACCTGAGGAGATGGCTGAACTTGAATCATATGCTTCGGCAGATGCTGTGAAGGGTGATAGGTATGATGCTGCAATGAATACATGGAGAACGTCCGACACTCCTCCCTTATCCTCGTGGAAAGGTGAACGAACATCTTCCATATGTTCTTGAATGGTTGTTGTGTGATTTGCATGAAAATGAACTCCCTATGAGGCTTTTGCTCGATACTTTGTTGTCTATTAGTCACCAATATTAGAGAACAAAATCGTCTGGTTGAGTTGTTTCAGCTCCTGCTTGTTATTCGATCAAATAATCGAACCAAAAAATCAAATCAGTTTTGGTGTAGGCTACCTTAACCTAGTCGAACCGAAAAAATAGTTTGGTTCGGTTTGATTCTTAATGGTTTGAACACCCCTAGAGGTAATTGCATTTGGGGTCATGGTTAATGTGTTAAATATCGTGAACGATTGTGCATTTTTTCTGATCATAAAGGAAAGAGCATAGCTATCGCTTAATTCATATTATCATATTATGGATTTCAAATATGGTTAGAAATTTAATTTGACTACACTACATGATTTGACCCTTATGTGCACAAATGCAGTTTCCGAGTACAACCGTAACGGTTACAAGATTTAACCGAGGGAAGGATGTGCTCGTTGACTACACTACATGATTTGACTACACTACGTGTTGTATTATGAAGCGAGGGCTGTGCTCGTTGAACTTCAAGACATGGGTTTAGACATGCATATCGAATATGGTTAGCTAATTCTTATTAGAGTATTACGAAGGAAGTCTACCATCCTTTTAGCAATCTAAAATATTATGCATAGTATTTGGACCCACAATTTTGATGTATATAATATTTTTTTAAGAGAAAATTGAAGTGTCCAAATATGCTAAGAAGATGAATTTTCTTTTTTTTTTTAGAGAGGGGAGTGGCCCTCTCGGGTGTTTCCTAATTCTAATAGTGTGTCATTTGCTCTTTGATTCTAAGAGTGTTTTTTTGTTCTTCTATAAATTAATAATATTTTTTTTAAAATATAATGGTGATTTTTTTAAAAAAATCTCTACTTTTAAACTTTTTAAAGGAGGTACTCCTCATTTTCAAATTTCTTAAGGGTCAGCTCCCATCTTTTCTTAATTCTCGAAATACAGCTAACATGACATATTATAATTTTTCTCCTTGAACATTTTATGGTTCGGTTTACAAGTAAATCAGATTAATCCCCTATGTATAAGATTTTCATTATTAATTATAATATTTTTGATAATTCCATCGAAATACTATAAGTCTATTTAAAAATATTATATATAAGATGTTAACACACAAAGATCATCGACCGATGAGTCGACCAAATCGATTCTTTATCGAAAGTGCAAGTTCTTTCTGATGATTCCTCTCGATTAACGTGGAGAGCAAGCATTGTGGGCGGGACGAAGGAATTTGTAGGGAGAGGTAATTCGCTAGGAGCATCTCAGTCTTCAAGTGGTGAAGCTTGGTTTGGGAGCTAGGTGGTCCTCTCTTTTGGGAAACTGGTTTTTGTTTTATTTTTGCACTACACATGAAAATCCTTAGTCGCAAGGGCTCTAATACACTATTGGGAAATATGGGAGAGTATCACATAGACAACGGAAAAATAAAATAGAAATTAATTTCCCAAAAATAAATTTATATCGAATCACGTGAACCATTGGGAGCAAATTACTCATGAAACCGAAAATTACGTAACACGTGTGACATGTTCTCACTTAGGAAAGATCATATATCCCTAATATACAAATCCCACTTTGTGGATGAAGGAGCTCTCGTAAACTCCTATGATGCGTTCTTTTCTCGCTTTAGTGCACCACAATGTAGTAGCAAACATAAGAAGGGGATGGCCCCTTCTTCCTGTTCTCATGCCCCAAATAGGGTTGATGACAAGGGAGGAAAGGGAGGGAGGAGAATAGGAGGCAGGTGGCCAAGGAGTCGAGTCAGCAATAGTATTTTGCTTAGAACTCTTCTAGCGTACTACTACTCCATTCAAGGTGAACACATACCTTGAGTTCGACTTGCTATCATCGACATAAAACTGAAAACTCGAGTCCGTATATCACTTAATCTTGAGGCTACTTTTATCATATATTAGTAAAAGATCCTTAATTCTTCTTAAGTACTCAGGGATACACTTTACTGTCATCCAATGTTCCAAGCTTGGATTCGCCCAATACTTGCTCGTAACACTTAGAGCATAGGCTATATCAGGCTTGGTACATAGCATAACATACATGAGAGACCCTATTGCTGAGACATAGGATATTTTATCCATGTTTGTTTTTTCTACGGGAGTCTTTAGGGACATACTCCTAGAAAGTGATATTCCATGTCTCATCGGTACAAGAGCTCTCTTGAAATTTTTCATACCAAACCTTTTCACAATAGTGTCTATGTACCTAGTTTAGAATAGACCAAGCATCCTATTGGATCTATTACTATAAATTTGAATCATCAAGAAGTAAGATGCTTCCTCTAAGTCCTTCACGGAGAAGTGTCTAGATAACTAAGCTTGTATTATGGAAAGCATTCCTACATCATTTTCAATGATCAGGATGTTATTCATATATAGCACCAAGAATGTGATAACACTTCCACTTACCTTCTTGTATATAAAAGGCTCATCTTCATTCTTAATGAAGTAAAAATCTAGCGGCGAAAGAACATAAAACAAAAACCTTAAAATTTTCAATACATGTTCATCATCGTGCGTAGATTAATGCACAAAACCCGTAAAATAGAAAACCACATATGAGATAGTTGTGTTACATAATGAGATCATATATCCTTGAATCCATGCAAATCTGTAGGAGTGGATGAAGGAGGTCAAGCGTCCTATTCTCTAGCGAATATCCACACAATAGGGCTGCAACGACGCTCCTCAAATCTCTAGGCCTGCTCTCTAAAGAGGATAAGAGGAGAAGAGAATAGGAGGTGACAACTTAGAAGTTTCAGCCTATGGACCTTTAGTTCCGTCCTATTTATAGAGGCCCCTAATTAACCCCAATGGATCCTGCCCTATTGGGTATTGGATTTCTATTCTATGATATGATGATAGCAAAATTGCATGATGATAAAACTGGAGATTATGTTTATTATGCCACAATTTGAACTCCTACTTCTAAACACATGAGAATTGTACTTCTCATTTTTGTTGATGACAAAGGGGTAGAAGTATGTTGTTAGTATGTTATGATTAAATCATAACATGTTACTTGGATTTTTGAATCCAAGAGTTTCTATCAATATGACATATTAATAGGGGAAGTTAAGGTTAACCCCATCGTCGATTGGTTGTCATCATAAAAAAGGAGGAGATTGTTGAATCTTGGATTTTGATGATGAAACCAATCAATATATGTTTATGTTTTAATCTGTGTTTTGAGTGACGCAGGATGCTTCGATCAGAATGAGACAATTAAAGCAGGAAAAATCATGTTGTGTCAGAAGAACATGTCAGAAGATTGGACGTCAGACCGGTGAATCGGTCGACGTATCGACAGAAGGCTTCGGGTCGTGGATTCGGGTATCGGGCCAAGAAGAGCGAAGATTGCGCCAAGAATATCAGAGTTGCAGAGTCAATTGGTCGAAGGGGCAATAGGCCACAAGAGAGGACGATGCACCGAAGAATCAGACGAAGCGTCGAGGGACCAATGACATGCCGGACAACTTGATTAGATGCTTAGGATTAATTGTCTAGATCGAAATGTGTTTTACATGTGCAGGATTAACTACGATAGCAAGACATGAAGCAAAATGAAGTCTCGAAGTCAAGATCGAGATCACGTTGGGAGTTCTAGAGTTCGTCGGAAGTCCGGACGTTCGTCGGAAGTTCTATGGGAACTAGTTGAGAAGTCACAGAGTTTGCCAGAGAAGCTCGTCGGAACTCACCAAGAAGATCATCGTGAAGTCCAGGAGCTTGCTGGGAGTCCGCCGAAACATTACCAAGAGTTCGTCGGAGGTTCGCTAGAAGCTCACCGGAAGAATTGACATAGGGATTCGTTTAGCTTAGAATATGTCTTAGGAATCGTAGTTAGCACGTAATTGGGATTGGATTTGGGCCAACCCAATTAGGGTCCAGCTAGGCCCATGTAATCATTGTGTTGGGCCCAATAAGAAGCCCAGATAGTGCCCTAAGAAGACTCACCGTCGTGGCACAGTCTTCGAGGCTGTGTCAAGCGGTGGTACCGCCGGTCTGGGTGGTGGTACCGCCCAGCACTCTGCCCCAAGCGGTGATATCGCTAGACCTGGGCGGTGGTACTACACAGGACAATGTCAGTCAAACTGACACTAGGTGGTGGTACCACCCAACGCAAGCGGTGGTACTGCCCGTGCCCGGGGAACCTAGGATGAGATGTTTTTAGGCTCCAAGTTTGAATTAACTTGAAGCCTAGAAATACCCTTCTCATCCCTGGTTAATTCACACAAGCACAGAGAGCAAAAAAGGAAAGAAATGCTATAGAAATCAATTGAGAAATCCCTCCTCTACCATAAGTGTTAGAATTCTGTTTAAGAGAGGAGAGTGAGTGCTTGTAAGGGTTGTCTCCTAAACACGGTAAAAGGAGAAGAGGGGTGTAAGAAGGAGATTGATCTTCGCCTAGTAAAGGAAGATCATTAGTGGATGCCGGTGGCCTCGACGGAAGAGGAATCGGAGGAGTGGATGTAGGTCACGATTGATTGAACCACTATAAACTGCAGTCTTCTTTGGTTTGCATTTTATTCTTGCTATTTATCTTAACTACAAACTGCCTTCCTTACTTTACTTCAAATATATTTCTGTAAGCTTTCAAAGTTATTATTTGCACAAAATGATTTTTACGTCGGAATCAGTTTTCAACATACGAACGCAGTTTCAATCGTCGAAAGTTTTTCGCTGCACTAATTCACCCCCCCCCACCTCTTAGTGCTTTTGATCCTAACAAAAAATACAAGAATTGAGAGTGAAAAAAGAAAGAAACACTGCTGCAATCTTGTGTAAACTCCTCTCAAAGTTCTAAGTGTTAGAATAGTTTGAGAGAGGAGTAAGTGAGGGGTGTAAAGGTTATCTCCTAAACTCGGTAAAAGGAGAATCGAGTTATAAAAGATGGTTGGCCTTCGCTTATTAAAGGAAGGCCGATAGTGGATGCCGGTGGCCTCGACGAAAGAGGAATCAGTGGAGTGGATGTAGGTCACAATGACCGAACCACTATAAAAATTTGGTTTGCATTTCTTTTGTGCAATTTACTTCAACTACAAACTGCCTTCTTATCACTTGCTATACTCTTCTGTATACTTTCAATTTAAGCATCTTTATGAAATGAGTTTTTTCGTACAAAAGATTTTCAAACCGACGTGATTTTCCCGCTACACTAATTCACCCCCCCCCCCCCGCCCCTTACTGCAAACTCGTTCCTAATAGAAGCCACCGGCATCCACTAATAATCTTCTTTCAACAAACGAAGATTAACTACCCTTTTACACCCAATTCTCCTTTTGATAGGTTCAGGAGAGAACCTTTACACCCCCCTACACCCAATTCTCCTTTTGACAGGTTCAGGAGAGAACCTTTACACCCCCCTACACCCAATTCTCCTTTTGACAGGTTCAAGAGAGAACCTTTACACCCCCCCCCCCCCCCCCCCCCCCCTTCACTCCTCTCTTAAATAAGACTAACACTTAGAGCTTGAGAGGAGTTCTCACAATATTCCAATAGTGTTTTTGTTTCTTTTTACTCTTAATTGTTGTGTATGTTAACCAAGGATGAGAGGGGTATTTATAGGCCTCAAGTGGATTCAAACTTAGAGCTTAAAAGAGTCTCATCCCTAGTTTTCAGGATACCGACGGTACCACCGCCTGTAACACTGACACTAGGCGGTACCACCGCCTAATCTGGCGGTACCATCACCTAGAAGATTGTGTCTAGGTGGTACCATCACCCAGACTAGCGGTACCACCCCTAGATTGGCGGTACCATCGCCTGACATTGGGTGGTACCATCGCCTAACACAATCTCAGAGATTATGCCTCATAGACTAAGCCATCGACGGTGCCACTTGTTATGTCACTATTTGGGCTTTTAACTTGGCCCAACATAGTCTAAACTTGGGCCTAGTTGTCCCCTAATTGAGTTGGCCTAATTACTCTAAACTAACTCGATCTAGACATAATCGATTATAAGCGAATCCTATGTTGTCTGGCATGTCATTGGTTCTTCTGGGGCTTCGTTCGATTCTTCGGTACATTGTCCTCTCCTTCGACGTATTGCCCAATCATTTTGTTGTCTTTTTGCAACATCGATCTCCTTGGCACAATATATGATCTTCTTGGCCTAATACCCGAATTCACGGACCGAAACCTTTTACCGATACATCGACCGATCCTCTTGTACAACGTGTAATCTTCTGACATATTTACTTCGGCCCAACGTCTAATTCCTCCGACTTTAATTGATTTGCCTCTTTTGATCGAAGCTAGTCCAGCATCACTCAAAACGCAAATCAGATCATAAACACATCAATTGGTTTTATCATCAAAATCCGAGATTCAACAATCTCTCCCTTTTTGATGATAACCAATTGATGATGGAGTTAAAACTAAACCCTCTCATCAATATGTCATTTTGATAGAACATTGAATTCAAATTGAATTCAACACATTATATGTATATCATTGCAACACATTATATGCATATTTAATCATGAATATTTGTAACACATTGCATTACATGCATCATTATCATAAGTTTTGCATATATCATTCAAATCATCATGGTATCAAAATATCAAAGTATCTTACATCCTACCATGTATGATTCTCATATCATCATATCTTCTCCCCCTTTGTCATTAACAAAAAGAAGAAGTGCAATTATCAAATTTTAGAGATATGCAAGTTTTGAAACATACAAGCTGGCAAATTTTTTATAACTTTACAACATTAATCACCAAATCATCATTAATTTTAAAGATGCGCAAGATTGTAAATTTTGTAAGTTTGCACTTTTGCTACTTAAGATAGGTAAGCAAACATTTTTTGGTGATGTTGAAGATAGCAAGTTCTTTCTTCTCTTTTGAGAAGTGTAATTTTTTGCTTCATTTGCAAGCGCAAGCTAGCAAAATTTTACATCATTTTACAATATGCAAGCTAGCAATTTGGCAAGTGTTACTTTTCTAGTATGAAGGCTAGCAAGTTTTTGAAAAAGAATGCAAGATAGTAAGTGTTTCACGTATAAATGTTAGCAAAACTTTTGCCTCTTTTAAGATGTGCAAGATAGCATGTTTTCTTTTCTTTGCAATGCTCAAGCTAGCAAGTCTTTCTGAAAAGGAATGTAAGATTTACATCATTTTAGAACATGCAAGCTAGCAAATTTTATATCATTTTAGAGAATGCAAGTTAGCAAGTTTTACTCCCACTTTGTCATTGTCAAATAGAAGGGAAGAATGCAATGTTGTAATTCTTTTCACTTTACTTCAATCTTCAAATCATGACAAAGATAAATAACAAAGATGAATTTACATCAATATTTTAATAAAAAAAATCAAGTTATGAATGTCAAATAACCATATATCATTTTTGACAAATCTATTCTTTTGTAAATAGAAAGAATGATATAAAATGATCTTGATTCAAAAAGAAGACTCAAGTCATAAAAATTGAGAAGTCAAGATCATGATCCAAAAAATGTATAAGGAGAGTTTATGCATTTGGGAGATTTAACAATTTGCCTAAATTTAACATTCAAACTAACAATTTTGGTTCTCTTGATATGCTAGCAATTTTCTTTCTCCCCTTTGTTATTATAAACAAGGAAGAAGTAGAGTGGAAGAATACAATGGTACTAATTTTTTTTTTTTCACATCAATGCTCTACTTATAACATAAGGTTTACAACCACAAATTCAATAGAATTACACATCATGTCATGAAAGATAATATCAAATATCATGTGAATACCAAAAGACATGATTCATTTTGACAAATCTCCTTTTAAATAATCAAAAGGAAATCTTAGGAGATCAAATAATAAAAGATATTCAAAAGAAATTTGAAGTCATGAATTCCAAAAAAGATATTCTCTTTAGTAAATTATAAAAAGAAACATAGAAGAAAAAGATTTCAATCCATGCATAAGAAATCTTATGATTCATATAGAAAATCTCCTCTTTAGTAAATGGTAAGAAGAAACATAGAAGAACAAAGAAGAGATCTTGATTCACATAAAATAGAAGATATCTCAAGAGAAAGTTCATGATTCTATTGAAAAAATCTCATTTAGATTCAAATCATCAAAATATTTTTCATAGTCTAAGAGATTCATACAAATAAATTCATCATTCTCTTTTTGAAAACTCGATAAGATAGGGTTTGAGAAGTTTTCAAGAAAAATGTATTCCCTTTTTATTTCATGCAAGCATGCCTTTGTTTTTACACCAAATTAAAACATGTATCATTATTTAAAACCAAAAGAGCAAGAAAAACCATAAAGATCAAAAGTGTAACATATAATTCCAAAACATAAGATTTTCAATCATCATTACTTTAAATTCTTATGCAAAATATAAAATCATTAAGCATGATACCAAAACTTTTAACATTAAACATAAAGCATTTTCAATCAAAATCATTTTATTTGTTGTAGTAATGTATTTTTCTTTTTAAATGAATCTAACTTTTCATGCTTTGTGCTTAGAGTTAACATGCAATTTTCTTACTCAAATTTTGAACTTTTTCAAAATCACTAGAAAGAAAAGCATGATATCCCCCCTCCGCCCCCCCTCTTTTTTTTTTTAATTTTTACTAACTAATTTAAAAATAAATTATGAAAAGCATCATGTTATTTCAAAATAAAGTAAGGGGGTTTTGGTTACCTCGTCGTCGAAACTCATTAAGGCGTAGTTTGCCACCTTGTCTTTGTTGGTTTGCTTTTCATCTCCGGATGAGTTCGATTCATCCCAAGCCGCCTTGAATACTTACTTCTTCTTTGGAAACTTTTTTTTTTTAAGTTCAATTTTACTTTTTGATTCTTGTTTTAAGAACTTTTTAAGCTTTATTGTAAGAAGTTCAAAGTCATCATCATCATTATTGAATCTCGGATTTTGATGATGAAACCAATCGATATGTATTTATATTTTAATCTGTATTTTGAGTGACATAGAATGCTTCGATTAGGATGAGACAATTAAAGCAGGAAGAATCATGTTGTGCTAGAGGAAAACATGTCAGAAGATTGGGCATCGGACCGGAGGATCGGTCGACGTATCGATAGAAGGCTTCGGGCCATGGATTCAAGTATCGGGCCAAGAAGAGCGGATATTGTGCCAAGGATATTGGAGTTGCAGAGTCAACTAGCCGATTGGGCAATAGGCTGCAAGAGGACGATACGCCGAAGAATCGGACGAAGCGTCGAGGGACCAACGACATGCCGGACAACATGATTAATGCTTAGTATTAATTGTCTAGATCGAAGTATATTTTTACATGTGTAGGATTAACTACGATAGCAAGGCATGAAGCAAAATGAAGTCCCGGAGTCAAGGACGCGATTTCGTTGAGAGTTCGAGAGTTCGTCGAAAGTCCAGACGTTCGTCGGAAGTTCTGGCAAAACCAGCCGAGATGCCTCGGAGCTTACCAGAGAAGCTCGTTGGAACTCGCCAAGAAGATCATTGTGAAGTCCAGGAGCTTGCCGGGAGTCCGCCGGAACATTGGCAGAAGATCGTCGAAAGCTCGCCGGAAGAATAGACTTACAGACTTAGATTATGTCTTAGATTTTGTATTTAGCACATAATTAGGTTTCGATTTGGGTCAACCCAATTAGGGGCCAATAAGGCCCATGTAAGGACCATGTTGGACCCAATAAGAGGCTCAAACAGTGCCCCAAGAAGCCTCATCGTCATGGCATAGTCTTCGAGACTATGTCAGGTGATAGTACCGCTAGTCTTAGCGGTGGTACCGCTAGTCTGGTTGGTGGTACCGCCCAGCACTGCCTCCCAGGCGATAGTACCACTAGATTGGGCGGTGGTACCACCCAGGGCAATGTCAGTGTCAGACTGACACTGGGTAGTGGTAACGCCCATGCCCGGAAAACCCAGGATGAGAAAGTTTTAGGCTCCAAGTTTGAATCAACTTGAAGCATATAAATATCCCTCTCATCCCTGGTTAAAACACACAAGCACATAGTATTCAAAAGTGAGAAAACGCTACTGTAATCTCTTTAGAAATTCCCTCCTCTACTCTAAGTTTAGAATTCTGTTAGAGGAGTATGAGTGCTTCTAAGGGCTATCTCTTAAACCCGTGAAAAGGAGAAAAGGGGTGTAAAAGGTGGTTGGTCTTTGTCTATTGAAGGAAGACTAATAGTGGATGCCGATGGCCTCGACGGAAAAGGAATCGGCGAAGTGGATATATGTCACGGCGATCGAACCACTCTAAAATATGGTTTGCATTTTATTTGTGTAATTTATCTTTAATGCAAACCTCTTTAATAGTTTACTGCCTTCAATACATTTACAAACACGTGTTTCAAGTTAAGCATTTCCGAGTTCAGGTTTTATCGTACGAAAGATTTTTCAAAACCGATATTTTTATCCGCTGCACTAATTCACCCCCTCTTAGTGCCGACCCCCTTTTCTAACAATCATCATTTGAGTTATCACTTAAGTGGTATTCTATTGTTCGAAGTGCCAAATCCTTCATGTTTTTTGGAAGGTTATTCTTATTGAATCTCGGATTTTGATGATGAAACCAATTGATAATATTTATCTGATCTGCGTTTTGAGTGACACAAGAAGCTTCGATCAGGGAGAGACAATTAAAGCAGAAAGAATCATGTTGGGCTGGAGTGGAACATGTTAAAAGATTGGACGTCGAGCCGGAGATTGGTTGACGTATCGGAAGAAGGCTTCGGGCCATAGATCGAAGTAGGTTTTAGGTGTAATTAGGTTGGAATTAGGCCAACTCAATTAGGGGTCAATTGGGCCCAAGTTTGGGCTGTGTTGGGCTACATAAAAGGCCCAAACTGGTGGAACCATTGGTGGCACAGTCTTTGAGACTGTTAGGTGGTGGTATCACCCAGACAGTCTCCAAGAGACTATCAGGTGGTGGTATTGCCCAGTGACAGGGTGTTAGGCGGTGGTATCGCCAATACCCTGAAAACCGAGGATGAGACACTTTTATGCTCTAAGTTTGAATCCACTTGAGGCCTTTAAATACCCCTCTCATCCCTAGTTAAAAAACATAAGAATTAAGAGCAAAAGTAGAAAAAACATTGTTGTAATCTTGTGAGAACTCCTCTCAAGTTCTAAGTGTTAGTGTAATTTAAGAGAGGAGTAAGTAAGGGTGTAAAGGTTCTCTCTAGAACCTGTCAAAAGAAGAATCAAGTATAAAAAGGTAGTTGATCTTCGCCCATTGAAAGAAGATCAATAGTGGAAGTTGGTGGCAACGAGTGAAGAGGAATCGAGAGTGGATGTAGGTCACGATGCTAATACCCGAGAGACCCAAGATAAGACTAGTTTTGGCTCCAAGTTTGAATCCATTTGAAGCCTATAAATACTCCTCTTATCCCTGGTTAAGACATACAAACATAAAGAACTTAAAAGTGGGAAAACACTGTAGCAATCACTTGAGAAATCCCCTCCTCTAATTCTAAAGTTTAGAATTCTATTTAGGGAGGAGTGAGTGCTTGTAAAAGGTTGTCTCCTAAACCTTTAAAAAGGAGAATATGAGTGTAAAAGAGTAGTTGGTATTAGCCCATTAAAAGAAGATCATTAGTGGATGCTAGTGAATATAGATCACGACGATCGAACTATTATAAAAATCTAATTTGCATTTACTTTAAGTCCTGTACTTTAAATTACAAACTGATTTCTTACCTTTACTTTACTTTCTTACCTTTTTAAAATTAAACATTTTCAATAGAAACTTCTATTATGAAGATTTTTAAATCGATGTGATTTTATCGTTGTACTAATTCACCCCCCTCTTAGTGCCGACTCGATCGTAACAAGCTTATATCATACCATTGGAATGTGTATGAAATAAGTTTAGAAATTTTAATTTTTTTTAATAATGTAACATATATTTTGTCTGATGTTTATTATCCTACTATATATATTTTTTTAGTTGTTTGTATTAATATTATTGGTGTATTAGAATAATATTAATATGATAATGATTTAAATATAACAATAATTACTATGAAATCAAAATGAATAAATTACTTTTATGAAATTCCATCAGATTATTTAGTTGTGTTTTTTATCCTCATACTAGATTAGATGGCTTAAGCAATTATTTAATCACTTTGAAAGTTTAGGAGTAGATACTGATCTTGGTAATAAAATTAGAGATATTAAAAAATTAGTCATTAACTTATATGATCATTATAGTGCTTATTGTAATAGACAACATGGTACCTTTCATACTTCTCCATTTATGGATCAAGCTAGCGGAGGTAGTAAAATATGTAAGGGAGAATAACTATTATCATAAAGATAAAAAGAATCAAGGAGATCAACAGCCTCAAACTTCGAACTTGATACTTATCTAATAATTTATTTTGAGTTTGGTTACAGTTCTACGGATATAAAGTTTTCTATTTTGGAATTATGAGTGTGATACACAATAATATTTTTAATCTTGATGATAATCTCGAGGCAAATTTTAATGACTATAATATTGACGATAGTTGTTAAGTAAGCCTTATGCTTGGTAGGATAGATCTTAGATGAAGCTCAAGCATATATATAGAGGATTGGAGAAAGGTGACGAAATGAAAATAAGTGATCATCCAGGAAGATAATAATCTCACCTTCAAAGTATCAACCAAAGGCACGAGCAGATCGACATCAAAAGTGATTAAACCATTACTGGGTTTTTCTCAATTCCTTCAGTCGAATTAGTGGACAGTGATGTCGTTTTAGTCTGTACGATGCAGATTGCAGAAGATGAGATTTGGATTGATTTTTAGCAATTTTCCCAAGCTACAACTTCATGGCCATTTAATATTTCTAACCTGATTAAAAAAGATCAAAATATGGGGTTGGAAGGACTTTTAAAGTTCTTAGTTGAAGGTCTTGGTTGAATTGAATGTTAGATTGAAAGAAAAAAAGTTGTGTCAATTGTTTGGTAATATGAAAATAGAGGTTCAGCAGATAGGAGTCGAATCAACCTTATATAGGGTTTCTTATATTCTGATATCTGTTCGAGTGAAGTCAATATTATAAAGGTTTGGTAGGCCACTGTAGCTAATGATCGGTCCTTGCCATTAATTTGCTGGACTTTATTATTCTGCAAATCAAAGGGTTATGGCCCAATGAAGCACTCAACCAGCTATCTGGCTTTTCAGCTTTTACCTATGCTTGTTCTTCGCCATAAGCAGGATATAATAAATTGTGGCCTCTTTTGGCTAAGGGAGATGTAGTGCTAAGTTAAGCACATGAAACCACACGAATGAGTTACTTGTTAATCATACCAATCATCCCTCGACTTCATGCAATCGAACTTGAGATGTCTTCAATGAACGTAGTGTCTCCCATTCAGGTGAAGGAAATGTCGGTGGTTCATCCAACTCAAAATTTTCAAGGATCAGAAACTACTATTAGTGCCTATTTCATGTAGTTTCATTGCTTGTTCCAAGTAAAACGAGTTAATAAACATCAGCTTTGAAGGCTGATCGTTTTACGTCATCAGGAATACATTACCACAAACATCAGTCACTAAATCAGACGCGTGGCATATGTTTGTTATTCGTTCACAACATATCTAGAACACAAGCGCTGGTTGTATTTATACAGCTCATAGAACGCAAACAACAGCATAGCAACTCGGGGGACCTTATTCACATTTCTAATGAGAAATACTGGCACGACTTGGGTTATTACCTCCGTAAATGAACAATAGAACTATCAGTGATACACCCATGTGCTTCACGATGAAACCAACAAAGGGAAATCAAACAAAGAACTACCATCATTTTGTGACAAGGAACTAGTTCACAGTATATGCTAACCACTATGAGAAAGAAAAACATATCCTGAAGAAAAAAAACTTAAAGCATAATACTATTCATAGAAATAAAAACTCTATCAAAACTAAGCATCAATTTAATCTTTGAATCTGTTTACCTGAAAATATCCACTATGATTCAGTATTTATTGATATCTTTGATCTTCATCAGTAGTTTCTACAAGTTGCTTCCATGGTCACATTCATCTGTCAGTGTAGCTGCCAAAAAAAACATATCCTAGAGGTAAAAGAAAATTCAGAAAAGAATGAAATACTATACTGAAAAAGATTGCTGATTAATGCTTTTTGAGTTGCATGTTTTACTATCTGAATAATATTTGTAATAGTATGCCTAAATGGATGTGAAATGCTAGAGTGCCTAAATGGATGAGAAATGCAAGAGTGAATAAATGGGATGAAAAACTATAACAAGCATAAATGATTTCTTTCACTCTAGGTACAATAAGTGCCAGAGATGCTAAATTCATTCAGACCAATGTAAAATACTTCACATGAATAACATAATGCCAGAAGTTTGGTTTTCATTAACTAGCATGTCTGGGAACTCTATGCATCTACCACTTGCTTAACCAGCCCTTTGTTCAATGATTTTCTGTATAAAAATTTTGCTCCCACCAATGATTTTAGCAACCGTCTTGAGACTCAGCCTTCAATCTTTACAAAACTTTAAATCACATTTCTCAACTAAAATAACATAAAAATTTAAAGCACATGAGACGGACACTCAAAAATGGAAATCTGTGAAGGTTCCCAACCTGGAAAATGGCTCAAATTTACAACAGTAATAGAGAAAGCTAAAGAAAAATGTGCATAGATGTACGAACCAGAGTAAACATTTCTTAGCATAGCATTTTAATGTTATCAACTTATTAAGACAAACATTAGCTATATCTTATTATTATTAGAGAAAAGATAGGTGCAAGGGGGAACAGAAAAAAAAATGTAGTGCAGAATTCTATGAAACTAGAGTAGGAATATTTATTATTTGAGACTGCCATTAGAATTTCTGGAGTTGACCAATGTACTTCTGTGGATTAATTAGTTATATAGACCCTCGGTACATAGAAATAATGGGACTGTAGAGCATTTTTTAAATCCAGAAATAGTCAAAGAATTGGTGAATCTGCTATCTACTTGAGCAAGTAATGACACCTTTTGTAATGCCAAATCAAAACACAGTGATCCGTATATGGAACAGTTGGAAAGAAGTTCTATGTTGTTGGCAGAGTTTCGGTATTAAACAAGGATTTCAAATCAGGTTGACTATAGCGTAAGATGTGGTTAACTGTGGTTTTAAGATCGTGCTCTTAGGCTCAGCTGACAAAATGACACATCAGAGAGCATTTATTCAATCAACAAAAAATTAGATGTGTAAGGGTACTATGCAACTACTTATGCATAACCTTCAAAAGAATAGCATACAATTACCTCAAGATATTGGTGAAGGCTACTTGAAGCATGGATATGCCCAGTGTTCAAATATGACTGTGCATATTCATCAATCCTGTCTAGCCTGAATTTTTTTTATAAATCCAATTTGCATGAGCATGAAGTCATGAATGTACTAAATAATAAAAGTAGAACTTTCTAGAAAGCATTTACCTGTATACATAATTTATCATGATGCCTCCACTTTGTTCAATGCCCTTGTCTGAACTATCTGCCATCCAGTTTAACCTTTCAATCATCTATAACAACCGTTGACAAGCATTGAGTTCCTCAAAAAATGCATTAATGAAGTGGATAACATGTTTAGATACTTCAAATAATTTTGGTCTCAAATGGAATGAAGCTATTACAATGATTGTCTAGGGTTACAACATAAAAGCAACAAATTTATTTAGAAACTATATAGTCATAAGACACATTAAAAATTTCGACAAATAATGATAGTACTTGCTCTTCAGAACATCAATAACTGCCATTGTGCTTATCTTGGACTATTATTTCATTGATAATGGTATGATTTTCTTTGTTCAGTATTTCAGCAGGATTCAATATTTCATACTCTAGAAATTTTACTAACCATGTCAAGTAAGCGCAACAAAATTGAAATATAGGAGAAATTTGCATGGCAACTGATAAAAAGGGATAAATTACAAGGACAGGCCATGCTTCCAGAATTTTGAGGGTAAAAGCTTCTTTTTTTTTTGTCCGTGCCCAAAAATGAACAGGGGACCTCTAGTGTATGAGTAGCATGATAACTAATTATACCATCTGACAAAGTTTTAAGATACCTAATACAACCCTCTTTATTCTGAGCTTGGCATTGACTGTGAAAAGAGTTTAACAATAAATATGAATGAGTGGAGTAGCTACTTAGATCCCCTTGTCCATTCAAGAAAGGACTTTGTGTGTACTAATATATGCTTCAAGCAATTAACATGGATCAAAAGAAGTGGCAGAAAATATTGAGTATTTATAAAGAACTAAAAGTCTGTTCCATGATTTCCATCTATCCTAAATGATTTTCTTCTTCTTCTTTGTCTTTTTTTTTTTTTTTTTGGTGAAGCAAAGAATAGGCCAAAGCCTATTCAATTCTAAATGTTGGCACAACTTCATATTTCATTCATTCATTAATTGGTTAATTCCTCAAAACTCCAACTCATTCTTTCATTTAGCAGAGTTGCAGTACATGTTTCCTGAGGCAAGGAGTTTCAGAAGATGTTACAGCATACATCTTAATATTTGAACACCGAGGTCATACTGGTTACCTATGCCTACTTAGCTACAAGATTCTCTTATTATTTAAAGTGCTATATCTATGTATATACAGGTCTCATCCAACCCTAGCAAAATATGATATTTTTCTATTCACATCATACTAGTTAAGGCCACCTTTGGTTAACTAATTGGATAAATCATTCAATTATCAGCAAATATAATATTTCTACTGAAGATCCTTGCAAATTTCTCTCTCATAAGTCAACATTGGTAATTTGGAGAATGAGTATCCTTTACATACAAAGGTTTAGCCATAATAGCTGCATCTTCTGATAATGTTATTCTATCATAATCCTACTCCAGGAATGAAATAATAATTGCACATATAGAGTATGACTCAACAGCATACAAAAAACAAATCTTCCAAAGTCTACAATGGATTTATGTTTTGGTTGAAATAGAACATTTTCCACTGAAATTTTTCATTCCAATGCACCACTAGCGCATGAAACATAATAATAAGATGATTAACATGGATATTAAATCTTAACCAAATTGCGACAAGCCAACTTCTAATAGACATAAAAGGCTCACGGTTTTCCACCCATGCCACCAGCATGCCACATTATTTCAAGAAAAGAGGAACAAAGGATCAACACACAATGATAAGTTATATTTTAAAGATATTGCTCATGAAAAGGTGAAATTAAACTTGAGTTTTGTGGATACATTTGAAGAAGTTATGGAAAAGTTTGTAAATTGAGATATTTTTGGAGGGGTGAAACTAGTGTGCAGGGATCTGTCTTCATCTTGTTGGAATGAAATAGCTCTACTTCCATGTGTGGAGATGATATATCTCATGAGACAAAAAAAAAGGGAAGAAAAAGGGGTGGCATGGCTGTTGCATGATATGGGAGGACTTATAGGGAAAGGCTAGAGGGGCAGTGTGGAGAGTGGCATGAGTCAGGTAGAGGCATTTAGACTGCCTTTGAGAACACATTTGTATTATAAATATGCATTTAGAGAAAGGGGCTTAAATAAATGTATAGTTGTGAAATGCTTTGAGTGTTTGGTAAACAATAGATGAAAACTGCATTTTAAATGTGCATTGACATAAGTGTTAGTTGATAAAAATGTATTTCAAAAGTCTATTGAATATTATATGATAATTTTACTCTTTTAATATTTTTAATATTTATTCAAAAATAAATACATATTTTCATTTAAATTAATAAATAAATAAAAATGTATATAATCTTACAAAAATTTCATATGGCCCATTATATAATAAATAAATTAACCATATAAATGAATGTAAAATAATATTTGAAAATAATAAATAAAATTTCAGACTTGTGAGAAAAGAGGCAACGAGAAAAATCAAAAGAATGGATAAGAAGGGTTACAATTTCTATGGTAATTTTATGAATTTAGATAATTCCATAGGGTACTTTGGGAATTTAAAAAATTATATTAGTCCCACAAAAGTTGAAATGCTAATGCGAGGATTTTCAATGCAGTATCCAAACCAAATATAATTTCAACACGCATATCAAATGTGTTCACAAACTCACCCTTAAACAAATGCCAATATTAGTTGGATTCAATATTTTTACCAAAGCTACGTCTCAAAAATCATAATCCATAGTTTGTAGTTTGTACCAAGGTTCGTAATACCGTACCGTACCAGTATTTCGACCTAAGCTCGGTACCGGTACGATACGATGTACCGAGCGGTATACCCAGGTGCACCGCGCACTGTAGCACTATTTACAGTGTATTGCTACAGTGTACTGGTGCACTGTACTGCTACTATAACAGTGCACTGCAACAGTAAACTTTACTGTTGCAGTGCTACAATGTACCGCAACAGTGCACTGTACTGCTACAGTTATTACAACAGTGCTTTCTACATTGCTACAGTGTCTCTACAGTGTTACAGTGCACTGCTACAGTCAGACCGGTAGTAGGCAGTCCGCGTACCGTTGGCCTATCGGACCGGTACGTATCGCCCGTACCGAATGATACGATTCAGTATGACAGACCTTGATTTGTACTACATGATGTTTATACATTGACACTCCCTAGACCCCACAATGGTAGGAGCTTCGTGCACTAGGTATGCCCCTTTAGTTTGTACTATATGAAGTTTTTACCTTTTTGGCATAATATACAATAATGATAATATTCATCCTAACTTTTGTGACTAGATAGTAAATAGGACCAAATTATTTGTTAGAGAGTAATCGTGTATCACTAGTCTACAATTCTCTTCAGTCTACTCTTTAAGTAGAAAGAAAACCAATAGAGCATTATTACGATACATCAGGTACTAGGGATGGAGAAAGATATTGCTACAACATGAAAAGGTACAATATAACTTGAAGAATAAAACAAGATACAACATGGTGACAACACTCAGCATCATCCAGTTGAAGTCCTAGAGAATAAGTGGAGATATTAATCTTAATAAATGAAAGCAAATAACCAACGAGCATCTGTACCTTATTCATCATGGGAAAAATCATTTAATGAGCAAGGTACAGGAGTTAATAATGGAAGAAGCAAAAATCAATAATATAAGCCTATTGATTATCATCCAATACTTACCAAAATGGAAACAGATGGCAGTTCAAAAATCATTTATCCATCTTATTTAGCATCAAAAAGTTAACATTCAAGAAAAACAAGATCCTAATTAGAAGTATCAACAAAGTATCCTCAGGTATCCCAAATTATCCAATTTATACTACGACACTTGAGCCTGTATCCATAACATGCATAACCCTTAATCTAGGCTCACAATCATAGTGAGATCACTGTCGTATACACAATAACACATTCATCTTAATAATAGATTGCATCTACTTTGTCCAAACTATTCTACACCAATAACAAGCCAAAACATCAAGACTAAGGTCAAGAGGCTCGGACAGAAAAGACAAGACAAAGATAATAAACAAATATGAAATATAAAAAGTAAAAACAAAATATCAAAACATTGAATCCAACTTATCAATAAAGATAAACATGACATGGCATACCGATCCATTTTGCAAATGGAAGTTAGCGACCACATCAAGAGCTTTCCCTCGTTTCTTCTCTTTAAGGATGTACCTACAAGTGATAGCACAAATAATAGTCATAAAAACATAATCAAGATCCTATATGATTTTGATCAAAAACACACAAGATCGGTTCATGGTGTTCCCTATCTCTACAAGAAACTGATATCTATTTTTCCAACAATTAAGGAATATCATTCTTTTACCTATAATAAGCTTAGTTGGGTCTGTTAAATTCATATTTTAAGAAACAAATTTATATCCTTTCAAACATTGTATTTGCTTAGTTTAATAGAAAAAAAAGAAGTTCCAAATATGACATTTTGAGATTGAAAATACTGTTTGTTAGTTAATAGTGAAATCTCAGCACCTCCTAGTAGAAGAAGAAACAAATGGAGATTGATCCCGTTATATCTTGGTATTGCCTAGTCTAACAGAGGAAAAAAATGCAGTTAAGACATTTAAGCTTGAAAATTTTGCTTATTAGTTTCACAGCCAAATCTTGTCACCCACTTGGCAAAGAAGAAAGAAACGGAGATTGATATTAACAATCATGACTACTTAAATAGTTTAAGTAGAGCAAAAATAATGTCATCCATCTTAGTCATGACACATTAGGAACTGAATACATGAAGATTATTTGTTGTTTTGAGCTCACAGGTTGAAAGAAACATTACCAACCAAAGATTTACTGTTAACACATAAAGACAAAAGTCACACTATGAAGATTCATGACCAACAATGTTTAATTTCAACTGTGAAGATCCTGAAATGAACCTGTTATGCATATTGATTTAAGAAAAGTTTCACTAAAAATTTTGTAGTTGTAGAGGGTTCACTTCACACAACTGGGTAACATCATCAGATACTGGGACAAGATTTGACTCTGAATCAGCAATAGTGACATATAAAGTAATGAAATAGTGAAAAGAAAATGAAAGACACTATATTATTATGGACATCATTCTTGGTAATTGCTAAGTGACAAATTGGATTTTCTGATTGGTGCAATATTCTTCAAATTGTTAATATCCAATCATGCTCTTGAATAAGAAAGACAATCAATCCCTTTTAAAGTTTATAAAAATACTTAAAAAAATCATATATTTACTTAATCCACAAACCTTGCACACAAACGAAGTAGAGGGGGTTTTAGTGCTTCACTCAAGATATCAGACTTGTTCCACTCTCTTGATGTCAGTAATTTATACATTATTTCCATAACATCTTTTCCAGAATCGTGTTCCCTGTGACAAAACAGAACCCAGTAATATGATGCTAACGATAACAGATATGGAAGTAGAACAAATAAAGTTCAAATAAAATATGTAGATAATGTGACACCTAACAAGAATCTAAATAACTAGTTAGCATCATAATTTAATGGGCCTTTTTGTTGGCTCATTACCATTCCTTGACATATTTTGGTTATGGCATTTATAATAAGTAGACGAGGGCAGGCCTTGGTATGAAAGTAAGATTGCTCCTTTACGACCTTGGAGACCAAGGTTCGAGTCACAAATATAACCTTTTTAAATATTTAAAGGTAAGGATGCATACATAACTCTCCTTAGATCCCACATTGGCGAGAGCCTCGTGCACTGGGTACATCCTTTTTACTTTATAATAAGTAGATAGCTTAAAAAATTCAACTTAATCCTTCCTCTCCTTGTAACTTCTCTCTTCTTTCTCATTGATATTTGTCCATTTCCTTTACCTTGCCTTGTCACCCTAAATTCTGGTCAACTTTTAACTAAAGAACATGGATAGCATGAATTGTCAGTTTAATTTGTATTAGGTACATATCCAATGTGATAATTTTAAATACTTCTTGGATGAATGGAAAGTATCTGATATCTTATCAATCCATTCATCACAATAGAATTTTAAGGATATTTTTCAAATACTTACTAAGAGATTTTTTCGATGTTAATTTTTCAACAAAGATGAAAAATATTAGATGGATAAATGATAAATAGATGGTTTATGTATTATTTGTATTAAGCATTGTATCAAGATAGTTTCATAGATTCTCAACATTTTGCACTATGTAGAGCCCTTCTTTTCTTTTTCTGTGGTATTGGTGTCAAGCCTGGAATCTGTCTCCCCTCTTATCCAAGATACTTCAAGCATATTTTTTCAGTCTTAATGTCCTTGCAGTCTTCTCTCCAGGCTCTTCGGTGACAATGGAGGAGACATTTTCTTCAGTTTGCAACAAGCCTTTAGTTTAAGAGGGATTTGCTATGATTTGTTGGTTACTAAAAGACCAATATTGCAAAGATGTTCAAGGAAATAGGCAAGCTGGTGTTCCTATTAAAAATTTCCATTCTAGGAGGATTTAACATCCTAAGGAGAAAATTCATCATAATACTTTTATCCTATGCTCTACAAAATTCATGTGATGTTGATCGATGTACAGAGCCATAAAGTTAAAGATGTTATCATTTCATCCTCAGGGAGAAGGATGTCATTCCTGAAAATTTTGCTATATTCTTTTATTGCCATGTACCTTGTGTCCATGCACTCTGATTTATCAAACTCAATTTCAGAAGCTGTACCCGACTGCAGCCATTTAAGGTAGCCACTGAGTATCATCTCTTTTTCTTCTGGAAGAAGGAGGTCCTCTATGAAATTTGAACCAGAGCCTTTTTCTGAGAAGTGCTTCATATCCTCAGTCTCCGATTTAGAAAGTTTTATTTGAGAAGCAAACTTTGGAAGAAGCCAGTGCATATATCCAGGGATTGGGCTAAGAGTAGCAAAAATCTTCACATATATTTAACAAGAAATGGAAGTATATTAGTTTCAGCAAGCACAACAAACTGACACGTACCAACAAAATCAAAATAAAATTAAAAAGCTCAAGTGTTCTTATATTGTTTTTTAGATAAAAAATAACTTATCAGGGACCTAGAAGTTTGTCCTTTTGGTTTCTCTATATAGAAAAGAAATTTCACTCAAGTTTTGGAAAAAAAGTCCACCATGTCGCTTGACATTTATGATAATGCGCATTTGGTTAACTCATCGGATTTTGTCTCAATCAAGACCCACACCCTCCTCTATGTGATGGAAATCAGGCCATATTTTGCACACGTGAAAAGAAAAAGGACCAATCCGAATCATGCACAAAGAAGGAAGATTATTTTACGAGACTATTCTGGAAGCTTTATCTGTTTAAAAGTTGACCATATACAATGTATTGAATCGTCATGATGTGATTTTTATTTTCTTCTTTGTTAGTTACTTTTCTTCTTGTATTTGTGGCCTATATAAAGATATCAAGAATTGTATTGGGATTAGTCTTAGAATGAATAATATTGTTATTTCTCACAAAATATGTGAGTGCTGATTTCTCCTCTTCTTGCCTCAGTCAGCTTGCAATGAAAACCTATGGATCGACCTCTCAACCATGGTTCACCTTATCGGTCTATACCAGTGTATCGATCAACTATCGGTATGATATGTACTGAGCCATACCGAGTGTACAAACATACAGCACATGAGGGCATATTAATATACCACTCGTATCGAGCGATATGCTACGGTACGGCGAACCTTGCACTCAACATCATAAGCCAACTAGAAGGATGTTCAAAGCCCTCCTTGACCATCTTAGTACGTGTTGAACTCTAGAATTTGTTCTTTATTGCATAAATTAATAGTTCTGCAAATCAAATTTTGTTTTCCTCTCTCTTAGTTTTAGCCTTTTTTTATTTATTACCCACCTATCAATTCTCTCATGTTAAGCATCCCCTTTACGGTTGTCCTACACCACTAATGCATATGACTAGGCTTGCCATTATCGCTTCTGGACCAATAGCCATGTCATGACCTATTTTGTTACTAAATTTTCTACACTACTATCTCATACTCATATTTTTTGAAGGTCTCATGGCTCCTCAAGGTCAACACAGTCCCTAACCATACCAGAGTTGGTAGAGAGAAAGAGTAAAGTATCATGTGGTGAGAAGTGGACCGTAGGACACACGTAAAAGTCATTTTCAAATCTTATATAATCTTGCATTAAGATGATGAAGATGATGAGGAAGAACTAGTGTTTCTTGAAGAAGAGGAAGATCTAGGTGAGTTGTAACCACTAGTTGAACCACTTCTTTGTGATGTGAATAATTTTATACATGCTCCTCGGGTGTAGCTCTGATCCAATAGGATACACTTCTCAGCATACATCAAGAGGCTTTCGCTCCATCAAGATGCAGCTTAGCTCTTGGCAAGGATCTCATTTGTCATAGGCCAAGAGGATTTTCCTTGTTAACTCTGTACCTACTGTTATCCCTTTGCACTCTCTTGTCATTACTTGGATGTCGGATTCTATTCTTAACAATATTAATTGTATTATTAGGTATTTTCATTGGACTAAAGTGATCACTCTCGTGGCCTTCATTTGATTTCATAGGAGGTTGTTTCTACTCCTAAGTCTGCTGGGGGCATTATGTATTCATGAGATTCATTTGACTAAATTGGCTTTACATGCTATGTGAATTTTTCAATACTTGAATGAGGATGATAATTTGTGGGTTAAAATGGTAAGAGCTACATATGCGAACATTGATCCTTGGCATATGTCCATAGTGTTTTAGTGTAGTTGGGCTAGAAAATTTTCCTCAAAGCTTTGGAACAATTATGTTTTGGTTCGAAGCATGTTGGTAATGGGTCCACTATAAGGATTTTTTCCGATAGCTGGATTTTTTATCTTCCTCTTGAAATGAAACAGCTTTCTTTAGTGTTAGTTTGAGATCTGAACCTTTTTTTTGTTAATGAGTTGTTTGCTAATGGTGATTGGAATCATTCCAAATTGTCCCAATTGTTTAAATCTTCCCTATCTAATAAGGTTAGTAGGATTGATATTCCACTGACACCCAGCAACAATCCTTGGATTTGGGTTCATGAGAAGCATGGATTAGTAACAGCGAGATCTGTTTTCAGGTTTTTTCAATCCCAAATTTTTGACCCCTCAAATATTTGGGATGGGTAGCAATACTTGGCTTCCTACGATTCCATGCATCAAGGTTTTCTATTGGAACTCACTACATTGCCACCTCCCGACTTTTGAAAGGCTGGCGAAACTGGAAATTTGTGAACATGAAATTTGTGCTTTGTACAATGATATCCCTGAGTCCATTAATCATCTATTCTTTCAGTGCACCTTTGTTGTTAATCTGTGGAACCTTATTGAGGCTCATGTTGACATGCAATTTGAGATGTTTTCTAGATGGTCTCAGGGTGCTTGGATTGAGGAGGGAGAAATGCCTCTTCTTGTGTTGCTGATATGTCAAATTCATTGATTGCTACTGCACTCTGGATTTTACGGAAAGCTTGTAATAATGTTGAGTTTCATGGAGTTAATCCTAAAGCTAGTACTCTATTGTACAAGGTTTTGGCACAATTTTCTGTTGTTGATCAACTATCTTTGTCTGAGGGGCCTGTGAATAGTCCTACTCCTACACTTGTTAGATGGGAAAGAACTAATCAGAAATGGGTCAAGATTAATTGTGATGAATCTTTGCACCATCACTTGGATGGAGGTGATGGTTTTGTGGCAGGAACAGATGATGCCTCTTGTCTTTTTATTGGTTATAGGTACTTCGAGTGTCAGGATGCTTTATATGCTGAAGCAGTGGCTACCATGCAAGAGGGCTTGCGATTGACCCATATAGAGACTGACTCCATGCTTATGGTGGATAACAAGTGATGCAATCCACCATGGAAGATACTGAAATTAATCTGTTACATCTTCTTTTTTTTTTTTCGAACTTCTCAAGTATAGAGTCATCCATGTATCCAGAGAAGGAAATATGGATGCTCACTGGCTTCCATTTTATGCCACAACTAACAGATTGTCTGGCCTTGGCTTGTGGAGAGAGGTTGGCATACTTGTGTAAATTTTTTGGTTCACTCAAATGTGAACGGAGATGCAACTTTTCGTTCTAATTAGTAAAGTTTAGTTTTTCTTTCAGGAAAAGAAAATAAGTTTTCGCTCTTCCTTCTAGTTGACACTATCCACCCACTCAGTCTTGTAGCCAATGATATTGTCAAAAGGCTTAGAAGAAATTGTAAAGGAAATTGCACCAAAGCCTTGCCTTCCATGCAAGGTACAATTTAACTTCTAAATTTGGCCAACAGAAAAACATGGAAGACAAGCAAAGCAATGATTTAAAAAGCGCTAGGCGCCAAAGTCCAAAAACGCCCGAGGCGCTAGGCGCTCGCCCAAGCGCTCGCCTGAGCAAAGTGAGGCGCTAAAATATAAAAATATATAATATAATTAATAAATATAATTATTTTAAATTTTAAATAAAAATATGCTATTAAATTAAGAAAATCTAAGATACAAAATCACAATGTCACGTTAACAAAAAGTTTCAAATAAATAAAAATTAACAGTATTAAAATCAAAATAATATATTATTAATCTATTAACAGTATTGAAAATTAATCATTTCAAATAAACTTAATAATATTAACAGTATACAGTATACGTATACTGTTAAAAGGAAGTGTAAAGGGGTATTAGCCTGCTGACTGAGAAAAGAGGAAGTGGCAGCGGCGACAACGATAGCGACGACAACGGCGAGCGGCGGGAGCGGGAGCGGCGAGCGGCAGGAGGCGCGAGCGACGACAGCAGCAGCAGGAGCGGGAGCGAGAGGGGCGAGCGGCGACAGCGTTTGCGAGCAACAGCAGCGGGAGCAGGAGCGGCGAGCAGCGAGATCAGGATCGGGATCAGGATCGGCAGCGGCGAGGTTTAGGGTTCAGTTGTCACTTATATCAGTTTTAGTTGGTTCGATTGAACCAACTAACCATCATAGACCGAACTAGGCCTAAAATCCTGGTTCGGTCACCTTCGTTAACCTAGGCGCTCGCCCGAAGCGCCTAGTGCCTGGGCTCGGGCGAGCACCCAAGCGGCGCCTGTTTGAAGCGCACCGCCTGGGAGATTAGCGAGGCGCTTGGGCCTCACCTCGCCTCGCCCGAGCGCCTAAGCGAGCGCCCGAGCGCCTTTTTAAATCACTGAAGCAAAGTATCAAAAGTTGCTGAAGACAGCAGTTTAAGAGGTTGCATAATCCAAACAACACTTATTTTTCATACTACTACTACCACAGCCATCTTTCTCTCGTATTTCTTCTCGCTCCTCTCCAACTTCACTACATCCTCTCAACAACTGACATACTTTTATGCAAGGATCATGTACCCATTTTGGCTATCTAATTAGACTGGTGCATACTGGTCAATACCGGTGTAACTTGTGTTGGTACATACTGATGTTTAAGAGAAGAGGAAGAGGCGGTGGAGGAAGAGGAGGAAAGAGGAATGAAGAAGAGGAGATAGTTAGAGGAAGAGGAGGAAGAGGAAGAGAAAAGGCATACCTGAGAAGTGATTAGGGCAAAGGCCATGTGCGGTGAAATTGTGCAGTGAGCTCATGGCAAGCAGAGGTCATTGTGTGCGGTAAGGTTGCAGCCCACGTGAGAGTGGAGGTTGGTTGCAATGAGAAGCGGCGGTCGCAGATGTGTGAGAAGCGAAGGCAGCTTGCGTGAGAAACGGAGGCTGCGTGCATGAGAACTGAGAAGTGATTAGGGTTAGGAAAATTTCCCTTTTAGATGGGCAAACCAAACTGAGGGTGGTCTGCGTACCAGTTGATGCCCGAACAAGTATGTACCGCCCGTTTCGGGCATCAACCAACTAAACATCATTCATTGCTTTTATGATACTTTGAGTTTTAACCATTAGACATGGTAGAAACTGAAGTTCTAAAACAAAGTAAGCTTCAGCTTCAATGGAATGGAATGTAAAAGGCATTTAAGAATATGCAAAGCATTATTACACGTGACAGAAAGTGAAGAATGGGGCCGTCAATTCTTCAGGGTCTAGATTTTAAGATCTTATAGCTTCCTAAGAAAGCTGCAGAGAATAAGAGCACTTACTGAAATATGTGGCATATCTCTTCTTAGTAGATGGATCACCCGTTTGATAAGAAACTTCCCTAGATTGATTCCTGATAAACCTGGCTGCCAATCATCAAAAGTATTCAACTTTGTGACATGGATTGGTAAAGGATAAATGGCATGGCAAATTTATATAACACCTCAAGGGAAATTATAACAAGATAAAGCTTAATGTGTAGCCTACAAACAAAAACTGATGGTATAATAGCCAAAAGATATGTCAATTGCAACAAACAATAAGGTTAAAAGAAAGTGAATGCATATAGAGTACAAATTGCTTCAATCAATTCAATGCATTAAATACCAAGGTTCTCAATTTGGGTCCATACTAGTGTACCGAGCCCTACTTAGGACAGTACATACTGAAGCATACCGACGATACACCCAAAAAGAGCTGAAAAACCTCCAAAAATACCGAGGTGTACCGACCAGTATGTCTCGGTAACAATCGAAATCTAGGGTATACCAACCGATACACCTCAGTAACGATCGAAATCCGGGGTGTACCGATTAGTACGCCTCGGTAACGGTCAGATTTCAACTATTACCGCCCAATATAGACCTTGTATCTCCCGATATGGGGTCAAAACACTGGTACCGCCCAATAGAGGGCGGTCCACGTATCGATATCCTCTAAGACCGATATGTACCACTCGTATCGAATTGTCATGGACAAAATTATAAACGGGGTGTTTGATGTAATGCTTATGTATGTCCGTATCTTTCGGTTTTGTTTATGCTTTGCACAGCATATAAAGGGCTGGTAGTAGGCTTAGCAGCCCCATTTTCTTTAGTTTTAGTGGTCGTCCTAGGCTTGCAAACAAAGGTTGTGTCATGTGAGCACTTGTGAGGATTTTAGTCTGTAGTGGATTATTTTGGACCCTTTGTTGTGCAATCATTCAGAGTTTGTAAAGTCTGTTTGTAATTTGCATTGGCTATGAAGTGTTTACTGAAATGATTGCTTGTGGATCCGAGTGAGATGCTTTCTCTAACCCGTTTACTCTTTTGTAGGGCCTAAGAGATCATAGGAGGTTTCAGGAAGGCTGACCTTTGCGAACGGACACACAAGGGTGTCGCACGACTTAGGCAAAACCAACTAAGTGCGTGACATATGGTATCAGAGCGGGACAAGCACTCATAGAAACACTTGGCATGCAATCATGGGGGACCTAGCGGGGCTGCGTTGAGGGTAGCCAGCACGCACGACCGTTTAGGGGAAAACGAGTATGGAGATGTAGGAAAAAAGAGTCGCTCAGAGGAGCGGGTATCTGAGATTGACATTTAGAGAAATGGCCAACCCTTCGCGCAAGAGGCACCACAAGGACAAGCAAGCTAGGAAGAATGTGTAGCGTACAAAGGTTGGGATGGCTGAGTTTGAGCTACGACTCAATGTTGGCAACCATACTTGATGGTGCTCAAGGCAAGCGAGGCGCTTGGTAAAGGATGAGACCATGCAAAGTGGAATGGGTTGTTCAGCGACCAAAAGAGTTGTACAAAGCTCACAGAGGTGAAGGAAATTACTTACTCGAAGAATTCAGTACTCATGCAAGGGCTTGTATGCGAACGATGGAGTATTTGTGACTATCCTAAGGCGACCGAAACTCGACATCATGGAGCATTGAAACTTTCTCTTCAGCATGAGAAGGATACGTCCGTAGGAGGTTGAAGTGTGCAGCGAGTTCAACATGTTGCTAGGCCTTGAGGGGTGCAGCAGGGGCTGTATTAGCAAGGAGTCTCAATCTAGCAAGTGCATTTACGGGGGCAGAACAATACACAGTTTGTTCAGCAAGGTGGAGTAGTCCAAGGGGATGGTGGTCTCTGAAACTTTCAGAGGAAAGGAAGCAAAGAGAAAAGTTACTCTAACGAGACAGATATGCAGAAGAGATAAGTCTCGACTCTCCAAAGGGAGAACCATGTGCAACGGACCGCACATGCTGAGTACCTCAAAACAACTTCACAAAGCTCAATGGATCGAGCGAGCGACAAGGAGTCGTCGCATGATTTCGCTTGAGATAATACATTGGGGTATGCATTGTGAGATCAAGTGAAGGAGCGATCAAAGGCAACACAAATGAAAGTACACTTAGAGCCGAAATGGAGATCGGACTCAACATAGGGCTGACCCGTGGAATGGTGGGTGTGAGGGCCACCATCAACTCAATGCAAATCGAGGAGCGGAGTAACTTAGGTGTAACTGGGTGAAGGACCCAAGCCGTATGAAGGGAGTTGGCATAGAAGATAGAACATAGAGCAGAGGCACGAAGCTTTCCTTGGACAGAGATCTAGGACATGAACTCTTGCAAAGGCAAGAGTGGGATAATGTCGTTCCATGGGTCCCTCATTTTGATGGTAGGGGCAGAGGCCTAAAATCCAGACAATGGTGCACCAATTTCAGTAAAGTCGATGGACTTCGAGAGCTACTAAGCGACGGACTATCCTAGAGCGGTGCTTCGTCTAGGTGTGACCCGAGAGCAGGTGGACAGAGGTCGATTGCCACAGGAGCGACCACAATCGAAGGTGGAAGAGGCCATGCGATGTGTTGGCAGAGGCCACACATGGAGGGATCACAATCTGAGTTCGTCCCACAAGGATCAGAATGCAATAGAGATGTTACCAAGAGGCGACATGGTACAACGGATCGTGGTGGAACAATTCGTGGCAATGTGATACACACGAATCTAGTCCCGCAAGGGACTATATCATACAGAGGTATGATCAGGAGCTACCGGGAACTCCACTTCAGAGAACAACACGACGGCAAGAAAGGCTACGGATTCAAGGAGTGAATGTCATGGTACCGTAGAGGCAAGTCTTCCGTGCGTGCATCGAATTTTGCATCGGATAAAAGCCTTGATCATCAGTATATGGGGGTTATATACCACCGAGAGAGTATACCGAATACAAGTACCAGTGAGTCCCATGGGAGGGACTTGATCATGCAGAGGTATGATCAGAGCGGCTGGAGAGTTGGACTGCTCTAGAGCTCATATTCGTTTAAGGGAGCTCGACAAGTCAAAGGATAAGGCTGAGTAAACGAACGTTGCTACCAAGGAAGCTAAGGAGAACAGAATCGATGCAAACCCTACAACATGATGGCAGAGGCCATGTATGGGAGTTGCAGTCTGTCTTTCCATCGACCAAGGAGAACTGCTTGAAGAACACAGAGGTGTTGAAGCAGGAGGTCGAAAGGGATGAGGAAGCGACGACGAGTCTAGATGGACTTAGCTATCCAAAACCAAGCATCGGTTAGAATGTAGGTGGACTCGGAGGAGTGCCACAATGCCGTAAGGTAGATCTATCGATCGCGAAGAAAGGGATGCAGATGTGAGACGACGGATAGTAGGGCCATGGGCATGGTAGCACCATGGTACCGTAGAGGTGGGACTTCCGTGAAGTCATTGATCCCTTGCTCTCATTAAGGGAGAGTGCTTGGTCGTGAAAGGGGCCGAGGAGGTGGAGAATGCGGAGGCAAACTCCAAGTATCGAGACAAGGCTGAAGGGCAGAGGCCAGGGAAATTCGTAAGATCGATGCTAACGAGCTTCTCATCAATATAGTCGAAAGTGGAGAACTTTGGGACGATACAAGAGTGCACGACCAAGGAACGAAGCAGGCAGTACGCGGTGTTGTACCTTTGCTACTCAGTGGAGTAAGCCGACTAGGTTGATGGAGAAGATGGTACAATCCCAGAGGCAACCAAAACTATTAGAGACTTACTCCAAGTTGGGGTGAAACTTCCTGTATTCCAGAAGTTCGATGGAATTGAGAAAGTGAATCATAGTAGCTAAACGCAAAGAGTGCAAACACTTCAAGTGCTTCAGAAGTGTAAGCAAAGAGCGGGCGAAGTCTAGTAACCAAATCGATGCATAGAGTACATCCCTCGAAGAGGCGGGCGAAATCAAAGTAACCTTTGCCTTCTCAACTCTTAAGAGAATGGGCGAAACCGAGTACCACAATTCTCTTATATATCCAGCAGAGAAGCTTTGCACATGTTCAAAGACCCTTCGAAGAAACCAAATGAAAGACAATAGTTGTTAAATCCTCACCAATGGTGATCAGTGCTACTGAGAGTAGATTATCCAGTTCATTTCCCAACAGAATGTCAATCGAAATCGGAAGTGATACGAACCTACCTGAAAGTAGCAACTAAGTGAAAGAAGAGTTGATGGGCAAATTTTATAAAGGAAGGACCCAAAAACTTCAAAAGTTTGTAAGGCAATAATTGTTAAAACTCCAACAGACATCCACTCAATTCAAGTGGCATGAGGCATTTGAGAGACTAGCGCATACTAAGGATGACCTTTTCCTTCATCTGAAGGATCCGTAGGAACCAACAGTGATCAACACAACTTAGCCAACCCCACACTAAAGTCAGAGTCATTAGCGAGTTGAAGCAGCATGGCGGATTAAAAGTTCGACTACTCAACAACAACAACAGAGAGCAGTTGGGAGCCAAGAGGCTCATTGTAGTTGAAGCAGAAGATTAAAGACTTAGTAAATGCAAGGAGTTGTAACGTCAGCAAGGGCTTCGACGAGGACAACGAAAGAATAAGTGGGGGAGAATGTCACAGACAAAATTATAAACAGGGTATTCGATGTAATACTTATGTATGTCTGTGTCTTTCGGTTTTGTTTATACTTTACACAACATATAAAGGGTTGGCAGTAGGCTTAGCAGCCCCATTTTCTTTGGTTTTGGTGGTCGTCCTAGGCTTGCAAACAAAGGTTGTGTCATATGGGCACTTGTGGGGATTTCGGTCTGTAGTGGATCATTTTGGACCATTTGTTATACGACCGTTCAGAGCTTGTAAAGTCTGTTTGTAATTTGCATCGGCTATGAAATGTTTACTAAAATGATTGCTTGTGGATCTCGAGTGAGACGCTTTCTCTAACCCATTTTCTCTTTTGTAGGGCCTAAGAGATCATAGGAGGTTTCGGAGAGACTGACTTTTGCAGATGGGTACGCAAGGGCGCCGTACGACTTAAGCAAAACCAGCTAAGTGCGTGACAGGGCGATACATATCGAAATTAAGAACCCTGTTAAATACAATGATTCATTTATTCATAGGCAATTTAGAAAAGAGTCAGAAAAACATCATAGCTTCTTTTAAGTTCTTTAACATGGAATGAAGATTTTATCCTAACTAGTACTTTGATATTTTATTTGAGAACAAAACTACTAACATCACAAGTTATGAAGAGTATAATTATATATTAAACTGTAAACCAATTACATGGCTCCTAACAGCAAATTAAAAAGAAAAATAGTGTCGAAAGATCTAACAAGAACCTAAACAAGAAGTTGCTACAAATAATTCATGTGATATATTTATCATGCGAGATCTGCTGAATTATATTTGTCATGTAGATTTCCTTGTCAAATTTACTTATAAATGAAATTGCATTTTTAAAATAAATGAAAGATTATTAAATAGCTTATATGAAGCAAGTACACAACCTCATATAATAATTAAGGAAATTACCCATACTTCTTTGGCCGAAGGTTTTCAATTTCAGATATCAGATCTATATCGGTCAATGGCCAGATCAGTACAGATCTAATCTGTTGCAATATTTACCAACACATGGTATGTCGAAGTGTACTGTAATACATTTTGCTTGGGATGGGGGAACGAATGAAAAGGAGGCAGTGGGCTCGTAAGTGGTGGTAGATAGGCTGTAGTGGTCGATCGACCGAAAACGGGGAGGGAGATGCTTGTGGGCCATAGTTCATCAAACCCTTCAAAGAAAAAAAAAAAGCTTCTTAAAGAAAAGGGACCAGACCACTCAAAAGAGGGCAGTCCACATCTTGGTCCATGCTCAGACCTGTCAATATAGACCAGTCTAGAAAAAAAAATCAAGTTCCTTGCTTTGACCAATCAAAAAACATAAGGCCATTAAGCAGATATGTTTGACAATCTAGACTATGAACAATATGAAACCAAGTTATCATTGAAACTAGGGTTTGCCTTTTTAGGTACCGGACCCGTTTCGGCAATCTTCTAGAATGGTACATAACGATGTACCACAGTATGCCAATGCGTACTAATGGTTCGGCAAGGAAAAAAAAAAGGGAGAAGTACAATCGACGTTGGAGGAATAGAGTAGGATGAAGGAAGGAAGGAAGGAAGAGGGAAGTGGAGGAAGAAGAAGGAAAAAGAAGAGGAGGAAAAGAGCAGTGATAGAGTACCTAGGAAGCAGCTGAGGAGTGACAAAGTACCTGGGCAGCAGCTGCAACAACAATGAAGCGACGGTGACAACGGCGGCATCTTACACGAGAAGAGGGCTTGCATTTGCATCTTACGTGATGGCAAATCAACAACAACAACAGTAGCGAAGCCATGATGACATCTTACGCAAGAACTAGGTTCGCATTCACAAGCCCTAATCTCTTTTTTTTCTTTTTTAACACTGATTTAGATAGGGGCCCCACCATTTCTTTGAATTTTTTTATTAATTTAAGTATTTAACTGAATCGCCTGAAATGAGGGTGGTCCATATATTGACCAACGCTCGGACCAGTACATACCACCCATACCGTACCATTTTGCGTGGTACAACAAACGTTGAATGCAACTATGGTGTCTTTTTGCTGGTCCAAATATAATAAACAAAATTGAAATTAAAATAATGATTTCGGAGAATATTAGAAAACACAAGAAAAAAGGAGATGATATCTATTCGTTTATGCAGATCTGAAACACAGCATATAAAATTATGACAACTTTGGAATAAACAAATCATTCTAGATCCGAAAAGCATGCTTGCAGTGGTGATCTTTCAGAGTATGTCACCAAGACAGCTCTATGCTGGTAATGCAGTTTGATGCAGTAATATTCATCTTGTCAAACTTACATATTTAAGCAGTCCATTATGTAACTCTAATCCATATTAAGTTACCTTTACACTACTCACTTTACATTTAGCATCAGTAAATTTCCCCCAGAGCTTGTCTCAAACAGAATGTCTCAAACAGAAATTTATGCTTGATTAAACTATTGCACGATTTTGATATAATGATCAGATTTCCTGCAAAGCAATCTAAAATTCTGTAGAATAATTACCATGGTTCTTTGGTGAACAAACTTATAGGAACCTAAAGGATTTAAATGCATGAATCATGGATATTAACATGGGTGTTGACAAAAAAACACACAGAAACAATCAACTTATGTTTTTTGGCTAAAACATATGTTTTTGGGCAAATAATATCGTGCTCCAATATGGGAACAAGGCCCACTAACTGGGTATATGTGTTACTATTTCTCAGTCAGTTTTTGGGTTGAACAATTGTATTGATTAATAACCAGAACAGTCCTGCTCCAAGTTGCCAATTAAAACTTATCAAAATGATCTTTTGGTTCAAGGATTTAGATCTTTTAAAGGATCAGTTATTTCTCAAACTTTGCTTAAAAAATTGCTTTCTGGTATTCTGTTCCAAAAGTAAACCAGCTGTGCACACTCTGTACAAGCTGAAACATAAAACCTTGGATATGCCAAAGAGGCTGTATGTTTCACTGTCCAAGCTAGTGAAAATTCGATGCATCACAAAAAGTGAAAAGCACCAAAAACATTAAGTAATTAGAACATCACAGATGATATTACTTCACAATTCTATGAACATATGAGCAACTGCAGGGTTTATAGTATAACCAATAAACAAATATAGCGACTAAGGGTATGTCACAATGCTAAATCCACCTATCTGATTTGCCATTGCAGTCACTGATAGAGGAGGCAATTGTAGACTTTGAAACATCTTCCTTCTGGAAGATACATCAAAGCTATCACCACATTCTCTTTGAAATGGTTCATAGATATATAAACAAATGAGCATCATCTTAATATCACATCAATTGAGTGCTATGAGCAATAACATTTCTTTTCAAAAATAAAATTAGGCACGTGAGCAAATTTAGCATTCAAATCCATGCAGGATCAAGTTCATTGCAAAAGAGAATTCTGAGACAAGAAAACAAACTTCCATAGTATCAGAATAAGATCCCAGCTTGCCTGAGTTGCTGATATTGAATATAACAATGCACACGTGGCTTCAAATTCAGGAGTTGGAGGACTATCCCACAATACCTCCTATTTACCACCAAAACCATGAAGTTATAAAATTAAAGGAAGAATGTTTCAAAGATATACATAACAATATACAATGAAATAAATTAGTGTGTCAAACTTGATCACCTGTATAGATGTAGCAACATCCTTCAAAAGTGCAACCTCAATAAAAATAAGTGGTTCACCTAATAAAAAGGGAGAAAAAGACCGGTCAGATTCACATAAAAGTGCTAATTTGCAACAGTTATTTCTTCACATATCATTAAACTCCCTAGTGACTACTTAAGCATATGTTGTATTACCGGTCTACAAATAATTGGGAAACTATATAGTATAAAACATACTGATGTTTTATAAATTTATAAAAGAAATAGGAGCCCATAAATAACAGTATAGATATTCCATTTTAAGCCAGTTATGGGCAGTCCCTTTTCTTGACCCATGGTAATAAAGATCCAAATGAACTTAAGCTTTACAGATAGGCTGTCTGTTGCAAGATGACCTTTGGAAAGAATAATCATAGATCAAGTGCACCAAATATGAGCAACCGAAGCCAACTTCCAGATCTAAATGAGTCCATTGAATGTAAATGAATTTTGTGTAGTTCCAGTGCTATTCACCTTGGACTACTGATCCGTAGACCTTATGTCAGGCCCCGGATTCAATATACAAAAGACATAGGATATCCAGTACGTGACCATCTTCACATTAATATTCAGAGTGACCAAAACTGATTCAAGTTATTAATAAAGGTCATAAGTCTTCTTTATTACAATATTATTTCAATAACCAATGGTATTTAAATTAAAAACACAATAATTGATTCTCGAGATGAACTACTTAGTGATAGAGGGAGATCTTTTCTCCCTCAATAGACTATAACAACAACAACAAAGCCACAAGTCCCAACTATTTGGGGTCAGCTACATGGATCTTTTGTCATCATTGAGATCTGTAAAAAGCCATATGCTTAGTTAAGTTCAAAGTATTTAAATCTTTATTTATAGTTTCTATTTAAATCTTTTTAGGTCTTTCTCTATCTCTCTTGGTACCACTAATATTAATCATTTCACCTCTTCTAAGTTCTAACTACTACATCCGAATGTATCATAAGCACATGCCTACACCATCTTAAATGATTTTCTCTATTGAGACAATACTTAATTGTTCACAAATAAAAGTATTTCTTTTCCTATCTTTCTTAATAATTTTACACATTCATTTCAACATTCTCATCTTAGCTCAAAAGACTGTTCTAAATAATAATTAATCAAAAAAATAATTCAGCAAACATGCTGAGTAGGGATCCTCGAAAAATCTATAAATTCATAAATACATTTTCTTTTATCAAATACATCAATAGATTAAATTGAAGTCTCATCTACAAAATCATGTCAAATATCTAATATATATACATATACCATGTAGAAAAATCATGTGCAATAGCATTAACATGCATGCACAATCATTATGCACATGTAGCATCATCAAACAATCTAGGTGTAAAGTTGGACACCCACAAGATGTTCACCTAACGGCGGATGGAGAGGCTTACATCCTCGAGATAAGTTTTATTCTTCCACTGACAAATGGAGAGGTTTACATTTTCAAGTTCAGTTTTTACTCTCCCAACGACGAATAGAGAGAATCCAAATGGCACTCCCAATGATGGATAGCATAATGCCTCTCACCTGCCAAAGTGAGAACACATTCCTTCCAACATCAAATGGAGGAATCGTCGCCTTATCTAACGACCCGCTGATCCCAAAGGGAATCATCCTATCAATATTGCTTGCCCAACCTTGGCAAGAAAACACATCCGAACGTATCATTATCTCATATCACATTGATCAATTTTTCATTCATTAAATCAAACAAGTATTCGTTCAACTATTATGTAATATAGCATTACCTTACATTATCAGAATTCATGATATGTTTTCAAAGTGTCACTATCATATAAGAAATAATTTATCAAATCATAAATATCAAGCATTATAATAAGCATACTCATGATATAGTAGGAAAATAAATAATAAGCGAACTATTTAAAAATCAATAGCCAAGTTCAATCCCTGAAAATCAATCTGAGATTTGAGCCAAACTCAAATTTATCTCAACATGACTCAAACCAAGGCTATTGGACTTGGTACAACTAATCTAGCACTTGGAAACCTAACATAAGTTTGACTCGCACAAGGTCAAGTTCACAGGCGACCTGGTTTTGACCTGAGCTAGACCTACGTCCACACTAGGTCCAACATAGCCCCTTTTTATTCTTAAGTTTAAGAATTTTAATTCCCATAACAAATGCAAATTTAAATTTTAATGTTCAACTATATAATTAATACCAAATAATTTATAAATAAAGTAAAACATGAATAACATCAAAGTCATTCATAAATTATTTATTCATGATGTAAAATTTCATAATTAAAATAAATAAATATTAAATTAATGATATTAAAATTTAAAGCACATAGACACATGTATAATCATAAAATTCACAAATAAGTATATAGTTAAATTAACCTAAAATACAAATTAATAAATATCCATTAACAACAATTGATAAATTAAATATGATAACCAATTTCTAAAGTATAACATCATGGGCATAATTAAATTAATTAAAATTCAAAATTGACAAATCATGATTTAATTATAGAAGAATTAAATCATGATTTACAACAACAATAAATATCTTTTAATAAATTAATTTACAAAATATAAATCAATAATATACTATCAACATCAATTAATAAATTCAACATGATGCCCGAATTCTAAAACATAAGATCATATAAATAATTTGGTTTTCTTTATAACTAAATTAATGATTTATAAAACTATAATTTTTAATATACACAAATTTTCATGATTTAATGTCAAATATAGCAAAGAAAAGAAATATTATTTTATATATAAATAAACTAAATAAATGTATCCAAATAATAAAATTAGTGTAGCAGCCTACCTCAAGACGATGTCACCCTTTCCCCTTGAAATCCAATATTCCTAAGTCACATGAAAATGAAGAGGGGGGGCTTTGGCTTATAAAGAGATAGATTTACTTCTCGGTTTCCTTAAAAATACATTTAGAGCTAACCAACATATGGAATAGGAGTTACAATTAATTGGTGGGTTTCAAGTACACTATGAGATGTTACAATTACATGCAAAATTTGATTCATACATATGAAGTTACACCTTAAGAGAAGTTAATCAGTGGTACTTTCTGGACATAAAGTTCTTGCTATAAATAAGTCTCTAATCAAGTCTATTTTGATATTTTCAAATGCAATCAAAAAGGAAAAGACAAGATGTTAACTCAACTTCCTATGATGCCAAAGCTAGCTAACCTGGAATTGCTGGATGTAAATATCCAAAGCAGCGACGACCTTCACTTAGTCTTCTCTTTAGATCTAGCAAGCTTCTGATTGGATGGACAGCCTAAATAGAATAAAAAATTTATTTTGCAACTCTTAATATTTCTGTAAATATTCATAGTTTAATGACAATGATTGCTGACATATTTAAATTTGGAAGATGTCCCACCTCATATGCCACAATTTTCTCCAGCAAGGATGCAGAATCATCCCATGTGATATGGTGAAGCTCCAAGGATGCTGGACTAAGCCAGGTGATAAGCTTTTCCTTCAAATATGTCTCTAAAGCACGCAAAGATGGCACATTTTCCTTCCTATATTCTCAAAAGTAAAAGAAAAACTTTATGGGAAATAGCACAAAATGAACTGTCCATTCAGAAAACCTCATGATCTCATCTTAAAACTTGTTACCAACTTGTAAAAGTGAAACAACTTCGACTCTTGAAATTACTTTATCAGATTCCACGTCTTCATTAGTCGTCTTAATTAGTTAGACATTTAAGAGAACTCAACCGTTTACTGCCAGCACTAAATGCATTTTTTCACCTTCAAAACCTTCCACAGTATATCAGGTTCATAGGGCATGATTATGCTTATATGCTTTGTTAAAAAAAAATTTTAAATACATGCAGCACATGTCAAATAAGCTGTCCATGGCCTGATCTCATCCAAAATTGAAAAATAAATAGTACTTGGACAACCATCTTTAAAGCAAGTACTTACCAATCCAAAGGTTGTTCCAACTTGCTAATAATCATGACAAACTATGCAAACTTTGTCTTTGATTATCTTATAGCTTTTTGTGAATACCAGGTTTTACATACTATCAACAAGCTTGATTGAATATGCAACTCAGATCCTTAGTGTCACATCCCCTCCCCAACCCCATCAAAAAAACAAGATAAAAGAAATCCTCATATATGCCTCGTTTACCTAGCATAGGAGAAATAGAGAGTAGTGGTTACCATGGCTGCAAGGCTGCAAGCTTATTCTACATACATTAGTTAAATATGCTATCAAACACCTACCAATGGCAGAGATCATGACAGAAATTATGGCAAAGATTACGAGATTTATTTTACCATAGTTAGTGTATTATATCAATGGCAGAAATTATGGCAGAGATTACGAGATTTATTCTACCATAATTAGCATATTAACTGTGTATATATTCTTACCTAAAATAGATTGTACAGCAAATCTTATTTAATGGAAAGGATCCTCAAGAGGAGGTCATTCAACCAGTTACTCGAAACTTGTCATGGTATTTGAGCCAAGTTCTCAAATCTATAACTGAATATTCGAATTACTGTCAGCTTTGCTTCCATCTTTCGAAGTTTTCTGGTCTGCTTTTATTTTTCTTACTCTGGGTTGATTAATTTCTTATCAACAACTTCGCTTTGAGATTTTTTTTGGTCGATTAACTTGTGGTTGACAGCCTTGCATTGAGATCTCTGCATTTGAATTTTTTTTAAGAATGTTTACTCTGAATCTTTTTGGAAGAATACCTACAGAGAGACCTTGGCTATCAAATTTACAGGAAAGAATTATGCAGCATGGGAATTTCAATTCAAAATGTTTTTGAAAGGAAAGGAGCTTTGGAGTCACATTGATGGTCTTCTACTTCTCTTGAAGATGATAAGGAACATAGCCAATGGGAGGCAAAGGGTGCTCGAATTATCTCTTGGGTTTTAGGATATATTGAAGCCCATATGGTGAATAATTTATGCTCCTTTGATACAGCTAAAGAGATGTGGAATTATCTGAAGCGCATATACCATCAAGATAATAGTGCGAGACGATTTCAACTAGAACTCGAGATTAGTAACTTAAGTCAAAGTAATCTCTCTATTGAGCAATACTATTCTGGATTTATTAATCTATGGAGCGAATATTGGTCCTACATCTACTAGCACCAATCAGCCTGTTATTACTCCAAAAATGGTCCAACAGATGATTTCCACAGCATTCTCTGCCATTGGACATCAGGGCCAAGGTAAGATTGTTTCTTCTACTTGGTTTGTTGATTCTGGAGCATCCAATCATATGACTGGCTTGCCTAATTCGTTACATAATCTATGGCAGTATACTGGTACACAAAATATTCAGATTACTAATGGTGGTAATCTTCCAATTACAACCATTAGTGATATTGGACCTTTTTTCATCATGTATTTGTCTCTCCTGGGTTGTCTATGAGTTTAATTTCTATTGGTCAAATGGTGGATAATAAATGTGATGTACACAGTGATTTAAAAAGTGCTAGGCGCCAAGGTCCAAAAACGCCCGAGGCGCTAGGCGCTCGCCCGAGCGAAGCGAGATGCTAAAATATAAAAATATATAATATAATTAATAAATATAATTATTTAAATAAAAATATGATATTAAATTAAAAAAATTACAAAATCACAATATCACATTAACAAAAAATCTAAAAATTCAAAACAATAACAATAATTTCAAATAAATAAAAATTAGCAGTATTAAAATCAAAATAATATATTATGTTATTATCAATCTAATAAATAAAAAAATATTGTTATTAGTATATAGTTAACGGTATATTGTTAATATACTGTTAATAGTATACTATCGAGTCGACGTGAGAAGAGGAAGCAACGAGAAACGACAACGGGAGTGGGAGTGGGAGAGGCGCGCGACGACAGTGGTAGTGGCAGCAATGAGAAGTGGCAGCGGCAGCGACAGCGGTAGCAGCGAGCAGTAGGAGCAGGAGCGAGAGCGACGAGCAGTGATAGTGGTAGCAACAACGACAGCGGTAGCAGCGGGAGCGACAACAGCGGTAGCAACGGCAACGGGAGCAATAGCGACGAGCAAGGTTAGGGTTGGAAAGTTGCGAGAGGAAGACTGATATCTGTGTTTTAGTTGGTTCGATTGAACCAACTAAAGCACCGGAGACCGAACCAGACCTAAAACGCTGGTTCGATCGCCTGTTTTAACCTAGGCGCTCGCCCAAAGCGCTCAGCGCCTGGGCTCAGGCGAGCGCCCAAGCGGCACCTCTTTGAAGCACGCCGCCTAAAAATGAAGCGAGGCGCTCGGGCCCGAGCGCCTATTGAAATCACTGGTTGTACATTTCTCTCGTGATGGTTATCTTGTGCACGACCAAGTGTCGAGGAAGGTGATCGCAAGGGGGCCTAAAGTGGGAAGATTATTTCCGTTGCAATTTACTATTCCTAGAACTTTGTCTTCAGCTTCTATTACTGTTAAAAATAAGGCTGGAGTTTGGCATAGACGATTCGACCATCCAAATAATGTGATTTTGTCTAATTTAATGAAGCGTGGTTTTCTTGGTAACAAAGATCAGTGTTCTACTCATAGATTGCCTCTTGATTGCTCTACTTATAAACTAGAGAAATGTAAAACTTTACCTTTCCCAACTTATGGTGGTCGTGCTAATACATATTTTAAGATTATACATAGGGATGTTTGGGGTATTACTCCTGTCATTTCACATGTGCAGTATAAATATTTTGTGACATTCATTGATGATTAGAGTCGTTTCACATGAATATATTTTCTACACACCAAAGCTATTCATTGTTTTTCAAACTTCTATGGCTTATATTGAGACATAATTTTTCTCCTGCATTAAGGTTTTAATAGTTTGATAATGGGGGCGAATATATGCCATATGACTTTCAAGTCTTTTTGTAACAGAAAGATATTATATCTCAACGATCATGTTTTTATACCCCTCAATAAAATGGGGTAGCTGAACGTAAAAACCATCAACTGTTGGATATGGTTCGAACGTTACTCTTGGAGTCTTCAATTCCACCTAAATTTTGGGTGGAAGCCTTACCCACTGCAATTTATCTGAATAATCGTTTGTCTTCTTAACAATTGAATTTTGATGATCCTTACTATCGTCTTTTTTGTATGCATCATGATTATCACACGTTACACACATTTGGATGTGTTTGCTTTATTCACTTGCCTCATGAGCGCCACAAGCTTACAGCTCAGTCAATATGGTGTGCTTTTATAGGTTATAGCACATCTCAAAAGGGGGTTTTATGTTATGATGCTATTGCTAATCGTCTACGTATTTCTAGAAATGTGATTTTCTTTAAACATGAGTGCTATTTTCAACAACATGTTTCCCCTTCCAATGGGGTCCTCCTTCCTAGCTTTGATGATATCTCTCTACCAATTGAGTGTTTTAAACCCGATATTGTCTCTCAGCGACGACAGCCTCCATCATCACAAATCCTTCCCAACCCTAATCTAGTGCCTGCTCCAATGGCTCTTCGGAGAACCCCCTGTATCAGCCATCGTCTACCACTTTAGCTAATGCTACAGTTCCACCTCTTATTCTTAGGCAAGTAAACATGCATGTTTGGTGAAAGCCATGCAAGAAGAACTTTAGACTCTTCAAGAGAATCATACTTGGGATATTGTTCCCTGTCCTACTGTTGTTAAGCCCATTAGTTGTAAATGGGTATATTCCATTAAGTTGTGGTCTGATGGCTCACTTGACAGATATAAAGCGAGGTTAGTGACACTCAATAATCGGTAGGAGTATAGGGTAAATTATGAGGAGACATTTGGACCTATAGCAAAGATGAGGATGGTGCGACTTGTTCTAGCTATTGTTGCTTCTAAGAGCTGGTCATTGCGATAGATGGATGTTAAGAATGTCTTTTTACACGAAGATCCTAAGGAAGAAATTTATATGACTCCACCATTAGGATTATTTTCTACACCCTCTTCTGATGTTTGTAAGCTAAAACGATCACTCTATGGTTTGAAACAGGCTCTACGTGCTTGATTTGATAAGTTCCGCTCTACGCTTATTAGCTTCTCCTTTGTCCAGAGTCAGTACGATTTCTCTTTATTTCTTTACAAGACTGCTAAGGAAATCGTCTTACTTCTGGTATATATTGATGATATTGTTATTACAGGAACTGACTCTGAATTGATTTCTCAGCTTCAGGAGCATCTTCAGGGTTCTTTTCATATGAAGGACTTAGGTCCTTTATAGTATGTTTTAGGCCTTGAGGTGCATTCTAGCTCGGTTGGTATTTTCTTACACCAGCATAAATACAGCCATAAGTTAATTGTTTTGGCTGGCCTTCAAGATGGTCATTCTGTTGATATCCCCTTAGAAGTGAATATTAAATATCATCGTGATGAGGGTGATTTTCTCTCTGATCCCTCTTTATATAGACAACTGGTGGGGAGCCTGAACTATCTGACTATTACTCAACTTGATATTTCCTTCGTTGTTCAACAAGTTAGTCAATTTATGCAGGCACCTAGGCACCTCCACCCGGTCGCTGTTTGTCGCATTGTTCGATATTTGCAAGGCACTTCTACCCAAGGTCTTTTCTTCCCTGTGGACTCTCTTATTCATTTGGTTGCATATAGTGATGCTGATTGGGGTGGTTGTTATGATACTCGACGTTCAATTACTGGTTGGTGTATGTTTCTTGGTACCTTTCTCGTTTCTTAGAAAAGCAAGAAGCAAGATTGGGTATCTAAGTCCTCCACTAAGTCTGAGTATCGCGCTATGTTCTCTGCATGTTCTGAAATTGTTTGGCTTTGGGAACTGTTGGGTGAACTTGGGTTTCCTCAAATTGAGCCTACTCCACTCTATACTGTCACGGACTTAGCTGGTTTTGCCTAAGTCGTGCGGCACCCTTGCGTGTCCGTCCGCAAAGGTCAGTCTCCCCAAAGCCTCCCATGTCCCTTAGTACCCACAAAAGAGAGAACGGGTTAGAGAAAACGTCTCATTCGGGATCCACAAGCAAACATCTCTGAAAACACTTCATAGATAATGCAAATTACAAACAGACTTTACAAGCTCTGAACAGTTGCACAGCAAAGGGTTAAAATGATCCATTACAGACCGAAAATCTCTCACATGTGTCCACATGACACAACCTTTATTTACAAGCATAAAGCGGCCACCAACCTAACTAAAATGGGACTATTAAGCCTTCGGCCGTCCTTCTACATGCTGTACAAAGCATGAACATACCAAAAAACACGGGCATACATAAGCATTACATCAAACATCCGGTTTAGAAGTTTGTCCGCGACAACACGGACAATACTAGTGCTATTCAAATTATTAATAACCCAGTATTTCATGAGCACACCAAGCACATTGAAGTCGATTGTCACTCTATTCGTGAAGCATATGATGCTCACGTCATCTCTCTTCTGCATATCACCACCGATCTCCAGACCGATGATATGTTTACTAAGGCTCTCTCCCGACACTGACATCACTTTCTTATTGACAAATTGATGCTTTTTGATCATCCAGCATCAATTTGAGGAGGGATATCAATGGCAGAGATTATGGCAGAAATTATGACAAAGATTACGAGATTTATTTTACCATAATTAGTGTATTATATCAATGACAGAGACTGAGATTTATTCTATCATAATTAGTGTATTAGCTGTGTATATATTCTTACCTAAAATAGATTGTACAGAAACTCTTATTTAATGGAAAGGATCCTCAAGAGGTCATTCAGCTATTTACTCAAAACTTGTCAACACTGTGATAGCATAAACAAATTTATTTAAAAGTAAAAACTATTATGTTGAAACTTAGGTTCTACAAAGACAACAATCATGCTCATGATCAAACAACTATTGTGGAATTTTCACATTATTCATAAAACAGCCAATCACTGCATATATCAAATCAAACGAAGGTGGTGAATTTCAAGTTCTGATCAGAATAATTTTCTATATATTTCATGGAAGACCAAATAAGAAACTGAAAAAGATCTAGATTGAATTCAAGGAACAATTTAACAACTGCAATCAGAACATCAGATGAGAAACTTGGTACAATGATATGCAAAATAGTAAAGTTAGAAAGAAAAGAAAAGTGGAGTAGCTCTGAAATCAAGGTTTGCAATACTACCGTCTTTGTAATACAATGGATCTATAATACGCCACAAAATTTCTACCATGGACCAGTGTCATACTGGTCTGAGTCCTGACCGATACGGAATCAGGAAATAAAATTACAAACCTTGGCTGAAAGAAATAAAATGATCAACATGAAAAAGAAGGCTCCATCAATATACATGCAGTCAAACTATTCTAGCCCTTCTATTGATTGTGAATGGCAGTTGTGGTGCTTGTGCATGAACACTCTTTTATGCACATGACTCTAATAGGCACACTTTAAGGAGCCACCAAAATTCAACAGACCTATTCAAAATCATCATTATCTGTAATTATATATTAAAAGTGGACAGGCATCTTGATTTAGATATACCACAGCAAATCCCCCTTTATAAAACCATAGAGCTAGCAACTGATGAAGGCAAGATCTCCTTGATGTGGATAATGTCAGTAAGTCCTCTCAACACTCATGCATATGAGTAATGCGTACAAATGAACCCCTCTTAATAATATAAGATTGCAGCCCTGCTATTATGCCTAAAAGAAAAAAAATTACACAACCAACCCCAATTGCCTTGCACAAGTAGAAAAGGCATCTAAAGTATATGTGCAAGTACCATCATTTGTCTGCTAGTCTAAATTGAAAATTCCAGACTATTAGAAGGTATATGTGCTAATCAACAATAACGATAAATGAATGAAATAATGAAGATGTCTGGTTTTTCCAAATTAAAACTATTTTATGGCATGTATAGAAAATCTGCTTGTAACCTAGAAAAGCAGGAGCCTTCAAACTGACGTGAAAAACTATATATAATGGATTAAGGACAACTAAAATCAGAATCCAGTTTAGTTATGTCATGGTCTCAGTTCTTAGAGCCTCCAGAAATATGGGCCTTTTGTTGGATTCACGGTGTTCTTTTTATGTATTTCATACCACTATTTTGGCTTGTATTGCAATGTTTCATGTGACCTTTGATAGCAGATGGTGATTAACTAGGCTACTAGCATTATTCCATTATAATAAATATCTTCAATGCTTAAAAATAGCCTTTCAATACAGTAATAGTATGTTATTGATTATTTTGACTTCTTAAAAAACTCTGTTATGGATTTGCACCTCATAATAGGTTGCTTATGAAAAAGGTACATGGTATTACACGAAAGGATGTTGATTGTGATATTTGTCCAGTGTCATATCTCAAGGGCTTTTATGCAACATGCTTCAAGCAGTATGATAGATGGCAACAGAGAGGCCTATATTTTGTTACAAGTTACAAGTACCACCTTGATATGGCATTATTTGAAGTCTATAGATTTTCAAAATTATCTAATCAATGTAGGATGTGGAGTTAAAACAGTATATGATGATGGCCAAATGTAAATTGGTAATAAGATTAAAAAAAGACTGAACCCAGTGTCTGAGGCTTCTTCCATTGCAATGTGTCTAGAGATTATAAAAATACAGAGTGTTACCTTATTTCCATGAATCGAATTCTAGTTACACAGGTTCAACAGAGTAACCTTACTGCTAAAGCTGACAATAGGGGTACCAGAAAAACTAATTCTTTCTTGCTTTTACAATTTGATAGTTAGTCAGCTTATGTACGATTACAATTGTGTTTCCCCTTTCAAGATATTTTGCTCTTATAGATTATATAGGCAATAACAATCAAAGCTAGAATTACAAAAACAACAAAATTTTGAATCACATAAGACATGTATCCCAACAACATTAATGAGCAATTATTCATCACATGATAAAAGATGCCGCCATAAGATCACAACAAGGTTATATGGAGTGAGATTTAATCTTCATGAGTTGATCAATTGGCACAAAGAAATGTGAGGCCAATATGCATGACTACATATCAAATTTGATTAAACTAGCCATGATCGAGTTGCCTGCATATATATTCAAAACCAAAAGCAGATATGATTCTTACACTAACTGAGAGAGAAGATCAGCACGAAGGACAGTCAACAGCTTCAGTCCACCAGGATGTGCGTTCAGTCGTTCAAAGAAACCAGCATACATAGGCTTGAGAGCATCCCGAAGATTCCGCTCCATCCTATAAAACACAGCAAGAATACCCCCATCTTCAAGCACACGATTCTCTTGATTCACATCGGCGGCTGATTAAACAGAGAGACAATATTTCACAAAGATCCTCCATAAGGGAATCAAAAATTTTAAAGAACCAAAAAAATGTGGAGGAAACAGAGCACACCATTGGAATCAATGCTGTGAGGAAGCTCGACACTAAGATACTGCCGCATGAGCTCACAAACTCGAGCTCTGTTGACATCATAATCCCTGGCAAGGCCCAGAAGCAGTTCCCTGCGCCCTTCCTGAGATAGGCCCAAATAAGCCTACAAGAACCAGCCACGATATTCAGATGACGCTTCAAGGCTTAAATTGACATCAAGAAGAGATCATAGTCTGACCTGCGAGAATTCTTCAAGATTGGCGTCCATCGGCTCGGTTTTGTCGGTGGGGATCGAGAAGGACGCCCGCATCAATTCTTTGACATCCTTCAAAGAAACCCTAAAAAGGAAAAGAAAGACTGGTAATGAACCCGAGATACCGAGCGAGAACGCTAAAAGAACAAAGAACCGAGTCAGGAGGGCGGGATGAAGAGGACCTCCGTGCGCCGGTGCTGCTGCCATCGTCATCAGCGTCGCCAGAGCAGGTGGCGCCCTGGAAACCACAGATCGGGATAGGCTTCAGGAACGCGAATGAAAGAAGGGTTCAAGAAGGAAGATAAAAAAAAAGAGTTCATAAAAGGAGAACTCGCGTCAATCGCACAACCACCTGAGGTGGAAGAGGGGGGCGATCGGGGCGGAGGAGCTGCTGCCGATGGACGGGGTGGGTGGGGGACGCCATTCGAGCTCTCATCAGGATCGCCAAACTCTTATTCTTCATCCGCCGATGAATGCGAATAACCAACCGACATTGTGCGTCTGCGAGCAGCTTCAAAATTTAGACACACAACATCAAATCGAATAGCTAAAACAAAATGAAGTAATTGAACTCATCATGGATCTCTAAATGACGCCTTACGTTTAATATACTGACGTGGGAGACGAAACAAGTCCCACGAGCCACGCCAATGAAAACACGACACGTGGTCAATCCGGGATTATCCCTTGCGTCATATTTCTGATGCAACGAAGGTAAAAGACCAACTCTCTTTCTTTTACTGTTCGATCTTGGGTTGTGCTTTGATTTATTACCAGAGGAGTATTCGATCGGGCATAAACCTCAACAAAAAATATATTTCAAATAAGATTTCTTATAAAACTTGTTCTCATAATAGAAGTAGAAAAAAAATATAAGAACCACCCACCTCAGAAATGAAGTTAGAGAACGAAGAGTTAAAAGGCAAAAAAAAAAAGCATATGATATGGTGTCTATTTATACGTATTGGAAGAAAAGATTTTTCTGAACTAAGTAGTAAGATTTTTTCATGCAATTAAAAAATTCTCTTTATTATCATGTCCCGATTGAGTTTCTGTTAATGATATCGATCTTGAGTAGATGTAACTATTTATGAGTGAAAGACTTCATGAGTAAGTCTGCTAGTTGATCAGTCGTATGTATATGAGAGACACAAAGTTGATGTCTAATAACTTGATCTCATACGAAGTAAAAGTCGATGGTAATGTATTTTATGCGTGAGTGGAACACTAGATTGACACATAAGTAGGTAGCTCCAACATTGCCACAGTATATTGTATGAGTGAGGGTAGAGTTATGTTGAGTTCCTTAAGGAGATTTGTAAGCTAATTGAGTTCAGTAGAAGCGGTAGCGATGGCATAATATTCAACTTCAGTTGTAGATCATGCAATTATCTTTTGCTTCTCAGAACTCCAACTTATTGGATTAGAGCCAAGAAAGATAATATACCATAACGTGGATGTTCTATCATCAAAATTTCCTACCCAATTAGTATCAGCAAAGGCATAGAGATGAAGTGGGGTGTGTTTTCAAAGAAAAAGATTATGATTGAGGGTCCTTTTAAGATATCATAAAATTTGTTTAACCGCAGACTAATGTATAATAGAAGGCTTGTGTATGTATTAAGATAATTTATTAACTACAAAAGAGATATCTGGATGAGTGAGAGCGCTGTAAGAAGCCAAGTACTTGTCGGTATTGAGTTGAGTCTATAATAAGGTTGTCATTATATAATTTGAGTGATTCACTAGTAGAGAGAGGAGTTACAATCTTTTTTACATTCTACATATTTATCTTTGATAATAAAATAAATATGAAATATATGTACCGATAGGAGGGAGCAAAATGAAAATCTACATTGACAACAGTGATCAGGGAGGAAGAAGTGTTGGTGTAGATCATCATCGCCTAAGGTGGGTTGCTGGTAAATGAGGTCTTCAAAGCATTTAGCTCTATGCAATATTTTATAAAGTTGCAGATCTCTCTGTAGCAGTTCTACAGTTGGGAAACTAGGCGGTGAAGAACGTGAAAAGTATTGTTGCGTGATTTGTCGCCGAATATTACTGTTGTACTTTGCTTAGCAGCGATGCAGTGATAGGCAGCAAGTGGCGTGGAAATGGTTCTAGATGCTCGTCGAGGCGAAGGAGTTCGGGTACACCGTAGAAGGTGGAGCAGGATGCAATGGAGCTGCACTCACCTCGATGTAGCTTTGTCAAAGGCCACGCCTCGCAGGATGTTGCAACGTAGTGGTTGCCCCTGGCAGCGTGGTGGTGATAGAGAATCTACAGCAATTAGCAAGAAGAAGAGAGTGTGGGGAAGAGGTTCTATTCACCACTAACGTGTGGGCAGCAGCTCCGCAGACAAGCTGTGGACGCCGGATCAAGGGTGAAGTCAAGGAGTCCGTTCTTGGAGGAGGGTTGTTGAAGAAGAACTGCAATAGGTGCAGTTCACGGAGCAATGGCAGAGAGCAATGATGGCCTGAAAGCCGGAGCATCCTCGATCACTTTGCTCGCTGTCGCCTTTGCCTCTTCTTCTCTAAACCGCTCCTCCCATCCAACAACGACGTGTTGAATCTCGGATTTTGATGATGAAGTCAATTGTCATTTGTTATCTAATCTATGTGTTGAGATAAGTGTGCAGGATTAACTACGATGAGAGTAAGACAAGCAGCAGGTGTTGCGCCGGAGTCAAAATCATGATCACGTTGGGAGTTCGAGAGTTCGACGGAAGTTCGGACGGTCGTCGGAGGTTCAGCGAGAACAGATCCGAGAAGTCCAGAAGCTTGCCAAGCGAAGCTCGTCGGAACTCGCCAAGTGGATCGTCGCAAAGTCCAGGAGTATGCCGGATGTCCGCAGAAGGATCACCGAGGGTTTATCGGATGATCGACGGAAGTTCGCCGGAAACTCGCCGGAAGAAGCGATTGACGCATCGGAGCATAGCTGCAGAAGTTGTCTTAGAGTTAATCGTAGTTAGCACGATGATTAAGCTTGAAAATGGGAGGTGATCCCATTAGCTTAATCTTGGGGCAATTGGGCCCCTGAAAAGATTCAAATTGGGCCGAATGGAGCGAACCATTCGGACCCTGATTGCACCAGGCGGTGCAACCGCCTAGGACAGGAGGTGCAACCGCCTGGGCTGCGGGACTGGGCGGTGCAACCGCCCCAGCCAGGCGGTGCAACCGCCCAGGCCATGTCTTCCAGCGGGACTGGGCGGTGCAACCGCCCCAGCCAAGAGGTGTAACCGCCCAGGGCTCAGTCTCCAAGCGAGACTGGGCGGTGCAACCTCCTCTGTCAAGAGGTAGCACCGCCAGAGCTCAAGTTTCGAGCTCTGCCAAGAGGTGCAACCACCGAGCTCGGTCTTCAAGCTCTGGCAAAGAGGTGCAACCTCTTTGGACAGGTGATGCATCGCCTGAGCTCGGTCTTCGAGCTCTGGCAGAGAGGTGCAACCACCTCTGGCAGAGAGGTGCATCAGCCTGAGCTCAGTTTCGAGCTCTGCCAGGTGATGCAACCACCGAGCTCAGACTTCGAGCTCTGCCAGGCGATGCAACCACCGAGCTCAGTCTTCGAGCTCTGGCAGAGAGGTGCAATCGCCTGAGCTCAGTCTTCGAGCTCTGCCAGGCGGTGCCACCTCTCCAGTCAAGAGGTGCAACCGCCTGATCCCGGAATTCCGGGATTTGATCGTTTTGAGCTCCAAATTTGAATTGGGTTGGGGCCTATAAATACCCTACCCATTCAACACTGAAAGGACACAGATCCACACCGAATTGTTGATCTTTTCAGTGATTCTAAGAGCTCAAATTTGTGTAAAGTCCTAAAGTTCTCCTCCTTCTGTTCTTTAAGTCTTGAGTTGTAAAGAGAGGAGAGAAAGGATCTGTAAAGGTTGTCTCCTAAGCCTGTCAAAAGGAGAGAAACTGTAAAAGGGCAGTTAGCCTTCGCCCATTGAAGGAAGGCAGCTAGTTGACGTCGGTGACCTCGTCGGAGGAGGAAGCCAAAAGTGGAGTAGGTCAAGACTGACCGAACCACTCTAAATCTCTGGTTTGCTTTTACCTTGAGCACTTTATCATTACTGCAAACCTCCTACATTGCTACTGCCCTCTGCGCCTTTACGAACGAGTTTCTAAGCTCTGATCTTTCAGAATCTGCATTCAAACGTAAATCGTGTTTTCGTACGATCTTCACACTGCAGTTTACGCTTACATTAGGATTCCATTTATAACTGCAAACTGCTTTCTACGTAAAACGCTTTTCAAGGTTCAAAACTGCTTTTAGACGCAAAACTACATTTAGACGTAAAGTTACGTTTAGACGTAAAACTGCGTTTAGACGCAAAACTGCGTTTAGACGTAAAACTGCGTTTAGACGTAAAACTGCGTTTAGACGTAAAATTGCGTTTAGACGTAAAACTGCGTTTAGACGTAAAACTGCGTTTAGACGCAAAACTGCGTTTAGACGTAAAACTGCGTTTAGACGTAAAACTGCGTTTAGACGTAAAACTGCGTTTGGACGTAAAACTGAGTTTAGACGCAAACTGCGCTTAGACGCAAACTGCGCTTAAACGCAAACTGTGCTTAGACGCAAACTGTGCTTAGACGCAAACTACGCTTAGACGCAAAACTGCGCTTAGACGCAAACTGCACTGTGATTCTGCTTTTATATCGAAATCGTTTTTTATCGGACGAACGCAGCTTTCGTTTTTAAATTACTGTAAGATTTCCGCTGCACTAATTCACCCCCCCCCCCCTCTTAGTGCTCTCGATCCTAACAATTGGTATCAGAGCAAGGTTAACTCTCTAAAGGATTAAAACCCAAGAGAGATGGCATTCGCCGGAAACCAAGAGGGGCATTCTATTACACGTCCACCCATGTTCAGTGGAACGGACTACACCTACTGGAAGACCCGAATGAGGATCTTTCTTATTTCTATGGATTTTGAACTGTGGAACCTTGTTGAAAATGGATTTTCAAAATCTTCTCTTCCAATGATCGATTGGAACGATTCGGAGAAGAAGGCTTTCGCTCTTAATGCAAAGGCTATGAATGCCCTATTTTGCGCACTTGATAAAAACGAGTTTAATCGTGTTTCAACTTGCGAAACTGCATTTGATATTTGGCACACACTTGAAGTGACCCACGAGGGCACAAGTAGAGTGAAAGAGTCAAAAATCAATCTGTTGCTGCATTCTTTTGAACTTTTCCGAATGAAACCGAGTGAAACCATTGGCGACATGTTTACCCGTTTCACGGATGTCGTCAACGGTCTAAAAGGACTCGGAAAAAGTTTTTCGGATTTTGAACTCGTAAATAAAATACTAAGATCCCTTCCTAAAAGTTGGGATCCTAAAGTCACTGCCATTCAAGAGGCAAAAGATCTGCGCAACTTCCCTCTTGAAGAACTAATCGGGTCATTAATGACCTACGAAATGACTTGCAAAGCTCATGAAGAGCAAGAAGACATCCTTCCAAAGAACAGGAAGGATATGGCACTTAAAACTTCTGAATGCCACTTGAGAGAAAACTCAAGTGATGAGGACTATGATGATGACTTGGCACTTTTGACAAGAAAGTTTAAAAAATTCTTCAAAAGAAACAAGTTTAAAAACGATGTGAAAAATAAACTTGAACCCAAGAAGGACCAAGTGATCTGCTATGAATGTAAAAAGCCAGGACATTACAAAAGTGATTGTCCCCAAGTCAAGAAAAGAACAACAAAGAAGAAGGCGCTCCAAGCAACATGGGATGATTCGAGCGCATCTGAGGAAGAAGAATCCAACACCGAGCAAGTTGCTCATTACGCCTTTATGGCCATCGAAGAGAAGGTAACGGATTTATTAGATGCTGATTTATCTTTCGATGAATTACTAAATGCCTTCCATGATTTATTTGATGAATGCAAAGTTATAAATAAAAAATACAAGTTGCTAAAAAAGCTACATGATAATCTTACTTGTGAGTTTGATAAGTTAAAAGTCGAACATCATGATAGTTTAAATTCATGTATCAAATGTCATGATTTAGAAACTATACAAAAAGAAAACTTGCTGCTTAAGGACACCTTGAAGAAATTCGAGGTTGGTAGCAAGTCATTAAACATGATCCTTACAAACAAGGGTCATGCTCCCAAAAGAAGTGGGATTGGATTTGTGAGGAGTCCTCACCTAAATCCAACTACCTTTGTAAAAGGCCCCATCTTACACGTTCAACACCAAACCAAGTGCAACTTTTGTTGCAAATCTGGACACAAGACACATTGTTGTCCATTCAAGAAAATAAGTCCAAACAAATTGATTTGGGTTCCTAAAGGAACCATGATAAACTCTATGCAACATGATAGAAAATATAGATCTGTTTATGAGGCACCCAAAAGCAAATGGGTTCCTAAAGATCATTCGTTCCTATAAAAACATTAAAAGTCTAGGCCGGAGCAAGAAATAATGTTCTGCTCCTTAACTCTCAATGATCATAAACCAAGAATCAAAAAGAAACTCGCAACGCTTAAGTAACAAGTGGAAGCTATGAAATCACAAATACGATACAATTAGAAACTTATGATATCCAAATTCACATACCCCCCTGATCTTCAAAACCTGTTCATCTACGAATTAATTCTTGTAGAAACTAAACATGTCATGATCTTAAAAGGGACACCAAACAAACATTCGTATGCACGTTAAAAGATCTATCTTACAAAGAGCTTCTTCCTTAAATAAAAACTCATACGAAATCATGTAACAAACATCAATTGCTCTGAAACTCTCCTCAAGGCAAATTCTCCCAAATCAAATCATCCTAAGTACTCACCTGCTACAGGCGGTGGCACCTCTCCAGCTGGCGGTTGCACCTCCAGCCATCACGGGTTGCCAGAGGTTGCACCGCTCCAGCCAGAGGTGCAACCGCCAGCAGCTCTGCCCCTTAAAATCACGCTAGGGCCGGCTGAGGAACCGACCCCAACTCACCCCCATTTCCTCCTCTACTCTTCCAAGTCTCCTCCATTCCCATTTCACTCCTCTAAGCCTTCCAAATACCTCTTATTTCGGAGCAAAACATCAAGAATTCTTCCTTCTCTTAAAGATTTCACAAAGGTACTCTCTAAAAAGCTCTTAAATTCTGTTTTGTTCTTCATTTACTTTAGCTCATCATCATCCCTTTAAAACAGCAGTAGTAATGGGATCTAGAAGATCCTCAAGGGACAAGGGAAAGAGGAGAGTAGTAGAAGAGTTTGATCTCACTCTTTTTGATTCCAAAAACCATGCTGAAAAATTTCTCTCCTTCGAACTAAGAAGCATCAATAAGGGAAAATACGTAGATCTGAATGAACTAAGAGATGTAGAGACTATCCATTGGTTTGCAAACCTTAATCTTCTTCCTATTTTGCAGATCAACGAACCCATTTATCCTAGACTAGTTAGATTGTTTTATAACAACATGCAAAAAGATGATGAAGAAAGGATATCAACCTATCTCTTAGGACAACACATTTCAATCACTGATAGATTCATGTGTGATATAATAGGTATTCCCATGAAAAGCATAGGACTTTACTTTAAAGGAACATGGGATGAAGAAACTATTGAAACATCCTACGTTGAAGCCTTAGGAACAATCCTTGCCAATCCTAACGTAGAATCTATTCCTAAAAGTTGTGAACATCTAATGCCCTTTAACACTAAGATACTTCATCATATCATGACTAGTATAATTCTTCCTAAGCAATATCATCATGATGAAGTGAGTCAATTGGAATTAGGAATTATGTACCTAATTATGAAAGAACGTGACATTTGTCTTGGCTATCTGATCCAACAAAACATGTTGGAATTATCTACGAAAGATATGATGCTCCCATATGGTGGAATTATTACTAGAATAATGAAAGCTTACGACATTCAAATACCACTAGAAGAAGAAGTAATGAAATCAGATAGATACAGCATAATAAACAAAAATCTACTTCACCGACTAAGATGTCACTATAGAAACGGTAACTGGGTTAGAATGCCTAGAAGAACTAATCCCCCTGAACCTGAACCTGAACCAGAGCCGGAAACCCCAGTCTTTAGGAGTACCCACTCTCCTCCAATCTGTCCCTTTGAGGAAACACATCCGGTTGAGCAAACTCACACATCATCCATCGAAGATATCGGGATTCGGATGGACCGATTTGAGCAACGACAAGAACGGCTTGAGCTTCGACAAGATCAAATCCTAACCGAGCTACAGCAAATCCATCGACAATTTGACTCTTTACTTAGGCACTTTAATCTTCCACCTCATGAATGAGCTTGTATAAACATCTGATGTTTTTAATATGACAGGTTGTAAACTCCTTATGTTATTCATGAAGGACTTTGTCTTTATGGTTACCTGATATGCTGTACATATATTACCCTGATATGGTTATCTTTGTCTGTGTAAGCATATTTGCAAACATCTCTTGTTGTTTATCTCGGTTTTTGCACTGAAACTAAAAAGGGTTTAAAAGCCTATGCCTTGAAAATATGAAGCAACATACCAATGTAAGTTGATAAGTCAGCAGTATGACATTGATATGGTTGCTATTGCTAATATGATTGCTATCATGCCATGTATCAAACAAAAATTTGCATCATACGAGCTGATATCTTACCATGTGATGCAATGCTACACTTGCTGAAATAAAAATCCTGCTATGCAATATGATATAATGCTGCACTTGAAATAATTGTGTTACTACATCAAAATTATTTTTCGGATGCTATTACTATTACATGCCTTGACAACGCTTGATCAAATAACATGTTGCAAATTATGTGACAAATATTTTTAAAATGCATGTAAGAAGTTCATTTTTCGGGTTGTATGCTAAAAATGGGATGTTCCCGTACACTCTTATGAAAACTCTTTGGAAAATGACTTTCCTCCGTCAAGCAAAAAAAAAAGAGATATATGTGTCATGACTTTCTTTATATGCTTGATAATGCTATCATGCTTTTTGTTGATGACAAAGGGGGAGAAACATATGAATTGATAAACACTATGTCATAGCTGAACTGCCATAATCATATCTATGTCATAGTTGCAAATACTTGAGTGATGCTATAAACAATGTTATGCCATCCTTGCATCACCAAGAGATATGTGAACATGTGCTATAGTTTGCATCACATCTTGATTTGATATTCTATAGAAAATGCAAACTTGCTAGACAATCTCAAATGTGAGCATCATGTAAAAAGTCTTTCGTTGTTTTATGATTACATGATGAATGGTTACAAACACTATCATACAAACTTGATGATGTATGTCATGCTTTGACATAATTCGTGAAGAGATACATCATGATAGGCATCATGATGGGAGCATTGATAAGTTTAACTGATCTAACTTATCAATACGTCACTTGAATTCTTAGGTCTTGAATTCAAGGTTGACTTATCTCAACTATGGCATATAGATAGGGGGAGTTAAGGACAACTCCTTTATCAATTGATTGTCATCATCAAAAAGGGGGAGATTGTTGAATCTCGGATTTTGATGATGAAGTCAATTGTCATTTGTTATCTAATCTATGTGTTGAGATAAGTGTGCAGGATTAACTACGATGAGAGTAAGACAAGCAGCAGGAGTTGCGCCGGAGTCAAGATCATGATCACGTTGGGAGTTCGAGAGTTCGACGGAAGTTCGGACGGTCGTCGGAGGTTCAGAGAGAACAGATCCGAGAAGTCCAAAAGCTTGCCAAGCGAAGCTCGTCGGAACTCGCCAAGTGGATCGTCGCAAAGTCCAGGAGTATGCCGGATGTCCGCAGAAGGATCACCGAGGGTTATCGGTTGATCGACGGAAGTTGGCAGGAAACTCGCCGGAAGAAGCGATTGACGCATCGGTGCAAAGCTGCAGAAGTTGTCTTAGAGTTAATCGTAGTTAGCATGATGATTAAGCATGAAAATGGGAGGTGATCCCATTAGCTTAATCTTGGGGCAATTGGGCCCCTGAAAAGATTCAAAGTGGGTCGAATGGAGTGAACCATTCGGACCCTGATTGCACCAGGAGGTGCAACCGCCCCAGCCAGGAGGTGCAACCGCCTGGGCTGTGGGGCTGGGAGGTGCAACCGCCCCAGCCAGGAGGTGCAACCGCCTGGGCTGTGGGGCTGGGAGGTGCAACCGCCCCAGCCAGGAGGTGCAACCGCCAGGGGTGCAAGGCTGGGAGGTGCAACCGCCCCAGCCAAGAGGTTGCACCGCCAGAGCTCAAGTTCCGAGCTCTGCCAGGCGATGCAACCACAGAGCTCAGTCTTCGAGCTCTGGCAGAGTGGTGCATCATCCTGAGCTCAGTCTCGAGCTTTGCCAGGTGATGCATTCACCAAGCTCAGTCTTCGAGCTCTGGCAGAATGGTGCATCAGCTTGAGCTCAGTTTGGAGCTCTGCCAAGTGATGCAACCACCGAGCTCAGATTTCGAGCTCTGCCAGGTGATGCAACCACCAAGCTCAGTCTTCGAGCTCTGCCAGGTGATGCAACCATCGAGCTCAGTCTTCGAGCTCTGGCAGAGAGAAGCAATCGGCAGAGCTCAGTCTTCGAGCTCTGCCAGGCGGTGCCACCTCTCCAGTCGAGAGGTGCAACCGCCTGATCCCAGAAATTCTGGGATTTGATCGATTTGATCGTTTTGAGCTCGAATTTTGAATTGGGTTGGGGCCTATAAATACCCCACCCATTCAGCACTGAAAAGACACAGACCCATACCGAAATTGTGATCTTTTCTGTGATTCTAAAGAGCTCAAAAGTGTTGTAAAGCCTTTAAGTCTCCTCCTTCTGTTCTTCAAGTTTTTGATTGTAAAGTGAGGAGAGAAAGGTCTGTAAAGGTTGTCTCCTAAGCCTGCCAAAAGGAGAGAAACTGTAAGAGGGAAGTTTGGCCTTCGCCCATTGAAGGAAGGCACCTAGTTGACGTCGGCAACCTCATCGGTGGAGGAAGCCAAAAGTGGAGTAGGTCAAGGCTGACCGAACCACTCTAAATCTCTGGTTTGCGTTTAATTTCGAGCACTTTATCATTACTGCAAACCTCCCTCATCACTACTGCTCTCTGCGCTTTCACGAACAAGTTCTAAGAGCTGTTCTTCCAAATCTGCATTCAGACGTAACTTCGTATTTTCATACATTACAGTTTACGTTTACGTTTGATTCTGCAGAACTGTTTTCCGCACTTTTACGAACGAGCTTCCTTGCAGTTTACGCTTACATTTTAATCCTATTAATAACTACAATCTGTCCTCTACGATTTTACGAACGAGTTTCAACATTTAGACGTAAAACTGCATTCAGACGTAAATCGGCTTTCCTTGCTCAATCATCAGATTTCAGTTCACGTTTACGTCTTGATTTCAACTGCATACTGCCTTCTGCGAGTATACAAACTAGTTTCAAAGTTTAGACGTAAATCTGCATCTAGACGTAAAACTACGTTTAGACGTAAAACTGCGTTTAGACGTAAATCTGCGTTTAGACGTAAAACTGCGTTTAGACGTAAAACTGCGTTTAGACGTAAATCTGCGTTTAGACGTAAATCTGCATTTAGACGTAAATCTGAGTTTAGACGCAAAACTGCGCTTAGACGCAAAACTGCGCTTAGACGCAAAACTGCGCTTAAACGCAATCTGCACTTAGACGCAAACTGCACTTAGATACAAACTGAGAATTTGCTTTTGCATCATAATAGTTTTTGAACGAACGCAGCTTTTGGTTTTTAAATTATTATAAGATTTCCGCTGCACTAATTCACCCCCCCCCCTCTTAGTGCTCTTGATCCTAACATCCTACTCTTGCCATTTACATACTACAAACTTCTCTACTTAGTTACTACACTTCCATACGTTTCTAAGTTATCAAGCTTCTAAAATCGATTTCCATTGATATTGCTTCTCATCGTACGAAAGATTTATCAAAACCGAAGTTTTAATCCGCTGCACTAATTCACCCCCCCCCCCCTCTTAGTGCCGCTCCGATCCTAATAATTGATATCAGAGCTCAGTATTTCTCATTTCGGATTTACACCTGAGAGAAATGGCTCTTCATGGCTTTCAAGAGGGCTTATCGGTTGTTCGTCCACCGTTGTTTAACGGGACGGACTACACTTATTGAAAAACTCGAATGAGAGCTTTCTTACTTTCGTTGGATTTAAATTTATGGCACATAGTCGAAAATGGATTTGAAATGTCTTCTCTTCCAATGAACCATTGGAATGATTTGGAGAAGAAGATGTTTTCTCTAAATGCAAAGGCTATGAATGCCTTATATTGTGCACTTGACAAAAATGAATTTAATCACGTTTCGATGTGTGACTCGGCTTTTGATATCTGGAGAACTCTAGAGGTCACTCATGAAGGTACTAGCCGAGTGAAAGAGTCCAAAATCAATATTCTTGTGCATTCTCATGAACTTTTCCGGATGAAACCAAGTGAGTCCATCGGAGACATGTACACCCGTTTCACGGATGTCATCAATGGACTCAAAGCTCTTGGTAAAAGTTTTTCTAATTTTGAACTAGTCACTAAAATCTTAAGATTCCTTCCAAAAAGTTGGGATTCTAAAAGAACCACAATTCAAGAAACACAATATTTAAATATTTTTCCACTAGAAGAACTAATTGGTTCATTGATGACATATGAAATGATGCAAAATACACATGATGAACATGATGAACAAAATCACCTTCCAAAGAACAGGAAGGATTTGGAACTCGGGACAAATGAATACCACTTGAGGGATGACTCAAGTGATGAGGACAATGATGAACTAGAACTTCAAACACTAAATCTTAATAAATTTATTAAACAAAAATCTAAAATAAACAATGAACTTGAACGGAGGAAGAGGCCAAAGAAGAGGAAGGCAACCAAGGATGAATCAAGAACTTCTAAAGGTGAAACGGCGAATTGGGCTTTGACGGGCTTCGATTACAAGGTAAGTAACTCAACTCTCTTGAATTATTTTGAAATTACTTAAAGTGTTTCATGAGTGCTTAATTTAGAATAGGAAATAAAAAAATATTTTTAAAAAATTATATCATGTTTTTCTTTTTAGCATCTTTGAAAAATTAAAAAAATTGATTATGAAAAGTATATTGCCAAGGTTTCATGCATGTTATGTTTTTGAAATATTGAATGATGTATGCAACATTATGGATGATAGTTATATGATATGTGATAATGCTTAGGATTAATCCATGCATGTGTATTTTGATGATTTTATGTCATGCATGAGTTTTTGAAGTAAATGTTGATTTGATACTCTTATTTTGGATTAACATGTTTTTGGTTTAATTATGTTTATGACGAATTAAGATGACATTCTCATGACATATTAAGATGACATAGTGCATGTACATATATGTATGAATTTCTTGATAGTCTTTTGATGATAGATGTGATATCATGATGTTTTATTTTTGATGTGTTTGGTCTTGACGACTTTATGACGAAACTTATGTTTTGATTTTAAATGATGATACATGTTTTCACAAAAAGACTTGAACACACTCACATGAAATCAATTATATGAAATGGAAATGAATTTTATATCCTATTGAGATTAATGAATTTAGTTTACCAATCTTGTGAATCTCATGAAAATAAACATGATGAATATTTTGAAAATAAATGAAATCATGTTTGATTTGAAGTAATGCATAATGATCATGCTTAATGATGCATTTTTTTTATTTGACATAAAAGTGGGTTTAAAAAATAATGTATATTTTGATTTGACATAAATGAAATAGGCATGCTTATATGAAATAGTGAAGTGTCATGCTTGACAATTGTACACTTAATGATACATAAAGTTGTAATAAAAATATTAATATTTTAATACTATGATTTGACAATTTTATGTATGACATTGTAAAGTTATATATAATGATGCATAATGTTGAAATTGTGTAATAAACATATTAAACATTTCGAAACCATGTTTTAGTGTCATGCATATTGATCATGCTTAGTAAATTTCGAAATTATGCATGATGTATCTTACGATTTATGGATTATTGATTTTTACCATAATGAAAGCACCTCATTGATCTTTGCTGAAATAAGTCTTACTCTTTCGGTTTTAAACATGATACATGTTTTTATTTGGCATAAATGAAACAAAATCATATGTTTTGAAACAATCAAAAAGAGGAAAACATTCTTGAAAATTATTTTACTCAATCTTATTGATTTTGATGAATCCATTTGTATCATCTTTGTGAATCTCTTGGATTTTGATAATGATTTTGATGATTTAAATTTGAATAAATTTTTATCGAAATCATGATCTTGATCTCTTGAAATTTATAACATGAAATCCTTTATGAATCAAGATTGTTTTCTATTTAAAAGGAGATTTGTCGAAATGTTTCATAGTCTTTTAGTATTCATGATCTTGATATTTATGTTTTGAAACTTTATGTAAACCAAGAATGTTCATGATTCTCTCTTTGAATATTTAAGAGGAGATTTTTCAAAAGAAAACATGTCTTTTGGTATTATCTTTTCATGATATGAATTTTATACAATTCCTTGTATTCATGAAATGTTTATCTAATTACCCAATTATTTTCTTCTTGATATTCCTTATGTGGTGATATGAAACTATGCATGAAATACTCTTGATATTATTTTGATGCATACAAATGAAAAGTTATGATCAGGTAGGATGCAATTTGACAAATTAATACCATCATGAGTTGAAATATTTATGATTTGGAATGATATATGCAATACTTAAGCTTTTTATTTTGATGATGTATGTAATGTATTGCATATGATGTGAATCATAAGATTTTATATGCATGAATTGAGATTTTGTTCTCCTATGATTCTTTTCGCTATTAACTAACAAGAAACTTGTTCTTGTAAACCATGATACGCTACTTGATATCTTCTTAATTTATAACTTGAGTTTTCCCTTTGAATCAAGATTGTTTCATATCATGTTTTCTATTTACAATTGAAGAAATTTGTCAAAAATGATATATGTCTTTTGACAATCAATTTTATCTTTGTTATTTACCCTTGTCATGATTTGAAGATTATATAGTAAAGGGAAATGAATTACATGATTGTATTGTTCTTCCCTTCTTTTTGACAATGACAAAGGGGGAGATAGCTAGCTTGCACAAGTCAAGGAGATGCAAAACTTGATTGCTAGCTTGTCTATCTTAAGTAGCAAAGATTGCTAACTTGCTTATTTTAAGGAGCAAAAGTTGTCTTCTTAAATATTACTATCTTGCCTATCTCAAGAAGCAAAACTTTCTAACGTGAACATCTAGCAAACTTGTATATTTCAAGAAGCAAGGGTTGCTTTCTTGTACATCTCAAAACTACTAGCTTGCATGCTCTAAAAATATTGTAAAATTTGCTAGCTTGTATGTTGTAGAAATTACTATCATACTACCTTGCATATCTATGATGATAGCAAAATTGCATAATGATAAAACTAGGAGATTATGTTAATTATGCAATGTTGGTATCCAATGTTGAACTTGGATATTTCAAAAACTTGCAACTTGCACATTGCAATAGGAAGCAAGAGTCATAGGCCTACATAAGAAAGCTATCTTGCATTTGCTTTCGAAATTTTTACTAGCTTGTATGTTGCAAAACTTGCTCACTTTTTCAAAAACTTTGCTAGCTTGCACTTTGTAAAGGAAGCAAAAATAGCACTTCTCTAAAGAGAAGAAAGAACTTACTATTTTGAACATCACAAAAATTTGCTACTTTGCATGATGTAAAATTTGCTAAGATCACTATCACAAAAGAGTTGCTATCTCAAAAAAGCAAATGTGCTATCTTGTCTATCTCAAAATACAAAGCATGCTAACTTGTGACGGAAGAAAAATTGCTAGCTCAAATATTGCAAAGGAAGCAAAAATTTGCTAGCTTGAAACTTGCTAGCATGTAGTCTAAAGAGAAGCAATTAGTTGTTATATCAAGAAATGCAAACATGCTAAACTTACACATCTTTAATTGCTAGATTGCATGATGATAAAATTTGATACTATGTTTTTCATGCAATGTATGAAGCTTTTTTTCTCTAAACACATAAGAGTAGTAACTTCTCCTTTTTGTTGATGACAAAGGGGGAGAAGTATATTGATGACTTCATGCATTAAATTGAATATTTTATATATTTGCATGATGGTTTAAATGTGTATCAAAACTAGTGATGAATGTTACTTGGATTTGGGATAATCCAAGTGTTCTATCAATGGCATATTGATAGGGGGAGTTTGGTTAAACTCTTGGGAGTTAAAGTTAACTCTGTTAGTCATCAATTAGTTGTCATCATCAAAAAGGGGGAGATTGTTGAATCTCGTATTTTGATGATGAAACTAATTGATAATTATGTTTATGTTTAACTGCATTTTGAGTGATGCAGGTCTACTCGATCAGGATTAGACGGTTAACGCAGGAGGAATTGACGTTGTGCTGGAGGAGATCAAGTCAGGGTATTGGACGGCAGAAGGCTTCGGACGTCGGGCGTCAGGCCAAGGAGAGTGGAATTGCGCCAAGGATATTGCGGTTGCGGAGGTCAACCACCGATTGGGCAACAAGCCGCAAGAGAGGATGATGCACCAAAGAATCGGATGAAGCGCCAACCAATGACCTGCCGGGCAACAGAATGTCAATTCGCGTTGTAATAATTGTCTAGATCGGAGTAGAGTTTTGGCTTGTGTGTGCAGGATTAACTACGATAACGATGAAGACATAAAGCGAAACAAAGTGCCGGAGTCAAGCACGAAGGATTCGTTGGGAGTTCGAGACTTCGACGGAAGTCCGAAGGTTCGTCGGGAATGTTGCCGGAACTAGCCGAGAATGAGTAGGGAGCTTGCCGAAGGGTTTTTCGGAAGCTCGCCAAAAGGTTCGTCGGAAGTTCATGGAGCTCACCGAGAAAGATCGGAGCTTGCCAAAGAAGCTCATTGGAACTCGCCGAGATCAAATCGTGAAGTCTACGAGCTTGTCGGGAGTCCACAGAATGGTTTCCGAGAGTTTGTCGGAAGATCACCGGAAGTTCACCGGAAGCTCATCGAAAGAAGTCTTAACTTGCAGACTTTGTAATAGCTTAGAAAATGTCTTTAAATTCGTAGTTAGCACGTTACTTAGGGTTAGGATTATGTGTTAATCCTATAACCCAAGTAGGGGCCAATTGGGCCCGAGTTTGGACTGGTTTGGGCCAAGTTTGGAGCCTAAACTAGTAAGCTGTAAGGGTCTGGCGGTGGCACCGCCCAGCACCCGAGAGCTGGGCGGTGGCACCGCCCAGCATCCGAGAAGTCGGGCGGTGGCACCGCCAGTACAATGGTCGACAGGCGGTGGCACCGCCAGCCTCGGGAACTCAAGGGAATTCAAATTTTGGAGATCAAATTTGAATCCTCTTGGGGTCTATAAATACCCCCCAATTCTCAGCAGAGAAAACAACCTTTTGAAAAGCAATAGTTTGAGTTAAGAGCCTTAGAATAGTCTTTGCAAGCCTTGTTTTTCATATTGCTTAAGTGTTCACCTCCTCCCATCTTGTTGAAAAGAATTGTAAGAGTGTGAACCACTTGTAAAGGTTGTAAAAGGGGTATTAGTCCTTCCCCTACAAGAAATTTGCTAGTGGAAGTTGGAAGCCTCTTCGAAGAAGGCTTCGCAAGTGGATGTAGGTCATTTTGACCGAACCACTTTAAAAACTGCTGTGTTATCTGGTTTGCATCCTACTCTTGCCATTTACATACTGCAAATTTCTCTACTTAGTTACTACACTTCCATACGTTTCTAAGTTATCAAGCTTCTAAAATCGATTTCCATTGATATTGCTTTTCATCGTACGAAAGATTTATCAAAACCGAAGTTTTAATCCGCTGCACTAATTCACCCCCCCCTCCCTCTTAGTGCCGCTCCGATCCTAATAATTGGTATCAGTGCTCAGTATTTCTCATTTCGGATTTACACCCGAGAAAAATGGCTCTTCATGGCTTTCAAGAGGGCTTATCGGTTGTTCGTCCACCGTTGTTTAACGGGACGGACTACACTTATTGGAAAACTCGAATGAGAGCTTTCTTACTTTCGTTGGATTTAAATTTATGGCACGTAGTCGAAAATGGATTTGAAATGTCTTCTCTTCCAATGAACCATTGGAATGATTTGGAGAAGAAGATATTTTCTCTAAATGCAAAGGCTATGAATGCCTTATATTGTGCACTTGACAAAAATGAATTTAATCACGTTTCGATGTGTGACTCGGCTTTTGATATCTGGAGAACTCTAGAGGTCACTCATGAAGGTACTAGCCGAGTGAAAGAGTCCAAAATCAATATTCTTGTGCATTCTCACGAACTTTTCCGGATGAAACCAAGTGATTCCATCGGAGACATGTACACTCGTTTCACGGATGTCATCAATGGACTCAAAGCTCTTGGTAAAAGTTTTTCTAATTTTGAACTAGTCACTAAAATCTTAAGATTCCTTCCAAAAAGTTGGGATTCTAAAAGAACCGCAATTCAAGAAACACAATATTTAAATATTTTTCCACTAGAAGAACTAATTGGTTCATTGATGACATATGAAATGATGCACAATACACATGATGAACATGATGAACAAAATCACCTTCCAAAGAACAGGAAGGATTTGGAACTCGGGACAAATGAATACCACTTGAGGGATGACTCAAGTGATGAGGACAATGATGAACTTGAACTTCGAACACTAAATCTTAATAAATTTATTAAACAAAAATCTAAAATAAACAATGAACTTGAACGGATGAAGAGGCCAAAGAAGAGGAAGGCAACCAAGGATGAATCAAGAACTTCTAAAGGTGAAACGGCGAATTTGGCTTTGACGGGCTTCGATTACAAGGTAAGTAACTCAACTCTCTTGAATTATTTTGAAATTACTTAAAGTGTTTCATGAGTGCTTAATTTAGAATAGGAAATAAAAAAATGTTTTTAAAAAATTATATCATGTTTTTCTTTTTAGCATCTTTGAAAAATTAAAAAATTTGATTATGAAAAGTATATTGCTAAGGTTTCATGCATGTTATGTTTTTGAAATATTGAATGATGTATGCAACATTATGGATGATAGTTATATGATATGTGATAATGCTTAGGATTAATCCATGCATGTGTATTTTGATGATTTTATGTCATGCATGAGTTTTTGAAGTAAATGTTGATTTGATACTCTTATTTTGGATTAACATGTTTTTGGTTTAATTATGTTTATGACGAATTAAGATGACATTCTCATGACATATTAAGATGACATAGTGCATGTACATATATGTATGAATTTCTTGATAGTCTTTTGATGATAGATGTGATATCATGATGTTTTATTTTTGATGTGTTTGGTCTTGACGGCTTTATGACGAAACTTATGTTTTGATTTTAAATGATGATACATGTTTTCACAAAAAGACTTGAACACCCTCACATGAAATCAATTATATGAAATGGAAATGAATTTTATATCCTATTGAGATTAATGAATTTAGTTTACCAATCTTGTGAATCTCATGAAAATAAACATGATGAATATTTTGAAAATAAATGAAATCATGTTTGATTTGAAGTAATGCATAATGATCATGCTTAATGATGCATTTTTTTTATTTGACATAAAAGTGGTTTTAAAAAATAATGTATATTTTGATTTGACATAAATGAAATAGGCATGCTTATATGAAATAGTGAAGTGTCATGCTTGACAATTGTACACTTAATGATACATAAAGTTGTAATAAAAATATTAATATTTTAATACTATGATTTGACAATTTTATGTATGACATTGTAAAGTTATATATAATGATGCATAATGATGAAATTGTGTAATAAACATATTAAACATTTCGAAACCATGTTTTAGTGTCATGCATATTGATCATGCTTAGTAAATTTCGAAATTATGCATGATGTATCTTACGATTTATGAATTATTGATTTTTACCATAACGAAAGCACCTCATTGATCTTTGTTGAAATAAGTCTTACTCTTTCGGTTTTAAACATGATACATGTTTTTATTTGACATAAATGAAACAAAATCATTTGTTTTGAAACAAAATCTTATTGATTTTGATGAATCCATTTGTATCATCTTTGTGAATCTCTTGGATTTTGATAATGATTTTGATGATTTAAATTTGAATAAATTTTTATCGAAATCACGATCTTGATCTCTTGAAATTTATAACATGAAATCCTTTATGAATCAAGATTGTTTTCTATTTAAAAGGAGATTTGTCGAAATGTTTCATAGTCTTTTAGTATTCATGATCTTGATATTTATGTTTTGAAACTTTATGTAAACCAAGAATGTTCATGATTCTCTCTTTGAATATTTAAGAGGAGATTTTTCAAAAGAAAACATGTCTTTTGGTATTATCTTTTCATGATATGAATTTTATACAATTCCTTGTATTCATGAAATGTTTATCTAATTACCCAATTATTTTCTTCTTGATATTCCTTATGTGGTGATATGAAACTATGCATGAAATACTCTTGATATTATTTTGATGCATACAAATGAAAAGTTATGATCATGCATGGTAGGATGCAATTTGACAAATTAATACCATCATGAGTTGAAATATTTATGATTTGGAATGATATATGCAATACTTAAGCTTTTTATTTTGATGATGTATGTAATGTATTGCATATGATGTGAATTATAAGATTTTATATGCATGAATTGAGATTTTGTTCTCCTATGATTCTTTTCGCTATTAACTAATAAGAAAATTGTTCTTGTAAACCATGATACGCTACTTGATATCTTGATAATTTATAACTTGAGTTTTCCTTTTGAATCAAGATTGTTTCATATCATGTTTTCTATTTAAAATTGAAGAAATTTGTCAAAAATGATATATGTCTTTTGACAATCAATTTTATCTTTGTTATTTACCCTTTTCATGATTTGAAGATTATATAGTAAAGGGAAATGAATTACATGATTGTATTGTTCTTCCCTTCTTTTTGACAATGACAAAGGGGGAGATAGCTAGCTTGCACAAGTCAAGGAGATGCAAAACTTGATTGCTAGCTTGTCTATCTTAAGTAGCAAAGATTGCTAACTTGCTTATTTTAAGAAGCAAAAGTTGTCTTCTTAAATATTACTATCTTGCCTATCTCAAGAAGCAAAACTTTCTAACGTGAACATCTAGCAAACTTGTATATTTCAAGAAGCAAGGGTTGCTTTCTTGTACATCTCAAAACTACTAGCTTGCATGCTCTAAAAATATTGTAAAATTTGCTAGCTTGTATGTTGTAGAAATTACTATCATACTACCTTGCATATCTATGATGATAGCAAAATTGCATAATGATAAAACTAGGAGATTATGTTAATTATGCAATGTTGGTATCCAATGTTGAACTTGGATATTTCAAAAACTTGCAACTTGCACATTGCAATAGGAAGCAAGAGTCATGGGCCTACATAAGAAAGCTATCTTGCATTTGCTTTCGAAATTTTTACTAGCTTGTATGTTGCAAAACTTGCTCACTTTTTCAAAAACTTTGCTAGCTTGCACTTTGTAAAGGAAGCAAAAATAGCACTTCTCTAAAGAGAAGAAAGAACTTACTATTTTGAACATCACAAAAATTTGCTACTTTGCATGATGTAAAATTTGCTAAGATCACTATCACAAAAGAGTTGCTATCTCAAAAAAGCAAATGTGCTATCTTGTCTATCTCAAAATACAAAGCATGCTAACTTGTGACGGAAGAAAAATTGCTAGCTCAAATATTGCAAAGGAAGCAAAAATTTGCTAGCTTGAAACTTGCTAGCATGTAGTCTAAAGAGAAGCAATTAGTTGTTATATCAAGAAATGCAAACATGCTAAACTTACACATCTTTAATTGCTAGATTGCATGATGATAAAATTTGATACTATGTTTTTCATGCAATGTATGAAACTTTTTTTCTCTAAACACATGAGAGTAGTAACTTCTCCTTCTTGTTGATGACAAAGGGGGAGAAGTATATTGATGACTTCATGCATTAAATTGAATATTTTATATATTTGCATGATGGTTTAAATGTTTATCAAAACTAGTGATGAATGTTACTTGGATTTGGGATAATCCAAGTGTTCTATCAATGGCATATTGATAGGGGGAGTTTGGTTAAACTCCTGGGAGTTAAAGTTAACTCCGTTAGTCATCAATTAGTTGTCATCATCAAAAAGGGGGAGATTGTTGAATCTCGTATTTTGATGATGAAACTAATTGATAATTATGTTTATGTTTAACTGCATTTTGAGTGATGTAGGTCTACTCGATCAGGATTAGACAGTTAACGCAGGAGGAATTGACGTTGTGCTGGAGGAGATCACGTTAGGGTATTGGACGGCAGAAGGCTTCGGACGTCGGGCGTCAGGCCAAGGAGAGTGGAATTGCGCCAAGGATATTGGGGTGGCGGAGGTCAACCACCGATTGGGCAACAAGCCGCAAGAGAGGACGATGCACCAAAGAATCGGATGAAGCGCCAACCAATGACCTACCGGGCAACAGAATGTCAATTCGCGTTGTAATAATTGTCTAGATCGGAGTATAGTTTTGGCTTGTGTGTGCAGGATTAACTACGATAACGATGAAGACATAAAGCGAAACAAAGTGCCGGAGTCAAGCACGAAGGATTCGTTGGGAGTTCGAGACTTCGACGGAAGTCCGAAGGTTCGTCGGGAATGTTGCCGGAACTAGCCGAGAATGAGTAGGGAGCTTGCCGAAGGGTTTTTCGGAAGCTCGCCAAAAGGTTCGTCGGAAGTTCATGGAGCTCACCGAGAAAGATCGGAGCTTGCCAAAGAAGCTCATTGGAACTCGCCGAGATCAAATCGTGAAGTCTACAAGCTTGTCGGGAGTCCACAGAATGGTTTCCGAGAGTTTGTCGGAAGATCACCGGAAGTTCACCGGAAGGTCGTCGAAAGAAGTCTTAACTTGCAGACTTTGTAATAGCTTAGAAAATGTCTTTAAATTCGTAGTTAGCACGTTACTTAGGGTTAGGATTATGTGTTAATCCTATAACCCAAGTAGGGGCCAATTGGGCCCGAGTTTGGACTGGTTTGGGCCAAGTTTGGAGCCTAAACTAGTAAGCTGTAAGGGTCTGGCGGTGGCACCGCCCAGCACCCGAGAGCTGGGCGGTGGCACCGCCCAACATCCGAGAAGTCGGGCGGTGGCACCGCCAGTACAATGGTCGACAGGCGGTGGCACCGCCAGCCTCGGGAACTCAAGGGAATTCAAATTTTGGAGATCAAATTTGAATCCTCTTGGGGTCTATAAATACCCCCCAATTCTCAGCAGAGAAAACAACCTTTTGAAAAGCAATAGTTTGAGTTAAGAGCCTTAGAATAGTCTTTGCAAGCCTTGTTTTTCATATTGCTTAAGTGTTCACCTCCTCCCATCTTGTTGAAAAGAATTGTAAGAGTGTGAACCACTTGTAAAGGTTGTAAAAGGGGTATTAGTCCTTCCCCTACAAGAAATTTGCTAGTGGAAGTTGGAAGCCTCTTCGAAGAAGGCTTCGCAAGTGGATGTAGGTCATTTTGACCGAACCACTTTAAAAACTGCCGTGTTATCATGTTTGCATCCTACTTTTGCCATTTCCATACTGCAAACTTCTCTACTTAGTTACTACACTTCCATACGTTTCTAAGTTATCAAGCTTCTAAAATCGATTTCTATTGATATTGCTTTTCATCGTACGAAAGATTTATCAAAACCGAAGTTTTAATCCGCTGCACTAATTCACCCCCCCCCCCCTCTTAGTGCCGCTCCGATCCTAATATTTGCATCCAACAATTTTCGTACATGAAGGCGGCTTCACAAGATCCCTAGTTCTATTCTGATGGAGAGATTCAATTTCTTCATTCATCGCAATCAACTACTTAGTGGAATTATCACAAGAAACTGCATTTGAGTAGGTAGTAGGCTCACCAACTTCACCTGTTTCTTCTGCATCAGACAAAACATATGTAACCAAATTTTCATATCTTTGTGGTACTCGAATATCTCTTTATGGTCTATCCTCAGCTATGGAATATTGTTCTTCTTTTGGATCATCTTCGTCAATAGACTCGGGACCATCTATGTTAGGATCGAGAGCACTAAGAGGGGGGGGGGGGTGAATTAGTGCAGCGGAAATCTTTCAGCGATTAAAAACGAAACCTGCGTTCGTTCGATAAAAACGATTTCGATGTAAAAGCCGATTCTAATATTACTTAAGATTGAGCACAGTTTACGTCTAAACACAGTTTACGTCTAAACGCAATTTGCATCTAAATGCAGTTTGCATCTAAACGCAGTTTTACGTCTAAACGCAGTTTTACGTCTAAACGTAGTTTGCGTCTAAACTCATTTTACGTCTAAACTCAGTTTACGTCTAAAACGTAGTTTTACGTCTAAACGCAATTTGCGTCTAAACGCAATTTTACGTCTAAACGTAGTTTTACGTTTAAAAGTAGTTTACGTCTAAAACACAGTTTGAAAATATCTGAACTTAGAAACTCGTTCGTAAAATCGCAGAAGACAGTTTGCAATTATAAATAAAATCAAAATGTAAACGTAAACTGTAATGTAAAGATCGTACGAAAACACCGATTTACGTCTGAATGCAGATTCGGAAAGATCAGAACTTAGAAACTTGTTCGTAAAAGCATAGAGAGTAGTAGCTATGTAGGATGTTTGCAGTAATGATAAAGTGCTCAAAACAAAAGCAAACCAGAGATTTAGAGTGGTTCGGTCAGCCTTGACCTACTCCACTTTTGGCTTCCTCCACCGACGAGGTCACCGACGTCAACTAGAGGCCTTCCTTCAATAGGCGAAGGCCAACTGCCCTTTTACAGTTTCACTCCTTTTGACGGGCTCAGGAGACAACCCTTACAAAACCTTTCTCTCCTCTCTTTACAACTCAAGACTTGAAGAACAGAAAGAGGAGAACTTTTGGACTTAACACAAATTTGAGCTCTTAGAATCACAGAAAAGATCTAGAATTCGGTGTAGGTCTATATCTCTTCAGTGCTGAATGGGTGGGGTATTTATAGGCCCCAACCCAGTTCAAATTTGGAGCTCAAAACGATCAAATCCCGGAATTCCGGGATCAGGCGATTGCACCTCCTGATTGGAGCGGTTGCACCGCCTGGCAGAGCTCGAAGACTGAGCCCAGGCGGTTGCACCTCTCTATCAGGGGCGGTTGCACCGCCTGAGTCTGGCTCGGAGACTAGCCCCAAGCGGTGCCACCTCCTGACTGAGGCAGTTGCACCTCTCTGCCAGAGCTCGAAGACCGAGCTCAGGCGGTGCTACCTCTCTGTCAGGGGAGGTTGCACCGCCCAGTCTTGCTCGAAGACTAAGCTCAGGCGGTGCCACCTCCTAGCTGGGGCGATTGCACCGCCCAGTCTCGCTAGGAGACTTAGCCCAGGCGGTGCCACCTCTTGGCTTGGGCGGTTGCACCTCCTAGTGCAATCAGGGTCCGAATGGGTAGCTCCATTCGGCCCAATTTCGATTTTTCAGGAGCCCAATTGCCCCAAGATTAAGCTAATGGGATCACCTCCCATTTCCAACTTAATCAACGTGCTAACTATGATTAAATCTAAGATAATTTCTGCAGCTTTGCTTCGGTGCGTCACTCGCTTCTTCCATCTAGTGTCCGGCGAACTTCCGTCGATCATCCGATGAACCCTCGGTGATGCTCCTGCAGACTTCCGGCAAACTCTTGGACTTGCGACGATCCACTTGGCGAGTTCCGACGAGCTTCGCTTGGCAAGCTTCTGGACTTCTCGGATTTGTTCCCGTAGAACCTCTGACGACCATCCGAACTTCCGTCGAACTCTCGAACTCCCAACGTGATCATAAACTTGACTCCGGCGCAACTCCTGCTGCTTGTCTAACTTTCATCGTAGTTAATCCTGCACACTTATCTCAACACATAGATTCGACAACAATTGACAATTGACTTCATCATCAAAATCCGAGATTCAACAATCTACTGGCATTCTTTGAGTAAGAGAGTTCGATTGAAAAGAATCAAAACTACCAATCTCAAGCTCCACATGCTTCTACGCACTATCATATATACAACTAGTAGATTCCTCTTTGGAAGATAACATAGACAATTCATCAAAAGTAACATCTCTACTGATTATAAATTTTAGAGATTTGAGATCATAACACCATAATCTGTATCCTTTCACCCCAGAAGCATACCCAAGGAAATGCACTTTTTAGCTCAAGTATGCTGTCTGCTGTATGTTGTATGCTAATTTTCATCATAATCTAATTTTCCTTCATTTACATGCATGTATGCTGGACACCCAAAAAATTTTAAATAAGAGTAATCAGCAGGAGTACCTGACTAAACTTCCTCCGGAGTTTTAAAATTAAGTACTGTAGAAGGAGCGCGGTTGACAACATAACAGGCCATATTAATCGCCTTTGCCCAAAAGTCCTTTGTAAACTCTACATTTGAGATCATACACCTTGTTCTCTCTAAGAGTGTTCTGTTCATATGTTCGGCCACACCATTTTACTGAGGCATCATCCTAATAGTGCGATGCCGAACAATTCCTTCATTTTTACAGAATTCATTAAAGTCACCTTTATAAAATTCCATGTCATTATCTGTTCGAAGCCGCTTAATCTGTTTACTTGTTTGCTTCTCAATCAAAGCCTTCCATTATTTAAAGGTTAGAAAAACATCATTTTTATGTTTCAAAAAATAAACCCAAACTTTCCTAGAATAATCGTTAATGAAAGTCAACATATACCTAGTACCACCCTTAGACTGAACACGAGCTAGACCCCAAAGGTCTGAATGAATATAATCAAGAGTACCTTTCGTTTTGTGAACTGCCGGAGAATTGAACCTGACTCTTTTCTGCTTTCCAAAAATGTAATGTTCACAGAAATCCAGTGGCATAGTATTATATCCGCAAAGAAGACCCCTTTTGCTCAATATGCTAAAAATTTTTTCGCTCATATGACCCAAATACATATGCCATAATTTGGTGATGTTAGAATCAGACAATGATGATGACGAGACTGCAACCGAGCCTATGACAGTAGTTTCCTACAAAATATACAAGCTACTTGACTTACAAGCTTTCTAACAACAAGGGTACTTCTAGAAACTTTCATAACTCCACATTCAGCTATGTATTTACACCCAAGAGCCTCCAGGATGCCTAAAGAGATGAGATTCTTTTTTAAATTAAGAATATGTCTAAATTAGTGAGCATCCTCATAATACCATCATGCATTTTAATTCAAATTATGCCTCTACCAATAACATCACACACGACATTATTGCCAATCAAAACAATTCCACCATTATAAGATTCACACGTGGAAAACAAATCTCTATTGGGACATATGTGATAAGAACAACCCGAATCTAAAATTAATTTATTTTTAGACCTCGTCCTGTCATCAGTAGCAAAGAAAATATTTTCAACATTCTCATTAGCTACTACACTAGCTTCAACGGACTCAGTAGTTTTTTTAATAATTTTTTTTCTTTTGCTTTAATTTATTTTTTAATTTAAAGCAATCAGCTTTAATGTGCCCCATTTTATGACAATATCTACACTCCAAATTTCTATGTCTGGATTTAGATCTAGATTTAGATATACTATTGTCAAATTTTCTTTTATCCGTTCTACCCCTGACAATCAGACCCTCAGCCTGATTCCTTCTACTTTTCACAGTGATATCCCTATTTATCTGCTCCTTAGATTTTAGTGCAGATTTAATTTCTTGATACGAAATTATTTCTTTTCTATAAATCATAGTATCATGAAAATACTTAAAGGATTGGGGAAGAGAACACAAAAGAAATAGGGCCTTATCCTCGTCATTAATTTTCGTATCTATATTCTCCAAATCCATAACTAAGGAATCAAATTTATCAAGATGTGAGAGTACAGATGTACCTTCAGTCATTCGAAGCATATATAAACTCTGCTTTAAGTAGAGACGATTCTCCACTGTCCTCTTCATATACAAGGCTTTATGTTTGTCCCACATGCTCTTGGCCATAGTCTCAGTAGCTACCTCCCGTAAAACCTCGTTAGAGAGATTTAGAATAATACTTGATCGAGCCTTTTTATTCATACTTGCAAAATCTTCCTTTGATGTATCATCTGGAATGTTCTAAGCTCCCTGTAGTACCAAATCAACTCCGTCTTAAACCAGAATGACCTCCATCTTGAGCTACTACATGTCGAAGTTGATATTTCTATCGAATTTCTCGACAATGATCTTTGTTATTGTCATCATTGCCAAAAGATCCCGAAACCAAGCTCTGATACCACTTTGTAAGAGCTGGCCCCAAGAAATTTACTAAAGGATAATTCAACAACCCAATAAAGATAATAAAGCAAAAGAATAAAAGAGATAAGAATATCAGGTTTACATGGTTTGATTAATTGATCTATATCCATGGACGAAGGAGGAGCAAATCACTACTATAAAAGGGAACAATTACAAATGCCTTAGAAAGATGTTCCTAGGTCATAAAACACCTGAAACTACTAAACAAGAAAAGTCTAAAGCAAATAATTAGATTTTCTTGTGGTGCATCTGGCTTCAAAGCCTAGTCCCTTATTTATAGTTGCAATAGGAGATAATAAGCTTGATTTTCCTGATGTGGGACTATGTGGGACTTGCCAAACTAGGTTCTTTGCCCTGGCACGATAACTTGTTGCAGAAGGCAAACTTGGCAATGCTGAGGTTGAGCTTCTTGTAACAGTGGGGGCTACAAACATGCTTTGAAGTTGTCAGCGTAAGAGATAATGGCGATCTGCTTTGAAGTTGTCAGTGTAAGAGACCGTGGTGATCATTGCAGCCACGGAGAGGAATAGAAAGATGGATAAAGGAGAACAATGAGCAGTTGGAGGGCGACTGTAGTGTAATGAAGGGGGAGGGGGCGCTGGACGGGAAACAGTGGCGATAGTGGTCGTTGGCCAGAAGCAGGGGTGAAGCATCGCTCGAAAATGTGGCTACGATAGCCCTTTCTCTTGCTCTTCTCAAGCTCTAATACCATGATAAAATAGAAAATGAAGAGTTAAAGACAAAGAAAGTATCAATTAGTTAATTAGTATGATACGGTGTTTTCTCGTGAAATCTCATATGCTATGCGGGGAAATCTCATTTGTTATACGGTTGGAAAAATTTCTCTGTTATCAAAAACTTACCTCTTTCTCTTTCCTATCCACATTACATTTTTGTGTCATGTCTCAACGGTCATGGATGTGGACCATAGACCATCATTTGTAAATACAAAGACGTGAAGAGCGGAAGGAATTGACCTATGGTTGTGAAATACGGCATCATTTCAATTGTTCCACAAGCACCACAAACCATTAGCAATTGAATCTTGCTGAATATTTATTTATCCAATTGTTGATCCTCACGTAGCAAATCTCTTTTAAACCAATAACTAAAGTATTAACAACTATAATCAATCAATAGTTGCAGAGAAGTCTACAACTCCGTGGTAGTAGGGGTATTCAAATAGAATATGAATAACAACATTAGAAAATAAATAACTAGAGACGGCATCTCAACACTTCATGCATATGATAAACCGTCAGTGATTTTTTCACTGAAGGAGCTCGAGACTAAATGAGTTTTTTACTAGGAGAGTGGCCTCTCCTCGGTACTCTCACCGCCTCTCAATTCTTTTTCCTATATAAATAAATGTCTTGAGGAACGTTTGATGGTTGCATGAGAATGTATTGCCTGTGATGGAACTGAAGACGGCCATTGCATGTTTCCATGATGAAACAAACGACTAGAGAAAAACGTGAGTGGCAGTATCATCAATCATTAGATCAATGTGATTCATGGGATTGGCCGACATTTTTACCTAGCTTCTTGCTTCGTTCCCGATGGGGAATAGTTAGGAACTCAAGTTATTGGAAGGAGACGCTTCCTAGCTATATTCCAATCAACGATATACCATCCGTCTCTATGTCCTTTACATCCCAACAAACCAAGGAAAAAGAGACCCATATCGATTGGTGCAACCTCCTCTCATGGTACTCCACAAACGAGCCATGCAAGTTTGACGATGGTCTGTGTAACAGTTTCAAGAGAAGAATAGTAAGAGAGAAGTTTGTGATTGATGGATGTTTCCTTGTCAGACCTAATATTCCCGAACTAGGGTGATTGGGAGAGATTTGACACGCTCCAGCTTACTCCACTACATGAATTAAATGACAACAAAAGCATGATAATTAACGACCATGATAATAGGTTTTAGCTTCTTCATCTCCTAGTTGACTTCTCAAGCCATGTATCGATGTATCTATGGCTAACAACACTCTGCATTGACGATTGACAATAAGTCACCCACATTAACTCATCCGTCGCATTGGGCACGCCCTTATTAATATCTTTACCATCTCGGCTAACGTAAATCTAGAGTGCATAGCTCCTAAGTATAAGAGTTACACCCTAGACCAAGCCTTGGGGAGGTGAGCAAGCAACAATCTCTTGACTCTTTATTCTCTTATTTTTACACAACTCATATTGCTGTCTTTAGTCCCCTCCATCTTACACTGACTTAAGCATCGAACAAGTTAAGCCGGGAAGTATCATGACATTGACTTGTTGTGCAGGATCACTTACGACTAGGAGACAACCCCGCAGCATAAAGATGACTTGATAGCCAAGAGAAGACATTGCGATCAAATAGATCCCAGTTCCTCTATTTAGCCTCATCACTCCAAGATCAGATCAACCCTAGTAAACCGCCTCCTTGTAAACTTCCCGTGCTTGTTTATCATATCAACACTCCCACATCATCGTGGAGGAGACATAAGAATTGACTCATCAATCGACAATATTCATGCACAATCATAAGACATTAAAAAAAAGCATAATGAGAATTCACCCGTGAATTTCCGGAAGAAAAATAGTTCCGAATATTACCGGAAAAGTTCGTGCCCCCCATCACTGCAGAAGATGATCCAAAGTTGAAGGAAACCTAGTAGTGATTTGATAGCCCACTGTCCAAGATTTTCTGAGGGTTAACTTACAAAATTTTTCTGATTCTTTATATTTGAGTATTATTTATCTTTCTCTTCAACCATAGCAGGATCGAGGGTAAAAACCTTTTGGGAAAAGGAATTAACCCATAAGTTGTTTAGTTTATCTATCTATTATGGCAAAGATTGGAAATAATGTATTTTTATATAGCATGTATTGAATCGTTCAAATACTAAGATTATGCACATATATCTCTCATGTTAATATCCATTCTCAAAATAAAAATTGGATTAATTTCTGTCAACCATAGTTATCAATATCTATTTTCAGTTAAGAATTATATATATATATATATATATATATATATATATATATATATATAAACTTAAATTGGAGGTTGGAGGAATATAAATATAAATATCTATGTATTTCTCTGAAAATGTTATTACCTACCCATTAATGTTTTCCTTTCTGCATTTACTAGAGAGAGAGAGAGAGAGAGAGAGAGAGAGAGAGAGAGAGAGAGAGAGAGATGGTTCAAGCATATTACACCATGTTAAAGTCATTATTCCTAGTTCCTTAAACCAGTCATCCTCCACCAAATTAAGCTCCGATCCTGCATGCCGAACTAACCCAGCAGCATCGATGTGGCCGGGAAAAGAAGACAGATAGATAGATAAATGGATAGACAGATGCATGCACCCTTATCCTCGAAACAATATTGGACTACAACTGTGTTTTGGGCGTATGCTGCTACTTTGCTCTCACAGAAATTTCCGTGGTGGTTCCTCAAAAGGTACGTAAAGCTGAGCTAGCTGCAGTTGCCACTTGCTCTGATCTCTTTTGGTGGTGAAGACATGAGGAAAAGCAGCTCGTAAGTGGCATTGCTTATTACATGTATGTATGATGAGAATTGAAAGATTGTAACTTGTTGATCGTGAACGCACCAAAAGTAAAGGCTTCTGGATACATCCCTTGATGGTCCCAAAGTGATCTCCTTATATATCGGAGCACATGCATACTATCGTTGCTATCTTTTTTCCTCGCAATGTGAGGTTACGTTTGATTTTGGGATTAAAGTTAATTAATCATGACTTTACCAACTAACATTCCAAAGAATAAAAAGGATTTCGGACTAAGAACAATCAAAGACTACTCGAGCATAAGCTCAAATGATGGTGAACTTGAACTCCTCACTATGAAATTTAAAAAGTTCATGAAACAAAAATTAAAGAACAAAAAGAATGTAACTACTTGCTATGATCGTAAGAAGAGGGAACCACTTTGAGACAAATTGAGCTCATCCGAAGATAAAGAGAAAATCAACAAAGGCGAGGTGGCAAATTACGCATTAACGGCTTTTGATGACGAGGTAATCAAAATGCCCTTAGTTTACTTTAAAATTATATAATACTTTTCATAAGTTATTCTTAAAAATTACATGTTTAATAATGTAATGAAAATGCAAAAAATTGGAATCATGCTTATCCTTCTAGTAATGATCATGAAAATTACATATTTTATGATAAAATAATAAAATGTTAGATTTAAATGTAATGAAAATCCTATATATGTTTTTAAGAAGAAATAATATGTATCTTGATGTCTTAATGAAAATGTTAAGACGATTGATATCATGCTTAATATGAAATTGTGCATGTTATAATACCTTGAAAACTTGAAATCATATTTTGATGTCATGCCCAAAGTAATGATGATTTGAGATCATGCTTAATTAGTTTATCTTTTGAAATTATGCATGATTCTTGCGATTTATGGATTATCGATTTTTACCGTAATGAAAGTGGCTTTTTTGGATTTAAAATTGATGCATATTTTTGTTTGGTATAAATGATAAAAGCATGCCCGTATGAAATAAATCACATGAATTGAAATAACTATAAAGAGGAAAACATTTTTTTCAAATTTTTTTTCTATCTTATTGAGTTTTGAATAAGAGATTGATAAATCTATTTATATTATTTTGAATCTCTTGAACTATGAAAGTGATTTTGATGATTTGATGATAGAAATTTGAATAAATTTTTATCAAATCATGATCTTGATTCCTTGATATTTATAAATTAAGATTTATTATGAATCAAGTTTTTTTTTTATTAATCATTCTCCTATGATTCTACTTGGTATTTTCTTAAGAGGAGATTTTCTAAATGAATTATGATTTTTTGGAATTATAATTTTTATGATTCATAATGAATTAAGAGATATTATACATGAATCGAGATCGTTTATGTTCTCTCATGACATTATTTGCTATGGGAAAATCTTTATCTATATCATTGATCTTGAATTCTCGGAATCAAAACTCAATAATTTCTTTATATAAATCAAGATCCCGCACTTTTATTCTCGAATGACTTCTTGTATTTTATTAAAGAGAATACTTATCAAAATGAATCATGTCTATTAGTATTCACATGATATTTGATATTATCTTTCATGACATGACGTGTAAATTCCTTTGTATTTGTGGTTATAAACCTCATGTTATAAGTATAGCATTGATGTAAAAATTGTATTCTTCCACTCTACTTCTTCCTGGATTACAATAAAGGGGAGAAAGAAAATTGCTAGTTTGAATATTAAATTTAGGCAAATTGTAAAAAATGCATAAACTCTTATACATTCTTTTTCGGATCATGATTTCGTAAATTTTAGACTTAAATGTTCTTTTTGAATCAAGATTATTTTCCTATCATGCTTTCTAGTTACAAAAGAAGAAACTTGTCAAAAATAATATATGATCTTTTGACATTTATTTTTGTTGTTTACCTTTGTCATGCTTTGAAAATTGTTGTAAAGGGTAAAGAATTACAACATTGTATTCTTCCCTTCTTTTTGACAATGACAAAAGGGGAGAAATATTGCTAGCTCATCTTACAAAATTTAGAAACTTGCACTATCTTGCTTTGCAAAGGAAGCAAAAATTTGCTAGCTTGCAAATTGCATAGAGAAGAAGCGCTATCTTGCTTATCTCAAGAAGCAAAACATGCTAACTTGCACATCTAACAAAATTTACAAACTTGTATATTTCAAGAAGCAAGGATTAACTATGATAGCAAGGCATAAAGCAAAATGAAGTCCCGGAGTCAAGAACGCGATTTCGTTAGGAGTTCGAGAGTTCATCGGAAATCCAAACGTTCGTCAGAAGTTCTATAGGAACCAACCGAGAAGTCTAGGAGCTTGCCAAAGAAGCTCATCAGAACTCACCAAGAAGATCATTATGAAGTTCAGGAGCTTGCCAGGAGTCCACTGGAACATTACCGAGAGATCGTCGGAAGTTCGCCAGAATCTCGCCGGAAAGAAACCTAGACTTATAGTCTTATTTAACTAAGTAAATGTCTTAAAATTTATAGTTAGCACATAATTGGGATTAGATTGGGCCAAGCTAATTAGGGGATAGTTGGGCCCAAGTTTAGGCTGTGTTGGGTCAAGAGAAAGACCCAAACAATAACCAAACAAGTGAAATCATCGTGGCACAATCTCTGAGACTATGCTAGGTGGTGGTACCGCCAAGACACAGTCTTCTAGATGGTGGTACTATCAGACTGGATAGTGGTATCACCCAATGTCAGGCTGCAAGCGGTGGTACTGCCCAATGCAGGCGATGGTATCGCCCATACCTTGAAATTTCAAGGGATTTGAATTTTGGCTCTATTTTTGAAGCCATTTGGGGTCTATAAATACCCTAGCTATTCCTGCATAGAGAAGTAAGAAAAGTGAACAAAAACTCTATTTTTTTAGAGTTGAATACCCTTGTAAAGTATAGAGTCCCTCCTCCTAAAGTTTAGAGACTATTCTAAGGGAGAGTGAGGGAAGCTTTGTAAAAAGAGGGTGTAAAGGTTCTCTCCTGAGCCTATAAAAGAAGAATAGAGTTATAAGAAGAAGGTTGATCTTCGCCTTTTAAAGGAAGATTGTTTGTGGATGCTGGTGGCCTCGACGGAAGAGGAATCGATGGAGTAGATGTAGGTCACGACGACCAAACCACTATAAAAATTTGGTTTGTGCTTCTTTTATACAATTTACCTTATGGGAAACCTCCTTTCTTGCTTACTGCTTTTAACATGTTTACAAACACACTTTCAAGTTAAGCATATTTCTGGGATCGGTTTTCAACGTACGAAAGAATTTTTTGAAACCGACGTAATTTTTACTACTGCACTAATTCACCCCCCCTCTTAGTGTCGACTCATTTCTAACAATTGTATCACTCAAACTAGTGGTAGTACCACTAGAGCAAGGTGGTCAGGCGATGGTACCACCTAATAATGGTGATGGTACCACTAGTACCCTGGAAAACTAAGATAAGATATATTTTAGCTCCATTTTTTAAGCCATTTGGGGCCTATAAATACTCTAATCTTTCTTGCTTACCTAAGCATGAAAAAAAAAAAAAAACTTGTAATATAAGTAAGAAAACGCTGTTGTAATACTTTGAGAGTTCCCCTCCTCTTCTCTAAGTGTAATTTCTATTTAAGGGGGGGGCTGAGAGAACTGTAAAGGTTATCTCCTAAATATGTAAAAGGAGAATAGAGCTATAAGAAGGTAGTTGATCTTCACCCATTAAAAGAAGATCAATAGTAGACCTTAACAGAGGAGGAATCGGTAGTGGACATAAGTCACGATGATCGAACCACTATAAAATTAGTGTGTCTTCTCTTCTTTTCATTTTTCTTTATATTGCTTACTGATTTGGCTGCTCACTTGACTTCATACTTTGTCTAAGTTCAAATGTATTTCCGATATGATTTTATCAAACGAAGTTTTCAAATCGTGGATGTTTTTATGTAAGCACTGATTTACACCCCACCCACCCCTTAGTGTCGATTTCGGTCCTAACATGACCAACTCTCCATTTAGTGGAACTGGAGAGAGGGCCACTGAGTTATGGTCCCATGTTAACTTATGTCATAGGTGGTTACTCCTATTTTATTACTTTTACTAATGATTTCTCAAGATATGGACGTGTATACTTGATGAAGTATAAGTCTGAGGCTTTCGAGAAATTCAGAAAGTATAAAAATAAAGTGGAGAACCAAACTAGAAAGAGTATCAAGACTCTTCGATCAAAACGAGGAGGTGAGTACTTAAGTATAGAGTTCATCTAGTTCCTCAAGGACCATGAGATTCTGTCTTAATGGACACCTACTTATACACCTCAGCTCAATGGTGTATCCGAGAGAAAGAATTGCACACTGTTAGACACGGTACAGTCCATGATGAGTTTTATCAACCTACTCATCTTATTCTTAGGATACGCCCTAAAGACCGCACCATAGCTTATCTTCTAAATAAAATTTTAACTAAATTGGTTGTGTCTACTCCATATAAGATATGGAAAGGGAAGAAGTTTGATATTAAGGTTATTAAGATTTGGAGCTGCCCTGCCCACTTTAAGAGACATAACACTGATAAGTTGGAATCCAAGACGAAGTGGTGCAAGTTTGTGAGATACCCTAAGGAAACTTATATGTATTTTTTTTATCACCCCAAGGACCAAAAGGTCTTTGTAGCTACAAAAGTAGTATTTCTTAAGAAGGAACATATTCTTGGTGAATATAGTGGGAGCGTAATAGAGTTGAGTGAGGTTGGAGAACCTAGCTCAAGCACCACTCCATAACCCAAGTCTGTTCAGGTACCTAGTACATAAGTTCCGACTTTATGTAGGTTCGATAAAGTATCACATCCTCATGAGAAATATATAGGAAATATTAAGGGGTTATTGATCCTCGAACCTACGAGTAGACTATTATGAGTATAAACTCCGGGAAGTGGCAAGATGTCATGAATTCTTAGATGGATTCTATATACTCCAATAAGGTTTGGAACCTAGTTTATGCACTCGAGGGTATTGTATACATTGTTTGCAAATAGATCTTTAAGAAGAAGATCATAGTATATGAAAAACTAGAGACCTATAAAGCAAGACTAGTGGCTAAGGGGTATCGTCAAAAGCAAAGTATTGACTATGACGAAATATTCTTACTTGTAGCTATGCTAAAATTCATCTGAATTCTATTAGCTATTGTAGTATATTATGATTATGAGATATGACAAATGGATATGAAATTCACGTTCCTTAATGACAGCCTCGATGATGAGGTATATATGATATAGATTAAGAGATTCATGTCCAAGGATAATCTAGATAAGGTGTGTAGGTTGCTTAGGTCCATCTATGGACTGAAGCAAGCTTACCAAGGCAATCAGATCTTATGAATTTGTTAAGAATGAAGATAAGCCTTGTATATACAGGAAGGTAAGTAGGAGTGCTATTACCTTCTTGGTGCTATATGTGGATGACATTCTAATCATTGGGAATGATGTAGGAATGCTCTCTATAGGAAAGGCTTGGTTGTCTAGACATTTCTCCATGAAGGACTCAGGGAAAGTATTATATATCTTAGGGATTTGAATCTATTGAGATAGATCTAAGAGGATGCTTGGCTTATCCCAGTCTATGTATATTGACTCTATTATCAAAAGATATGGCATAAAAAATTTCAAGAGAGATCTCATACCGATGAGACATAGGGTATCTATCGCTTTCTAGGAGTATGTCCCCAAAGACTCTTGAAAAAAGGGTAGACATGGATATGATACCCTATGCCTCAATGATAAGGTCTATCATATATGCTATGCCATGTATTAGGCCTGATATAGCATATGCTCTTAGTGTCATAAGCATGTATTAAGCGGATCCAGGCTTGGAGTATTGGAAAGCAGTAAAGTATATCCTTAAGTTCTTTAGAAGGATTAAGGAACTTTTATTGGTATATGGAGGAAGTAGCCTCAGGGTTGAGGGCTACACAACTCAAGCTTCCAATCTAATAATAATGATAGTAAGTCTAATTTTGGGTATGTGTTCACCCTGAATAGAGGAGCAGTATGCTGGAAGAGTTCTAAGCAAGATACTACTACTGACTCTACCATAAATGCAGAGTACATTGCTATAGCAAAGACAGCAAAGGAGGGAGTTTGGATGAAGAATTTCATCACAGATCTAGAAGTTGTGCTAGGCAGCGAGGAGTCGATTTCCTTATATTATGACAACTATGGGGCGATTACTCAAATGAGAGAACTTGGGTCTCATCAAAAGTATTCTGAGGAGGTTCTAGTTTATTAGAGGGATCGTGACCCGAGGAGATGTGGCAATGGAAAGAGTTTCATCTGAAGATAACATCACAGATCTACTGATAAAGCCATTGTTTCATATTGTCTTTGAGCATTAGAGGAGTCTGATGGAGATCAGACACATAGGTGATTGGCTTTAGGTCAGGTGAGAGATTACCCTACAAGTCAATCACATGAGTGATGGCACGTGTGACATGTTAGGATCAAGAGCACTAAGAGGGAGGGGGGAGGGGTGAATTAGTGCAGCGGAAAACCTTTTACGATTAAAATAAAAATTACGTTCGTTCAATAAAAGTGATTTCGGTAAGAAAACCGATTCGTAAAACACTTTAACTTTTGATTAAGCGAGATATAGCAAAGATATAAATACAGTTTATAATTATGATTCAAATCAGATAGTAGGCGTAAACTGAAATGTGATATTCGTATAAAGAAACTGATTTACGTCTAAATGCTAATTCATAAATCATTTGATTAAGTGAGATGCAGTTTAAGCAAGGATATAAAGGTAGTTTACAGTTACAATAGAAATCAAAATGTAAACGCAAACTGAAATATGATGATCGTATGAAAAAACTGATTTACGTCTAAACGTCGATTCGGAAAGTGCAAAGCTTGAAACCCGATCGTATATGCACAGAAAGCAATAAGCTTTTGAGGAGGTTTGCAGTAAAGATAATATGCTCAAAGTAAATGCAAACCAAGATTTAGAGTGGTTCGGTCAATCTTGACCTACTTCACTTTTGGCTTCCTCCACCGACGAGGTCACCGACGTCAACTAGAGGCCTTCCTTCAATAGGCGAAGGACAACCACCCTTTTACAGTTTCACTCCTTTTGATGGGCTTAGGAGACAACCCTTACAGAATTTTCTCTCATCTCTTTAAAGCTCAAAACTTGGAAGAAAAGAGGGAGAAGAACTTTTGGCCTTTACAACAATTTTGAGCTCTAAAAATCACAGAACAAGATCAAGATTTCGGTGTATTTTTCATGCCCTTTCAGTGCTGAAAGGGTGGGGTATTTATAGGCCCCAACCTAGTTTGAATTTGGAGCTCAAAACTGTCAATTCCCGGAATTCCGGGATCTGGCAGTTGCACCGCCTGGCAGAGCTCGAAGACTGAGCCTCTAAGCGATCCCACCTCCTGTCAGGGGCGGTTGCACCTCCTGCTAGAGCTCGAAGACCAAGCTCAGGCGGTGCCACTGCTTGACTGAGGTGGTTGCACCTCCTGCTAGAGCTCGAAGACCAAGCTCAGGTGGTGCCACCTCCTGTCAAGGGAGGTTGCACCGCCCAGTTGTTAGGACTCTAGCTAGGAGAGTCCTAATCGAGAGGGACATTCTGTTAAGACTCTGTTAGGACTCCAGCTAGGAGAGTCCTAATTGAGAGAGACATTCTATTAGGACTCTGGCTAGGAGAGTCCTAATTGAGAGGGACATTCATATAGGAGGTTTTTTTCTTAGAGAAGAATTAGGAGTTGTAAGGGAATAGGAGTCTTGAGTAGGAGTCCTATTAGGAGTTGGTTAGAAGTAAGAGTCTTAAGTAGGAGTCCTATTAGGAGTTAGGGTTTAGAAGCCCTATAAATAGCCATGTATTCCTTCTCTTTTCATAAGCAATAGATGAATATTTTCTGCAGCCTTTGAGCAGCAACTAGGAGGGAGGAACCCCTATAGAGTTCCAAGGAGGTCGATTCCATAAAGAGATCAACCCCAAGTTTAGAATCTGCAAGGGTTCTATCACCTGGTATCAGATCAGCGTTCTTGGCATCTCGCTGCCCTTCCACAGCCATCTATCAACCCTCCACAACCATCCAAAGCAATTCCCACAATTGCTTAAAAGATCGTCGCCGAATTCCGCCATCATCTCCACCACCGCAGATCATCCTTTGATCTCCCTGTGAATTGCGATAGGTTTTGGTTTCCTACCTTACTGCTGCTGCAATTTATTTATCCCTATCTGAAAATCCAAAAAAAAAAAAATTTCGTTCCTATATTGCTGCAAATTTTCATCGTAAGTTGCTGAAATTTTTCGACGAGAATTCTGCTATCGCAACTTACACTAATTTTCTTGCTGTTACTGTCGAAATTTTCTTGATTAAATTGGACATCCTTGCTGTCATATAAACTGAGATATTGTTGTCAATTTCCTCCTCAAATCTCTCAAATTTTTTATGGAGATTTCGTCGAGAAACCGCTGTTTCTTCAACGATAATTCTGCTCTTACAAGACAACACAATTCTGCAGCAAACTTTCACTGATTTCTATCAAACCTATACATGCCTTTAACACATCAACAAAAGAGAGATCTTAACATCACAGATTTGGAGTCATATACTACGGCATCTGAGGAGGCAATCAATGCTAAATTTGAAGCCTTTGAGGCACGAATGGAGGATAAGATTCAGACTCTCCTTACCGAATTCAGTTTGGGCCGACCACCAAGCCCGAAGAAATCACATCAAGGAGAGAGCTCTAACCAATCACATCATGCCCAAAGAGATAACTTCTAAGAGAGGGGAGGTTCTATGACCGACCCTAACTATTCACTCATGAGAGTAGACTTCTCTAGATGGGAAGAAGGAGACCAAATTGGTTGGATCTCGCATGCAGAGCGATATTTTCGGTACCATAAAACTGCGGATGCATCCATGGTGGAGATTGCAGCTATACATCTTGAAGGGGATGCTATATAATGGTTTGACTGGTTTGAACACACTTATGGAGTCCTTTCATGGCGATAATTCAAAGAAGGACTACTGATCCGCTTCAAACTAACTTATTACGAGAACATTGACAGACAACTAGCAAAGATCCGACAAACCTTCACCATTCAGGAGTATCAGACCAGGTTTGAAAGGTTATCTAATCAAACTCGTGATTGGTCTGAAAAATAGTTATTGTGGATTGTGGACCTTTATTGAGGGTTTAAAGCCGGAGATCCGGGGAGAAGTTAAGATGCGACAACCTTACACGCTTATGGCAGCCATCTCTTTCGCATGACTTTAAGAGGAGCGATTGAACCATGAAGCCCGGACGACTAGGATCACTCCATGACCTACAATACTAAAGCCCTCAGCCCCCCCTACTATCAACCGAGTCCTTGCACCGAAAAGGTTAACAAGAGAAGAACTTTGGGAGCGATCTGCGAAGGGATTATGTTGGCATTGCGACGAGCCGTGGAGCCGCGAGCATCGCTGTAAAAAAGGTAGACTTCTTATGATTGAACCAGTAGAAGAAGAGGTCATTGAACATCTAAAAGAGAGCCTTGAACATGAAGAAGAAGATATGGAAGAAGAGCCACAGCCGACCGACATTACGGTACACGCACTAGCCGGCTACTCAAATCCGCAAACGATGAAAGTTGGAGGCCTTCTCAAACAACACCTGATCACTGTTCTCATCGACACGGGTAGCACTAATAACTTCCTGAATAGTAAGGTTGCTGCTCGGATGGCACTGCATATTGAAGGTTGCAGCAAGTTCGATGTAAAGGTTGCCGACGGTAGAATCCTAAAGTGCGACCAAAGATGCCCGTAGGTGAAACTATTACTGCAAGACCAAGAAATTATCACTGATTTCTTCCTCCTACCAATCGATGACTATGAGGCAGTGCTTGGTATAGAATGGCTGACTACACTAGGTGATGTCTCTTGGAACTTTTCTAAATTAATTATGAAATTCTACTGTAAGGGCAAACAGATCATCCTACGCAGGAAGCGCGGAAGCAACGTTACCACTGTTTCGACCCAACGAATGGAGAAAGTTTTACACAAGGTAAATGGTGGCTTTTTGATGCACCTCCAGCAGCAAACAGAGGGGAAGAAAATAGAAATTGAAGATCAAAATCTTGCCCAATTGCTTACTAAATTTGCCGACATATTTGCTGAACCGCGCGGTCTTCCTCCTTCTCGGCAACATGACCATCGAATTCCAATCCTTCCGGGCAAGCCACCAGCGAACACTCGACCGTACCGATATCCTCACCTCCAGAAAGATGAAATTGAAAAGATCATAAAGGAAATGCTTGAAACAAGGGTGATTCGGCCAAGTTGCAGCCCCTATTCTTCATCGGTGCTACTTGTACGCAAGAAGAACGGAACTTGGCGGATGTGTATCGACTACCAAGCTTTAAATGACATCACCGTCAAGGACAAGTACCCAATACCAGTGGTGAATGAACTTCTTGATGAATTGAAAGGAGCTCGAGTCTTCACGAAGTTGGACCTCCGATCCGGTTACCACCAAATTCGGGTATGTGACGATGACATTCCAAAAACTGCATTTCGCACACATGATGGCCATTATGAATTCTTGGTAATGCCTTTTGGACTCACTAATGCTCCTTCAACCTTTCAAAGTCTCATGAATGATATATTTCGGAGCTTTCTTCGTAAATTTGTGTTGGTATTTTTCGATGATATTCTCATTTACAGCCCTTCTCTTGATACTCACTTTCAGCATTTACGGATTGTTTTGATGATTCTTCGGAAGAATACTCTTTTTGTTAAGCAACTAAAGTGCAGCTTTCTCCAACAAAAAGTATAGTACCTTAGGCATATAATATCAGAAGGAGTGGTGGTAGATCCAACAAAAATTGAGGCAATGCAAGGCTGGCCGAAACCTACAAACGTGAAATTACTGTGGGGGTTCCTTGGACTAACGAGCTACTACCGAAAATTTATTAAGGACTATGGGAAGATCAGTGCACCACTCACTTCTTTACTGAAAAAAGATGCTTTCCAATGGTTGGACAAAGCCTCAACTGCCTTCGACAAACTTAAAGCAGCCATGACAATGACGCCGATGCTTGCGCTACCATATTTCAATAGACCCTTCATCATTGAGGCCGACACATCTGGAGTCGGAATTAGAACCGTTCTCATGCAAAATGGTTGACAACTCGCATACACTAGCAAGACATTATCTCCCTCCCATCAAAACATGTCAGTATATGATAAGGAGATGCTTGCCATTGTACACGTAGTAACGAGGCGGAGACCCTACCTGATCGGCCGGCGATTTCAAATTAAAACTAACCATAAAAACCTCAAGTACTTTTTGGAGCAAAAGATATCATCCCCTGAGCAGCAAAAATGGGTAACTAAACTTCTTGGATTTGATTATGAAATTATTTACAAAAAGGGGAAAGAAAACATTGTTGCAGATGCACTCTCACGGCTACCTGAATAAGCTAAGGTTTCAGCCATCTCCCTTCCTACCACCGGTCTCCTCGAGGACATTAGGGAAGAATGGAAGAAGGATCCAGAGATCAGCAACATCATAAAAAAATTGGAGGAGGATCCAAGTGCAATAGCCCACTACACTTGGGATTCGAGGGATCTACGCTACAAAGGTCGTATTGTGCTTATACCTGACTCCCCTTGCATTGCAATCATCTTGCATGAAATGCACTCTATACCTTCAGCAGGGCACTTTGGATTCCTAAGAACCTACAAAAGAGTGAAGCAAAATTTTTATTGGAGAGGGATGAAAAAAATTATTGCTGAATATGTGGCACAATGTGATGTATGTCAACAACACAAGGGTGAAACTGTGGCAAATCCAAGGAAGCTACAACCACTACCCATACCAGACTCAGTGTGGACTGACATCTCCATGGACTTCATTGAAGGGCTGCCATCTTCCAAAGGTAAAAGCACGATTCTCGTGGTGGTGGATCGACTTACGAAATATGCTCATTTTTGTGCTATGAGAAATCCCTACACTGCTGCTAGTATTGCCCAGATTTTCATAGAAAATATTGTTAAACTGTATGAGATGCCAAGGTCCATCGTAAGTGATCGTGACAGGATCTTCACTAGTAAATTTTGGACTGAGGTATTTCAGTTACAAGGCACCAAACTCAAGATGAGCACAGCGTATCATCCACAAACTGACGGCCAAACAGAGGTGGTAAATAGGTGCTTAGAGACGTACCTTCGGTGTTTCGCTAGCGACCGACCAAAAGAGTGGGCGAAATGGCTTCCCTGGGTCGAATGATAGTATAATACTATATATCATTCATCTACAAAATGTGCCCCTTATGAAGCATTGTATGGTCGACCAGCCCTTGTGATTCTAAAGTATGTAATTAGCTCGGCCAAGGTAGATCAGGTTGACCAAGAATTGATTGATAGGGACAAACTCTTACAATTGTTAAAAGATAATCTCTTTACCGCTCAAGCCAGAATGAAGCAGCAAGCCGACACACGACGAAGTGAAAGAGAATTTTCAGTGGGAGATTGGATTTATCTTCATGTACAACCATACAAGCAACTCTCTATCAACACTCAAGCCTCCATGAAGCTATCCCCACGTTTTTATGGGCCCTATCAGATCACAGAGCATATTGGAGCCGTGGCGTACATACTTAAATTACCTGAGGATGCCAAAATTCACCCTGTCTTTCACGTATCATGCCTAAAGCCCAAGTTGGGAGAACACGAGACACCCTAGATCCAACTCCCCAACACAACTGAGGATGGAGTTATTCAAGCCCAACCACAAGCCATCCTCGATCGCAGGACCGTGATGCGTCGCCGACATCCCTCTACTGAAGTGCTAGTGCATTGGAATAATCTACCACTTGAAGATGCCACATGGGAACCATATGAGGAGCTGAAGACCCGATTCCCTGAGTTCATGGAATCTCAGCCTTGAGGACAAGGCTGATTTGAAGAGGGCGGGTCTGTTAGGACTCTAGCTATGAGAGTCCTAATTGAGAGGGACATTCTATTAGGACTCTAGGTAGGATAGTCCTAATTAAGAGGGACATTCTATTAGGACTCTAGCTATAAGAGTCTTAATTGAGAGGGACATTCATGTAGGAGGTTTTTTTCTTAGAGAAGAATTAGGAGTTGTAAGGGAAAAGTAGTCTTGAGTAGGAGTCCTATTAGGAGTTGGTTAGAAGTAAGAGTCTTAAGTAGGAGTCCTATTAGGAGTTAGGGTTTAGAAGCCCTATAAATGGCCATGTATTCCTTCTTTTCTCATAAGCAATAGATGAATCTTTTCTGCAGCCTTTGAGCAGCAACTAGGAGGGAGGAACCCCTATAGAGTTCCAAGGAGGCCGATTCCCTAAAGAGATCAACCCCAAGTTTAGAATTTGCAAGGGTTCTAACACTAGTCTCGCTCGGAGACTGAGCCCAGGTAGTGCCACCTCCTGGCTTAGGCGGTTCAATCACCTAGTAGAAATCAGGGTCCGAATGGGTTGATCCATTCGGCCCAATTTGGGTTTTTCAGGGGCCCAATTGCCCCAAGATTAAGTTAATGGGATCACCTCCCATTTCCAACTTAATCATTGTGCTAACTATGATATTTCCTAAGACATTTACTGCAACTAGCTCCGGTGCATCAATCGCTTCTTCCAGCAAGCTTCCGGCGAACTCCTGTCGTTCATCCGATGAACCGTCGATGATGCTCCTGTGGACTTCCGGCAAACTCCTGGACTTGCGACGATCCACTTGGAGAGTTTTGACGAGCTTCTGTGGCAAGCTCATGGACTTCTCGGATTTGTTCCCGCAGAACCTCCGACGATTGTCCGAACTTTCATCGAACTCTCGAACTCCCAACGTGATCATTGTCTTAACTCCGGCGTAACTCCTGCTGCATATCTTACTTTCATCGTAGTTAATCCTACACACTTAAAACAAAACTTCGATCGAGATAATTAATCCTAAGCAATTAACCAAGTTGTCCGACATGTCATTGGTCCTCGACGCTTCGTCCGATTCTTCGGCGCATCGTCCTCTCTTGCAGCCTATTGCCCAATTGGCCAGTTGACTTCGCAACTCCGATATCCTTGGCACAATACCCGTTCTTCTTGGCCTGATGCCCAAGTCCACGGTCCAAAGCCTTCTGTCGATACGTCGACCGATCCACCAGCCCGACGTCCAATCTTCTAACATGTTCCTCCGGCACAACATGATTTTCCTGCTTTAATTGTCTCATCCTGATCGAAGCATCCTACGTCACTCAAAACACAGATTAAATCATAAACATATATCAAGTAGTTTCATCATCAAAATACAAGATTCAACAATCTCTCCCTTTTTGATGATGACAACCACTTGATGACGGAGTTAAACTTAACTCCCGGAGTTTAAACAAACTCCCCCTATCAATATGCAATATTAATAGAACCTTGAATTCAAACTGAATTCAAGTCATTGCAATATTCATCATGAACACTTGCAACACGTCATCATGAATTTATGCATAAACTTATGCATAACATCATACTTCTCCCCCTTTGTCATCAACAAAAAGGAGAAGTCCAACTATTCTTGTGTTTGGAATATTAGTCTAACTTATTGCATGAAAAACATAATATCAAGTTTTATCATCATGCAGTTTTGAAGCTAGAAAATTTAGCAAATGCTATATCATACAAGCTAGTAAAAATTGAGCAAGTGCTATATCACATTAGAATATGCAAGCTAGCATTTTAAGATTTTCAAAAAGCAACTCTTGCTTCTTGAAATATACAAGTTGCAAGCTATCAATTTTTGCTTCCTTTGCAATGTTTGAGTTTGCAATTTTGCTTTCATTGTAAAGTGCAAGTTTAGTATATTTAGCATCTTGAGATAGCAACTGTTTGCTTCTCTTTAGACTACAAGCTAGCAATTTTCACGATATGCAAGTTTTACCATATACAAGTTAGTAAAAATTTCGAAAGGAAATGCAAGATAGCTTTCTTGTGTAAGCTCATGAATCTTGTTTCCTATTACAATGTGCAAGTTGCAAGTTTTGCTTGTTGAGATAGGCAAGATAGCACTTTTGCAATTTTTGTTTGGCAAGCTTGTGATGTTCAAGATAACAAGCTCTTTCTTCTCTTTTGAGAAGTGTCATTTTTGCTTTCTTTGCAAAGTGCAAGCTAGCAAAATGCCAAACTAGCAAGAGATAATGTTTTACATGAGGCAAGCAAATAATTTGGCAAGTGTTACATTTGCATCTTCTCTTTGGATGTGCAAGAAAATAAACAAGTTTTTGCATTTTCTTGACATTTCAAGCTAGCAATTATCGGTGATGTTCAAGATAGCAATTTCTTCTCTTTTGTAATTTTTACATTTTTCTTGAATTGTGCTAGCAATCTATCTCCCCCTTTGTCATTGTCAAAAAGAAGGGAAAAACCCTTTACATCAATTTCTAAATCATGACAAAGGTAAGTAATCATTCTTATTTGTGCATCATTATAGTTTTAATGCATAAATTCATTAACATTTTATTTTTTTATGCATGATACCGAAAAATCAATCATCATTATGAGCATATCAAACATAATATTCAAGCATTCATGATATATCATTTTGGCAACATGATCATAGCTATTCAAATGATGGTATCTAAATGTCAAAATTCATTACATCCTATCATGCATGAGCTTTAACTTCTCATTTGTATTTCATGCATTATTTCATTTCATCTCATAAGGAATATCAAGAAGAGTTATTGGGTGATGAGATAAATATTTTATAAATACACGGAATTGTATCATATCATAAGTGTTTCATGTATTCATATTATCACATGAAGCATACAAGACAACAATGCAAAGAAATCATGTCATGAAGAATATCAATGTGAAAATTCAGCAAAGATCACATGATACAATCGCAAAGCATGATATAATTATGCGATATATCATGAGATGATAATTTATCATATCAATGAAAGATATCAATGAGGATCAATTCGTGAATACCAAAGATGTGATTCATGGTTCATTAAAATTCTTCTTAACAAGTTCACAATCAGGATTCATATAATTCATAATAAAGCAAATTGATGTACAATCATCCCACAAGACATACAAGGCAAAGAAATCGTGTTATTTCTATATTATGAAATATATGATATCAAGGCTCATGATTCATTTGAAAAGATATAGCACAAAGAGCAACTTGAAACATTCTTATCAAGATCACATTTTAAAATATTCCAAGTATCAAGATATCAATATGACACTTCATTGAATTCTGAGAAATCAAAAGACAAGTTACACTTCATTTGAAGAATTCTTTTTTGATAAATGTAGGGAGCATAATGAACGATCTTGATTTATAAAGAACTTCATGTTATAATTATCAAGATCATGATTTTAATAATTATTTTCTTTAGCAAAGAATCACAAAAGCACTTTATTTTTGCATAAGAAATCTCATTGTATTATGATTTATAAATTCTTTCTCTACACATGAATCATAGGAGATATAATAGCAATGATATCATGATTCATTTAGTAATAAATAGCAAGGAGAACAATTTATTTCATACATAAGAAATCTCAATAAGATCACATTTCACAAGAAATTTCAAGTATCAAATATCAAGTAATCATCATGTTTCTTCAAAATTCTTAAATCAAGAAGTCAAGGGAAAGTTCATGATTCGGTTAAAACAAAAATTTCATTCAAGTTAATTAAAAAAAAATCATAATCAAATTATCATTTTTGAGATTCATAACATGAATAACGTTATTACTATTTCATCAAAATCATTTTCGAGATTCACACAATATCATGAAATCATTAATCTCAATAAGATGGGAAAAGCATTTTCTTTTTCAGTGATTCTTTTAACACATCATAAAAAACTCATTCATAATTCAAGTGATTTACAAGATATCATAAATGAATTTATCACTTGTATTTCATCAAAATCGAGAACACTAGAGATAGAAAATGATTGAATCATTTAGCATGATTCATATTTAAAATGTATCTTATGTCATAAATACGAATCAAGCATTTGTCAAATATGAAATCATCCTCAAAATTACATTCAATAAATTCATATATGACAAGCATAGATTTATTGAAAAATCAATAAGATAGAGGATTACATTTCATTTTTATAAATTTCTATTCATGTGATTTGCTTCTTATGAGCATGCTTTTGCTTTTTTTTAAAAATGTCAACATTCAAGATAGAAAGGTAAATTTCGTAAAATAAATTATCAAGTATGATTCCATGATGACATCCTTTTAATATCTTGATATTCATTATCAAGTATGATTTCAAAAAGTATGTTCAATAGAAATCATTAAGACCAAATGCATGATACACTCATTTATTTTCAAAATATTCATCATGTTCATTTTCATGAGATTTACAAGATTGGTAAAATAAATTCATTAATCTCAATAGGATATAAAATTCATTTTAATTTCATGCAATTGATTTCATGTGAGGGTGTTCAAGTCTTTTTGTGAAAACATGTATCATCATTTAAAATCAAAACATAAGTTTCATCATAAAGCCGTCAAGACCAAACATATCAAAAATAAAACATCATGATATCACATCTATCATCAAAAGACTATCAAGAAATTCATACATAGATGTACATGCACTATGTCATCTTAATATGTCATAAAAATGATTAAACCAAAAACATGTTAATCCAAAATGAGAGTTTCAAATCAACATTTACTTCAAAAGCTCATGCATGACATAAAATCATCAAAATACACATGCATGAATTAATCTTAAGCATTATCACATATCATATAACTATCATCCATAATGTTGCACACATCATTCAACATTTCAAAACATAACATGCATGAAACCTTAGCAATATACTTTTCATGATCAAATTTTTAGTTCTTCAAAGATGCTAAAAAGAAAAACATGATATAATTTTTGAAAAACAATTTTTTATTTCCTATTTCTACTATCTAAATTAAGCACTCATGAAAAACTTCAAGTAATTTCAAAATAATTCAAGAGAGTTGAGTTACTTACCTTATAGTCGAAGCCCGTCAAAGCCCAATTCGCCGTTTCACCTTTGGAAGTTCTTGATTCATCCTTGATTGCCTTCCTCTTCTTTGGCCTCTTCCTTCATTCAAGTTCATTGTCTATTTTAGATTTTTGTTTAATAAACTTATTAAGATTTAGTGTTCCAAGTTCAAGTTCATCATTGTCCTCATCACTTGAGTCATCGCTCAAGTGGTATTCATTTGTCCAGAGTTCCAAATCCTTCCTGTTCTTTGGAAGGTGATTTTGTTCATCATGTGCATTATGCACCATTTCATATGTCATCAACGAACCAATTAGTTCTTCAAGTGGTAAGTTGTTTAGGTTTTTAGCTTCTTGTATTACAGTTACTTTTGAATCCCACTTCTTAGAAAGAGAACGCAAAATCTTGTTTACGAGTTTAAAATCCGAAAAACATTTTCCAAGAGCTCTTAAACTATTAACGACATCCGTGAAACGGGTGTACATGTCGCCTATAGTCTCGCTTGGTTGCATTCGAAAAAGCTCAAAATCATGCAATAAAATATTAACTTTCGAATCTTTGACTCTACTAGTTCCCTCGTGCGTGATTTCAAGTGTTCACCAAATGTCAAAAGCCGTTTCGCACATAGAAATCCGATTGTACTCATTTTTGTCCAAAACGCAAAATAAGGCATTCATAGCCTTTATGTTTAAAGAAAAATACTTCTTCTCCAAATCATTCCAATCGATCATTGGAAGAGAAGACTTCGAAAATCCATTTTCGACAAGATTCCAAAGTTCAAAATCCATAGAAATAAGAAAGATCTTCATTCGGGTCTTCCAATAGGTGTAGTCTGTCCCATTGAACATGGGTGGACGTGTAATAGAATGGCCCTCTTGGTTTCCGTTATATGCCATCTCTCTTGGGTTTTAATCCGTTTGAGAGTTAACCCCGCTTTGATACCAATTGTTAGGATCAAGAGCACTAAGAGGGGGTGGGGGGGGGTGAATTAGTGCAGCGGAAAACCTTTTAAGATTAAAATAAAAACTGCGTTTGTTCGATAAAAGTGATTTTGGTAAGAAAGCTGATTCATAAATCACTTTAACTTTTGATTAAGCGAGATGCAACAAAGATATAAATGTAGTTTGCAGTTATGATTCAAATCAGATAGTAGGCGCAAACTGAAATATGATATTCGTACGAAGAAACTGATTTACATCTAAATGCTGATTCGTAAATCATTTGATTAAGCGAGATGCAATTTAAGCAAGGATATAAAGGCAGTTTGCAGTTATGATAGAAATCAAAAAGTAAACACAAACTGAAATATGATGATCGTATGAAAAAACTGATTTACATCTAAACAACAATTCGGAAAGTGCAAAGCTTGAAACTCGATTGTATATGCGCAGAAAGCAAAAAGCTTTTGAGGAGGTTTGCAGTAAAGATAATATGCTCAAAGTAAATGCAAACCGAGATTTAGAGTGGTTCGGTCAATCTTAACCTACTCCACTTTTGGCTTCCTCCACCGACGAGGTCACCGACGTCAACTAGAGGCCTTCCTTCAATAGGCGAAGGCCAACCACCCTTTTACAGTTTCACTCCTTTTAACGGGCTTAGGAGACAACCCTTACAGAATTTTCTCTCCTCTCTTTAAAGCTCAGAACTTGGAAGAAAAGAGGGAGAAGAACTTTTGGCTTTTACAACAATTTTGAGCTCTAAAAATCATAGAACAAGATCAGGATTTCGTTGTATTTTTCGTGCCCTTTCAGTGCTGAAAGGGTGGGGTATTTATAGGCCCCAACCCAGTTTGAATTTGGAGCTCAAAACTGTCAATTCCTAGAATTCCGAGATCTGGCGGTTGCACCGCCTGGTAGAGCTCGAAGATTGAGCCTCTAGGTGGTGTCACCTCCTGTCAGGGGTGGTTGCACCTCCTGCCAGAGCTCGAAGACCGAGCTCAAGCGGTGCCACTACCTGACTAAGGCGGTTGCACCTCCTGCCAGAGCTCGAAGACCGAGCTCAGGCAGTGCCACCTCCTATCAGGGGAGGTTGCACCGCCCAGTCTTACTCAGAGACTAAGCCCAGGCAGTGCCACCTCTTGGCTTGGGCGGTTCAACCGCTTGGCAGAAATCAGGGTCTGAATGGGTTGATCCATTCGACCCAATTTGGGTTTTACAAGGGCCAAATTGCCCCAAGATTAAGTTAATGGGATCACCTCCCATTTCCAACTTAATCATTATGCTAACTACGATATTTCTTAAGACATTTACTGCAACTAGCTCCGGTGCGTCTATCGCTTCTTCCGGCGAGCTTCCGTCGATCATCCGATGAACCCTCGGTGATGCTCCTGTGGACTTCCGGCAAACTCCTGAACTTGCGATGATCCACTTGGCAAGTTTCGACGAGCTTCTTTGGCAAGCTCATGGACTTCTCGGATTTGTTCCCGCATAACCTCCGACGAGTGTCTGAACTTTCATCGAACTCTCGAACTCCCAACGTGATCATTGTCTTGACTCCAGCGCAACTCCTGCTGCATATCTTACTTTCATCATAGTTAATCCTGCACACTTAAAACAAAACTTCGATCGAGACAATTAATCCTAAGCAATTAATCAAGTTGTCCGACATGTCATTGGTCCTCGACGCTTCGTCTGATTCTTCGGCGCATCGTCCTCTCCTGCAGCTTATTGCCCAATCGGCCAGTTGACTTCGCAACTCCGATATCCTTGGCACAATACCCGCTCTTCTTGGCCCGATGCCCGAGTCCACGACCCGAAGCCTTCTGTCGATACGACGATCGATCCACCGGCCCGATGTCCAATCTTCTGACATGTTCCTCCGACACAACATGATTTTTCTACTTTAATTGTCTCATCCTGATCGAAGCATCCTGCGTCACTCAAAACATAGATTAAATCAGAAACATATATCAAGTAGTTTCATCATCAAAATACGAGATTCAACATGACTCGTTGATAGAAACCTTGCAGATTCTAAACTTGGGGTTGATCTCTTTAGGGGATCGGCCTCCTTGGAACTCTATAGGGGTTCCTCCCTCCAAGTTGCTGCTCAAAGGCTGTAGAAAAGATTTATCTATTGCTTATGAAAAGAGGTGGACTACATGATTATTTATAGGGCTTCTAAACCCTAACTCCTAATATGACTCTTATTTAAGACTCCTACTTCTAACCAACTCCTAATATGACTCCTACTCAAGACTCCTACTTCTAACCAACTCTTAATAGGACTCCTACTCAAGACTCCTATTCCTTTACAACTCCTTATTCTTCTCTAAGAAATAACCTCCTAACCCTAGTCGGCCACTTCACCTCTTTAATAGGGGTCGGCTTAGGTAGGTTTTACATGAATGCCCCTCTCAATTAGGACTCTCCTAGCTAGAGTCCTAATAAACCCGCCCTCTTCAAATCAGCCTTATCCTCGAGGCTGACGATTCATGAATTTTGGGAATTTGATCTTCAAGTCATTATAGTTCTCCCAAGTGGCATCTTCTGTTAGTAGGTTTGCCCACTGTATTAGCAATTCAGTAGTGGATCGTCGTCGTCGAGTCACAATCTGTCAATCAATAATGGCACTTGGCGGAGTTTGAAGTTCTCCTTGGGTAGTCATATTTGGTGGGCGGCTTTGGGCTATCTCCAAGCACCTATTTACAACTTCCGTCTAGCCGTCAGTTTGTAGGTGATATACTATATTCTTTTCAATTTAGTACCTTGGATATATAATAACTTTGTCCAAAATCTGCTCGTGAAGATGCAAGTAGAATTTATCATAAACACAATGCGTCCCTTATAGTGTAATTCTTTTGAGTCCCAATTGTAATGAGCCATGGGGCTTGGTGCTTCCTCCAATTTTTTTATAATCTTACTAGTTCTGAATCTTTCTGCCATTCCATCTTAATATCCTCAAGGAAGTTGCTATTCGGAAGTGAAACGGTCGAAACTTCAACTTGCTCGGGTAGTTGCAAAAGCGCATCTGCAAAAACATTCTCTTTCCCCTTTTTGTAAGTTATTTCATAATCAAATCCAAGAAGTTTTGTTACCCATTTTTGTTGCTCAGGGGATGTTATCTTTCGCTCCAAAAAGTACTTGAGGCTTTTATGGTCAGTTTTAATTTGAAATCGTCGACCAATCAAGTAGGGTCTCCACCTCGTTGTTGTGCGCACAATGGCGAGCATCTCCTTATCATATGTTGACTTATTTTGATGGGAGGGAGATAATGCCTTGCTAGTGTATGTGAGTGGTCGACCATCTTACATGAGAATGGCTCCAATTCTGAATCCAGATGCGTTGGCCTTAATAATGAAGGGTCGATTGAAATCTGGTAGTATTAGCACTAGCGTCGTCGTCATGGTTGCCTTAAGTTTATCGAAGGCAGCGGAGGCTCTGTCCGACCATTGGAAGACTTCTTTTTACAGTAAGGAAGTAAGTGGTGCACTGATCTCTCTATAGTTTTTCACGAACTTACAGTAGTAGCATGTTAAACCCAGAAAGCCATGTAGTAATTTTATGTTCCTCGGGGTCAGCCAGTTTTGCATTGCTCCAATTTTGAAGGGGTCTACTGCCACACCTTCCTCTAATATAATATGCCTAAGATATTCCACCTTCTTTTGAAGAAAGCAAAAATTCATAGTGGTTGTTGTGTGTTCAAAAGGTGGTTTTCGGTATGTCTTCTTCGCATACTCGTATTTGATGATACCCGGATCGAAGGTCCAGCTTTGTGAAGATTTGTGCTCCCTTTCATTTAGTAATTCATCTACTACCGGAATAGGGTATTTATCCTTGATAGTTATGCCATTGAGAGCTCGGTAGTCAACACATAATCGCCATGTTCCGTCCTTTCGTATGGAGAGCACCGGTGAAGAGTAGGGGCTGCAACATGGCCGAATAACTCCTGTTTCGAGCATCTCTTTTACAATCCATTCTATTCCATCCTTCTGGAGATGTGGATACTAATATGGCTGAGCATTTGCTGGAGGTTTGCCTGGAAGAATCGTTATATAATAATCATGCCGGCGAGTAAGAGGTAGGTTGCGCGGTTCGTCAATTATATCTAAAAATTCAGCAAGCAAAGGAAGTAGATTTGGATCTTCAAATTCTGTTGGCTCTCCCTTAGTTTGCTACTCAAGTTGTACCAAATGCATGCTTTATGCAAAACTTTCTTCATTTGTTGTGTGCAAATCATCGTTACGTCGCCCCCACGTTTCCCGTGCAATATCACCTGTTTCTCCTTACTGTAAAATTTCATAATTAGTTTCATAAAATTCCAAGAAAAATCACCTAATGTTGTCAACCATTTAATTCTGAGCATGGCCTCATGATCATCAAGAGGGAGAAGGAAGAAATCTGCTATTATCTCTTGGTCCTGCAGTAATAGTTTCTCTTGCGGGCGCCTACGATCACACTTCAAAATCCATCTGTCGGTGACCTTAACATCAAACCTGCAGCGATTCTCGATAGATAATACCATTCGGATAGCAACCTTACTGTTTAGAATATAATTAGTGCTGCCCGTGTCGATGAAAACAGTGATCGATTGTTGTTTAAGAAGGCCTCCAACTTTCATCGTTTGCGGGTTTGAGTAGCCGGCTAGTGCATATACTGTAACTTCGGTCGGTTGTGGCTCTTCTTCTGCATCTTCTTTTTTATGTTCAATGCTCTCTTTTGGATGTTCAATGACCTCTTCTTCTACTGGTTCAATGATAAAAAGTCTCCCTTTACTACAGCGATGCTCATGGCTCCATGGCTCGTCGCAATGCCAAAATAACCCCTTCGCAGATCGCTCCTGAAGCTATTCTCTTGTCAACCTTTTTGGAACAGGGACTCGGTCAACAGTAGGGGGGGCTAAGGGCTTCAGTATTGCTGGTTGAGGAGTGACCCTAGTTCTTCGAGCTTCATGGTTCAATTGCTCCTCTTGATGTCGTGCGAAAGAGATGGCTGCCATAAGCGTGTACGGTTGTTACACTTTAACTTCTCCTCGGATCTCCGGCTTCAAGCCCTCAATGAAGGTCCTCAATAGCTGTTTTTAAGACTAATCAAGAGTTTGATTAGATAACTTTTCAAACCTGGTTTGGTACTCCTGAATGGTGGAGGTTTGTCGGATCTTTGCTAGTTGTCCGTCAATATTCTCGTAATCGGTTGGTCTGAAGCGGATCAGCAGTCATTCTTTGAATTATTGCCATGAAAGGACTCCATAAGTATGTTCAAACTAGTCAAACCACTATATAGCATCTCCTTCAAGATGTATAGCTGTAATTTTCACCATAGATGCATCCACGGTTTTGCGGTACCGAAAATATCGCTCCGCCACAAGATCCAACCAATCGGGTCTCCTTCCCATCTAGGAAAGTCCACCCTTATGTGTGGATAGTTGGGATCGATCATAGAGCCTCCCCTCCCTTGGAAGTCATCTCTTCGGACTTGGTGTGATTGGGTAAAGCTCTCTCCTTGATGTGATTTCTTTGGGCTTAGTGGTCGGCCCAATCTGAGTTCGGTAAAGAGCGTCTGAATCTTATCCTCCATTCGCGCCTCCAAGGCTTCGAATTTAGCATTGATTGCCTCCTTAGATACCATAGTATATGTCTTCAAATCTGTGATGTTAAGATCCCTCTTTCGTTGTTGGGTTAAAGGCATGTATAGGTTGAGAGAAGTGATGGATGAAAGGGTTGGTGGATTGGTAGATGTAGGCTGTGGTTTAGGCTTGTTTTGTTGCTGTTTTGGGTGCAGTTTAAGGGTGGGGTTTTAGGGCTGTGGATAAAGTTTTGGGTCTGTGATAGATGGCAGCAAAGGTTTGACATAAATCAGTGGAAGTTGCAGCAAGTATGTGCTGTCTTGTAAGAGTAGAATTGTCGTCGAAGAAACAGCGGTTTCTCAACAAAATTTCCACCAAAAACTTAAGAGAATTGAGGAGGGAATTGACAGCAAAATCACAGTTTATATGACAGCAAGGATGTATAATTTAATTAAGAAAATTTTGGAAGTATAACAGCAAGGAAGTTGGTGCATGCTGCGATAGCAGAATTCTTGTCGAAAAATTTCAGCAGTTTACGATGAAAATTTACAGCAACACAAAATTTTTTTTAGAGATGAATTCCTCAATAGATCAATCTTAGATGGAAGCCAAGATGATCTATGAAGTGTATAAGAAATTTCATTCAAAAAAGATTGCAAATAGATGGGTTAAGGCAACAATATACGGCTGAAATTTTCTGCAGCACAGATATTTAAGTATAGCAGATTGGACATAAAAGATCAGTGGTTTATATTGAGAATTTTTTGATGAAACCAAAGGGAATTATTCTGTTATGAAGTTTTAAAGCTATCAAAAAAATTTCGTAGAGATTTGGATAGAAACAACGTAGTATCAAGATCAAACAGACAGTGCTATGCGGCTAAAATTTTACAGTACATATTTTCAAGTATAGCATATTAGACGTAAAATATCAATGGTTTATATTGAGAATTTTTTGACAAAACCAAAGAAAACCTGCTGTTAGGAAATGTCAAAGATGTCATAAAAATTCCATAGAGACTTGGATAGAAAAAACACAGTAGCAATATCAAACAGATGGTGCTATACAATTGGAATTCTGCAATGTATCTTTCATCGTAGAGATGAAAACTTTATGACAAAAAGTTTATGCAGAAATATAGGAATAATTTTTTTAGGATTTTCAAATAAGGATAACTAAATTGCAGCAGCAGTAAGGTAGAAAACCAGAACCTGTTGCAATTCACAGGGAGATCAAAGGATGATCCGTGGTGGTGGAGATGACGACGAAATTTGGCAACAATCTCTTAAGCAATTGTGGGAATTGCTTTAGGCGGTTGTTGAGGGATGATGGATGGCTGTGGAAGGGGAGTGAGATGCCAAGAACGCTGCTTTGATACCAGGTGATAGAACCCTTGCAGATTCTAAACTTGGGGTTGATCTCTTTAAGGGATCAGCCTCCTTGGAACTCTATAGGGGTTCCTCCCTCCAAGTTGCTACTCAAAGGCTGCAGAAAAGATTCATCTATTGCTTATGAAAAGAGGTGGACTACATAATTATTTACAGGGCTTCTAAACCCTAACTCATAATAGGACTTTTACTTAAGACTCATACTTCTAACCAACTCATAATAGGACTCATACTAAGACTCCTACTCAATACTCCTATTCCTTTACAACTCCTTATTCTTCTCTAAGAAATAACCTCCTAACCCTAGCCGGCCACTTCACCTCTTTAATAGGGGTCGGCTTAGGTAGGTTTTACATGAATGTCCCTCTCAATTAGGACTCTCCTAGCTAGAGTCCTAACACATGCGTAGTCTTTTTACTTATTATTATTTTATTTTTTTCACTTTATATTGCTTAATGCATAAATATTTTATTATGTCTATGGATTTAATAAGACCCTAAAGTCTTATCGTAAAAGAAATGAAAGAAATGATAAGGCTCTAATATCAAATGATAAGACTCTAAAATCTTATCACCACTCTGATACCAAATGATAAGACCCTAAGGTCTTATTGTCAAAGAAAGAGGAGAAAAGGGAATGATAATGATCGCTTCGAGGGGATCGACCTCCTTGATCGCTTTGAGGGGATCGACTTCCTTGATCACTTCAAGGGGATCGAATTCCTAGGGTTTGACCGTAGAGTGGAATAACATTTTATTGATTAACTGATTGATTAATTTAAAGAAAGGGTTACATCATTATTTATAGAGTTCCACCTAGAGTTCACTAAGACTTGGACTCTTAATAATAAATAAATATTAAATAAACCTTTATCCGACTCTGACTGAACTAAATAGACTCAATAAACAACTGGAAACAGACTCAATAAACATTATTCAAAAGCTAAAAAAAAAAGGGTCCTAACAGTTCCTCCCTCTTTAAATCAGCCTTGTCCTCAAGGCTGATCAGCATCAATCTCGAGGAGCTTCTCTTTCAGTACTTTAGTCATAGACTATCTGCAACGTATCATAACCCGTTGATTAAGTATGGTCTCCACTTTTTGATAGTGTAAGCAATAGGTCGGTCTTTCAATGTAGTAATCGTTGCAAAAAACTTCTGGCTTGTATAATCGATTTTGAACCTTTACTATCACAAGTAAAAATTCGTCTATCAATGACCTTTACTTTGAATCTGTCATAGTCTTCAATGTGGTGGACCAAACGGTCAACAGTCTCACTGTTTATAAAATTATTAGTGCTACCAGTATCTATCAAAACTATAATAGGTTGATGCTCCAGAGTTTCATCAACTTCCATAGTTTGTGGGTTAGAGTAGTCGGCTAATGTCTGCATTGTATATATGGTAGGTTCAACATCTTCATTAGAATTTATACCTTAATGATCAGAGTCCACATTCTTAGCTTTCGGCTCCTCTCCAATTGGTTCAATCATCAGAAGTTGCCCTTGTTTACATTGGTGCTCCATACTCCATTTTTCATCATAGTACAAACCCCTTGCTGATCTTTCCTTACTAATTTTTTTCTCATGTAAATGTACAAATGAGATCGCAGCTATCATAGTGCGGGGTTGACGAGCCTTAACTTCACACCGGATCTCTGGAATAAGCCCTTCAATAAATGTATCCAGAAGTTGTCGGTCCAACCAATCTCTAGCTTTATTTGACAATCTTTCAAACCTACTATGATATTCTAACACTATAGAAGTCTAACGAATTTTGGTGAGCTGGCAATCAATATTCTCATATTCAGATGGGCCAAAGCGAACAAGAAGCCCTCTTTTGAACTACTCCCACGAAGGAACTTCATGGAAAGTTTCATACCAATCGTACCACTGGATTACATCTCCATCAAGTTGGATTGAGGTCACTTTTACCTTAGATTCTTTTGGGGTTCTATGAAAACGAAAAAAAAATTCTGCCTTAGAGATCCAACTAGTCGGATCTACATCTTTCCATCTCAGAAATTCCACCTTCATGTGTGAGTAGTTTGTGTCACAATCTTGGGGCCCTTTTTTTGTATTTTCAGATCTATGCAACATAAAACTTAAGCCCCTATCTTGTTGAAATTTGCTGAGGCTCTCCAATAGACTCTTTTTGAAATTATTAAGTGTTTTTTGTAGTCGGTTCTTAATTTTGATTTCCTATGCTTCCATTTGTGTTTTCACTAAGTTATTGGTGGCCATTGCACAAGACTGCAAATATGGGTTCTCAACTCCTGTTTTTGATTTCGGTCAAGGGCATCAGCATTGTCAATGCAAAGTTGCCGAGGAGGTGGATGCCGAGGGCAGTGTTGTGGTCGTTGCCCTCAATTAGAGTGGTGGCTACTAGGGAACTCTAACTGGCAGCGATCCCTCCATGTAGCGACTAAAATAAGAATCGTTGCCTCTTACTAGTGCCTCCTTCCGTAGTGTGACAGAGACAGAGCAAGGTTGCCTTCCATCCATGCCGTTGCAGCCATCGCAGCGGCGAGCCCTTAGCGGTGTTGCCTCAGTCGCACCACCATCGCTGCCTCCAAGCCCTTAGGAGCAGCGATCCCTCCACGCAACGACTGCAACAAGCATCGTTGCCTCCCACGTGGTGACCACAGCTAGATTGCGTGGGAGTTTATGGACAATAAGAAGGGGCAGCCCCTTCTAGATTGTGTGGTGCATGCTGCAAGGAGGATTATATAGTGATTTAAAGAGCGTTTTCGTAACTCCTACCGTGTGGATCACCGCTAGAGAGGAGAATAGTTGACCTCCTTCATCCTCTCCCACAAATTTGTAGGAATTTAGGGATATACGATCTCCGTAGGTAACATAATCTCCTATGTATATGTAGTTTTTTAGTTTCGTGGGTTTTTTGCACCAATCATTATGCACAATTTACGGAAAATCTATGTTTTCTGTTTTTGTTCTTCCACTACGCATGTGATGTCGTCCTAGATTTTCAAATAAGAACTTGCTAAAAATCATCATAGTATTAGTAACTCATTATGATATTGAATTACATTATATATATGTAAAAATAATTTTTCTAAATAAGAATTTAGATGAAAAATTCATGTATAATAACTTGAAAGGTTCGAGAGAAAAGAAAAGAACATTTGACTTGCAAATATAAAAAAATTATCTATTACCTTAAATAAACTTCTAAATAATGGTATATAAAATTTTAAGGTACCATTGCCTCTTTGGATAAGTGTATATATTTAAAAGTCAATGGGAACAAGTTTATTATTTTAATCTTGTATTCATAATATATTATTTATTAGTAGTGATCTTGGTTTATTATATGAAACTAAAGAATTTATTTTTAAAAATTTCAAAATGATTGCAATTGATGAAGCAACTTATGTTATTGACATATAGCTCTTTAGAGATAAATCTAAAGGATTGTTAGGATTATTTAAAAGATGATATATTGATCAATTCTTAGATAGATTTAATATATAATTTTGTTCGGTAAATATTATACCTATAACGAAAGGTAAAATATCCAGGGTCAATGATCATAAAAATGACTTGAAAATGAGTTAAATAAAAAATATTTCTTATGGTTACGTAGTTGAAAATCTATTATATACTCAAATTTATATCAAAAAAATTATTAATTTTACAGTTAGAATACTAGATTGGTACGAAAGTAACCTAAGAATGAAGCATTGAAATATCTGTATGAGATAAAAATCTATATATAAACGTATAAAAGATTAAATCAGCTAGAAGTAATAAGATATTCAAATATTAAAATTTTAAATTAGCTCTACAATAGGAGGGTTTGGCGGTATAAATTTGAAGGAAAAAGTAAATCAATCTATTATTATATCATCAATAATGAAAGATAAATTTATGATATACTTTGAGATCATTAATTAAGTTTTATATGTTGAATCTCGGATTTTGATGATGAAACTAATTGATTGTGTTTAGATGTTTAACTGCATTTTGAGTAATGCAGGTCTACTCGATCAGGATTAGATAGTTAACGCAGGAGGAATTGACGTTGCGCCGGAGGAGATCACGTTAGGATATTGGATGACAGAAGGCTTCGGACGTCGGACATCGGGCCAAGAGCGGAATTGCGCCAAGGATATTGGGGTTGCGGAGGTCAACCGCCGATTGGGCAACAAGCCGCAAGAGAGGACGATGCACCGAAGAATCGGACGAAGTGCCAACCAATGACGTGCCGGGCAACAGAATGTCAATTCGCGTTGTAATAATTGTGTAGATCGGAGTAGAGTTTTGGCTTGTGTGTGCAGGATTAACTACGATAACGATGAAGACATAAAGCGAAACAAAGTGCCAGAGTCAAGCACGAAGGATTCGTTGGGAGTTCGAGAGTTCGACGGAAGTCCGAAGGTTCCTCGGGAATGCTGCCGGAACTAGCCGAGAATGAGTAGGGAGCTTGCCGAAGGGTTTTTCGGAAGCTCGCCAAAAGGTTCATCGGAAGTTCACGGAGCTCACCGAGAAATATTGGAGCTTACCAAAGAAGCTCATTGGAACTCGCCGAGATCAAATCGTGAAGTCTACGAGCTTGTTGGGAGTCCGCAGAATGGTTTCCGAGAGTTTGTCGGAAGACCGCCGGAAGTTCGTCGGAAGCTCGTCGAAAGAAGTCTTGATTTACAGACTTTGTAATAGCTTAGAAAATGTCTTTAAATTCGTAGTTAGCACGTTACTTAGGGTTAGGATTATGTGTTAATCCTATAACCCAAGTAGGGGCCAATTGGGCCCGAGTTTGGACTAGTTTAGGCCAAGTTTGGAGACCAAACTAGTAAGCTGTAAGGGTCTGGCGGTGGCACCGCCCAGCACCCGAGAGCTGGGCGGTGGCACCGCCAGCCTCGGGAACTCAAGGGAATTCAAATTTTGGAGATCAAATTTGAATCCTCTTGGGGTCTATAAATACCCCCCAATTCTCAGTAGAGAAAACAACTTTTGAGAAGCATTTTGATTGAGAGAAAAGTCTTAGAAAGTCTTAGCAAGTCTTGTTTTCAATTTGCTAGAGAGTTCTCCTCCTTCTTTCTTATTGAAAATTTGTAAGAGGTTGAACTGCTTGTAAAAGGTTGTAAGAGGGGTATTTACCCTTCCATTTCAAGAGATTTGCTAGTGGAAGGTGGGAGCCTCATCGAAGAGGGGCCTCGCAAGTGGATGTAGGTCATTTGACCGAACCACTCTAAAATCGGCGTAATCTCTGGTTTGCTTTTCATTGTCGCTGTTTACATTACTGCAAACCTTTTTACATGCTTTAGTTACTTATTACCTTTGCTGCGCAACTCTAAGAATACGCTTTCAAGTTAAGCTTTTCAAGTTCCGTTCTTATCGTACGAAAGATTTTCTAAAACCGAAGTTTTAATCCGCTGCACTAATTCACCCCCCCCTCTTAGTGCCGCTCCGATCCTAACAATTGGTATCAGAGCCCGGTATTTCTCATTTCGGATTTACACCCGAGAGAAATGGCTCTTTATGGCTTTCAAGAGGGCTTATCGGTTTTTCGTCCACCGTTGTTTAACGGATTGGACTACACTTATTGGAAAACTCGAATGAGAGTTTTCTTGATTTCTATGAATTTGGATTTATGGAATATCGTTGAAAATGGTTTTCAACTTCCCTCTAAACCGATGAACGAATGGTCGGATTTGGAGAAGAAGTATTTTTCTTTAAACGCAAAGGCTATCAATGCCTTATTTTGCGCTTTAGACAAAAATGAGTTCAATCGGATTTCTACGTGCGAAACGGCTTTTGACATATGGCACACTCTTAAAATCACACACGAAGGCACTTCTAGAATTCAAGATTCGAAAATCAACATTTTAATGCATGATTTCGAGCTTTTTCAAATGAAGCCGAGCGAAACCATTGTTGACATCTACACCCGTTTCACGGATGTCGTCAATGGTTTACAAGCTCTTGGCAAATGTTTCTCGAATTTTGAACTTGTTAGTAAAGTTTTACGATCACTTTCTAAAGCTTGGAATCAAAAGTAACAGTAATACAAGAAACAAAATATTTAAAAATTTTTCCACTTGAAGAACTTATCGGCTCATTAATGACATATGAAATGGTGCGCAATGCACATGATGAACACAATGAACACTTGAACCACCTTCCAAAGAACAGGAAGGATTTGGAACTCCGGACAAATGAATATCACTTGAGCGATGACTCAAGTGATGAGGACATTGATGAACTTGAACGATGACTCAAGTGATGAGGACATTGATGAACTTGAACTTCGAACATTAACTCTTAATAAGTTCATTAAACAAAAATCTAAAACAAATAATGAACTTGAACGGAGGAAGAGGCCAAAGAAGAGGAAGGCAACCAAGGATGAATCAAAAACTTCCAAAGGTGAAACGGCGAATTGGGCTTTGACGAGCTTCGACTACAAGGTAAGTAACTCAACTCTCTTGAATTCTTTTGAAATTACATGAGTGCTTAACTTAGTTAGTAGGATTTTTTTTATGCTTTTCTTTCTAGTATTTTTGAAAAATTAAAAATTATGAATGATGATTGCTTAATTTGTGATAATACAAAATTCCATGAATGTTTATGATTTTCGTATTGGATTTTGATGTATGGTTTTGACATAAAATTAATTTGCATGATTATGTATAATAGGATTAATCTATGATTGTGTATTTTGATATTATGCATGAGAATTTAAAATGATGATACCCTATGTTTTGGAATGATGCCTTGATGGTGATGATGCTTTCGGTTCTAAACATAATGCTCAACACTTTCATAAACATTTTCTTTTACTCAATCCAAAATGAAACACAAACAAAAAATAAATATATATGTATGATCGTGATAAATTCATGTTGATTTTAGTTTCAAAACAAGATGCATTGTTTGCTACAAATTAAACATCATGATAATGGCATGTTTTATGATAAATTTATAAAAATGAAATACAATCCTCTATGTTATTGATTTTTCAATAAATCTATGCTTGTCATATATAAATTTATTGAATGTAATTTTGAGGATGATTTCAAATTTGACAAATGCTTGATTCGTATTTACGACATTAGATACATTTTTAAATATGAATCATGCTTCAATCTTGTTAAATGCTTCAATCATTTTCTATCTCTAAAGTTCTCGATTTTTGATGAAATACAAGTGATAAATTCATTTATGATATCTTGTAAATCACTTGAATTATGAATGAGATTTTGATGATGTGTTAAAGAATCACTTAAAAAGAAAATGTTTTTCCCATCATAGCGAGATTAATGATTTCATGATATTGTGTGAATCTCGAAATTGATTTTGATGAAATGGTAATAACGTTATTCATGTTATGAATCTCAAAAATGATAATTTGATTATGATTTTTTTTGAGTTAATGAATTAACTTGAATGAAACTTTGTTTCAACCGAATCATGAACTTGTTAAGAACAATTTTTCGTGAATCATATCTTTGGTATTCATGAATTGATCCTCATTGATATCTTTTATGAATTCTTTGTATATTTGGCTTGTCGAACGGTTGAAATATTTAGCCATTGAGTCCTCCCTTTCTTTTTTACTTTGATAAAGGGGGAGAAGGTTTTGCTAGCTTGTGCATTGAAAATGAAAGTAAACTTCCTAGCATGCTAAGTAAAACTTGCAAGCTTACACTTCTCAAAAAGAGAAGAAAGATCTTGCCTAACAATCTAATTGCTCTAGCCATGCTTTGTATCGAAAATAGGTTGATATCCTTAGAAGCATCGCATTAAATTTTTTAGTGTATCGCAATGTATCACATGTATCGCAAATTGAAAAATTTGAGACTATTATCATTTCATGTTTCACGATTGATATCTTTCATTGATATGATAAATTATCATTTCATCATATATCACACAATGATATCATGCTTTGCGATTGTATCATGTGATTCTTGCTGAATTTTCATATTGAATTCCTTTAAGATATGATTTCTTTGTATTTATGGCTTGCTTGGCTTGAAATGTTTTTGGTATGATGCATGCAATGATGAAATATTCATAAAGTTAAAATGATGTATGTAATACTTATGATAATGATGTACATGATGTATTTATTGCACATGATGTGTATCATAAATGCTTTAAATGATGAATGATTGGTATCATGATCAACGTGTTGATAAATGCTTAAAAATTTTAATGTTTGAGTATCATGTATGATATGCCTATTAATGATGATTGATTTGTTTTTCGGTATCGTGCATAAAAAATAAGGTTTTTGAAATTGTGTATGTTTTAATTTGAATATATAATGATGCACAAATAAGAATGATAGTTACTTTTGTCATAATATGAAAATTAATATAAGGGTCTTCCCATCTTTTTGACAATGACAAAGGGGGAGCAAGGATTTCTACGTGGACATCATGAAAAGAGGCAAACTAACTAGCTTGCACAATTCAAGATGAAAGCAAAAATTGCACTTATCAAAAGAGAAGATGCAAATGTAACATTTGCCAAATTGTTTGCTTGCCTCATGTAAAATATTATCTCTTGCTAGTTTGGCATTTTTGCTAGCTTGTATGTTGCAAAACTTGATCACTTTTTCAAACATTTTGCTAGCTTGCACTTTGCAAAGAAAGCAAAAATGGCACTTCTAGAAGAAAGAGCTTGTTATTTTGAACATCACAAGCTTACCTATCTTAAGAAACAAAAATTGCAAAAGTGCTATCTTGCCTATCTCAAGAAGCAAAACTTGCAACTTGCACATTGCAATAGGAAACAAGAATCATGAGCTTACACAAGAAATCTATCTTGCATTTGCTTTTGAAATTTTTGCTAGCTTGTATATTGTGAAACTTACATATCGTAAAAATTACTAGCTTGTAGTCTAAAGAGAGCAAAAAGTTGCTATCTCAAAAAGAGCAAATGTGCTATCTTGCCTATCTTAAGAGGCAAAAATGCTAACTTGCACATCTAAGCAAAACTTGACAAATTTGCATATTTCAAGAAGCAAGAGTTATTTTCTTGAACATCTCAAAACTGCTAGCTTGCATGTTCTAAAATGTTATAATATTGCTAGAACTTGCCATCTTGAACATTACCAAAAGTGCTATCTTGTATGCTGTAAAACTTGCATATCTAAAACTTGATAGCTTGAATGTTCTAAGCATGATGTAATAATTGCTAAATTTTCTAGCTTCAAAACTACATGATGATAAAACTTGATATTATGTTTTTCATGCAATGAGTTGAACCCATATAACAAACACTTGATTGTGGTACTTCTCCTTTTTATTGATGACAAAGGGGGAGAAGTATGTTGATGACATGATATGCATAAGTTTATGCATATGTTCATGATGATGTGTTGCAAGTATTCATGATGAATATTGCAATGACTTGAATTCAGTTTGAATTCAAGATTCTATCAACATGGCATATTGATAGGGGGAGTTTGGTTAAACTTCGGGGAGTTAAGGTTAATTCCGTAAGTCATCAATTAATTGTCATCATCAAAAAGGGGGAGATTGTTGAATCTCGGATTTTGATGATGAAACTAATTGATTGTGTTTAGATGTTTAATTGCATTTTGAGTAATGTAGGTCTACTCGATCAGGATTAGACAGTTAACGCAGGAGGAATTGACGTTGCGCCGGAGGAGATCACGTTAGGATATTGGATGACAGAAGGCTTCGGACGTCGGACATCGGGCCAAGAGCGGAATTGCGCCAAGGATATTGGGGTTGCGGAGGTCAACCGCCGATTGGGCAATAAGCCGCAAGAGAGGACGATGCACCGAAGAATCGGACGAAGCGCCAACCAATGACGTGCCGGGCAACATAATGTCAATTCGCGTTGTAATAATTATCTAGATCGGAGTAGAGTTTTGGCTTGTGTGTGCAGGATTAACTACGATAACGATGAAGACATAAAGCGAATCAAAGTGCCGGAGTCAAGCACGAAGGATTCGTTGGGAGTTCGAGAGTTCGACGGAAGTCCGAAGGTTCGTCGGGAATGCTGCCGGAACTAGCCGAGAATGAGTAGGGAGCTTGCCGAAGGGTTTTTCGGAAGCTCGCCAAAAGGTTCGTCGAAAGTTCACGGAGCTCACCGAGAAAGATCGGAGCTTGCCAAAGAAGCTCATTGGAACTCGCCGAGATCAAATCCTGAAGTCTACGAGCTTGTCGGGAGTCCGCAGAATAGTTTCCGAGAGTTTGTCGGAAGACCGCTAGAAGTTCGCCGGAAGCTCGTCGAAAGAAGTCTTGACTTGCAGACTTTGTAATAGCTTAGAAAATGTCTTTAAATTCGTAGTTAGCATGTTACTTAGGGTTAGGATTAGGTGTTAATCCTATAACCCAAGTAGGGGCCAATTGGGCCCGAGTTTGGACTGGTTTAGGCCAAGTTTGGAGCCCAAACTAGTAAGCTATAAGGGTCTGGCGGTGGCACCACCCAGCACCCGAGAGCTGGGCGGTGGCACCGCTTGACTGGGCGGTGGCACCGCCCAGCACCCAAGAAGTCGGGCGGTGGCACCGCCAGTGCAACGGTCGATAGGCGGTGGCACCGCCAGCCTCGGGAACTCAAGGGAATTCAAATTTTGGAGATCAAATTTGAATCCTCTTAGGGTCTATAAATACCCCCCAATTCTCAGTAGAGAAAACAACTTTTGAGAAGCATTTTGATTGAGAGAAAAGTCTTAGAAAGTCTTAGCAAGTCTTGTTTTCAATTTGCTAAAGTGTTCTCCTCCTTCTTTCTTATTGAAAATTTGTAAGAGGTTGAACTGCTTATAAAAGGTTGTAAGAGGGGTATTTACCCTTCCATTTCAAGAGATTTGCTAGTGGAAGGTGGGAGCCTCATCGAAGAGGGGCCTCGCAAGTGGATGTAGGTCATTTGACCGAACCACTCTAAAATTGGCGTAATCTCTGGTTTGCTTTTCATTGTCGCTGTTTACATTACTGCAAACCTTCTTACTTGCTTTAGTTACTTATTACCTTTGCTGCGCAACTCTAAGAATACGCTTTCAAGTTAAGCTTTTCAAGTTCCGTTCTTATCGTACGAAAGATTTTCTAAAATCGAAGTTTTAATCCGCTGCACTAATTCACCCCCCCCTCTTAATGCCACTCCGATCCTAACATTATAATTGTTGATTTTCATCTTACGATCTAGTGTAGTTGGCTCAACTACAATAATAAGTACTCAAGTTATTTTAAATATATCGAGATAAAATACTTAATGATTGTTGATCTATTAAGACTTTATAGTATAAACTATTCGAAAAATATGTTCTTAGAATAGGACTTATGAAAAACTTATAAATTTATGGTGATACATGTTTATAATTAATTTTTTATATAATAAAATTTATTTTTTTCTACTATCTTAGTTTATTTATGTAAATATATATTATGTTTGAATATGATAATATAAGAGTTATTATAGATTATATTAGACAAAAATAAATAATATTGCAATACATAAGAGAAAGTATGGTATGAATGTATAACCATAATGACTCATATTAATAATCAAACTTAATATTATATTATTATATTTATTTGACTTATTGACCTATTTCATAAAATTAATGTACATATAAATTTCTTTTTAAAACTTCACAATCTAATTCGATAAAAATAATTTTAAAATAAAATTTTCTTTTATTATAATTTAAAATTTTTATTTATAGATATACAATATGTTAGGATTAAGAGTGGCACTGAGAGGGGGGGGTGAATTATTGCAGCAGAAAACTTTCATGAATTCGAAAGACTTTGTTTCGATTAAAACCGATTCCGATGAAAATGGTTTCAATCCGTTTCGAAGAGAATTTGAACTTGAAAGTTTTTCATAAAAGTGTAAGAGAAGATTAAAGATATTTACAGTAATATAAATTGCATAAATAAAAAACGTCGATTTCATAAAATCTTCGTACGATTAAAAATGATCTCACAATGTGTTTACTTGAAAGTGTATGTGAGACGTAGGCATAGTAAAAGCATAGTAAGGAGAAGAGGCAGTTTGCTATAAAAGTAAATTGCTCAAAGTAATTGCAAACCGAGTTTTAGAGTGGTTCAGTCAATATGACCTACATCCACTTTTGGATTCCTCCTCCGACAAGGTCACCGGCGTCCACTAAAGGCCTTCCTTCAATAGGCGAATATCAACCACATTTTACAGTGCTTTCTCCTTTTCACGGGTTTAGGAGAGAACCCTTATAAGTCTCACACCTCTCTTGAATGATCTCAAAACTCAGAAAGAGAGGAGGAGAACTACTCTAGCACTTACTTATAATACATTTACACCCCCAACAACTCAAGAATATCTCAATGCTTTCATGCCCTTTCATGCAAGAAAGGGTGGGGTTTTTATAGGCCCTAATGGCTTCAAAAATAGAGTAAAAAAGCATCTAATCCCAAATTTCCGAGGTCCTGGCGGTACCACCACCATTACTGGGTGGTACCACGGCCTGACACCTAACACTGGGCAGTACCACTACTTGACAGAGCTCAGAGATCGAGCTCTGGCGGTACCACCGCTTGATAGGGGCAGTACCACCGTTGACAACAATAAGTGTCGGTGGTACCATCGCCTAAACCACTTAGGAGACTGGGTCTTTTGGATAGTGCCACCATCGGCTATGTTTTCAAGGGTTGATTGAGCTGTTCAATCTAGCCCAAATCAGCTCTATTAGGGGCCCAATTAGCCCCTAATTAAGTTAGTGGGATTATCTCCAATCCTAACTTAATTTATACTCTAACTATAACAATTAAGATATGTTTACTGCACTTCTTGTTCCGATGCGTCAATTGCTCTTCGAGTGAGCTTCCGACGTACTTTCGATGAACATCCAACGAACTCTCGGCAATGCTCCGATGGACTCCCGGCAAGCTCCTGGACTTTACGACGATCTTCATAGCAAGTTCTGACAAACTTCTTTGGCAAGCTCTTGGACTTCTCGGTTGGTTCCGGTAAAACTTTCGAGGAACATCTGGACTTCCGACGAACTCTCGAACTCCCAACGTGCTCTTGATCTTGACTTTGGCACAACACCTGCTTTATGTCTTACTGCTATCGTAGTTAATCCTACACACTTTTCTCAACATATAGATTAGATCAAATAAATTACAATTTACTTCATCATCAAAATCCGAGATTCAACAATCTCTCCCTTTTTTATGATGACAATCAATTGATGACGGAGTTAACTTTAACTCCCCCTATCTATATGCCATACTTGAGAAAAGACACTTTTGAATTCAAGGCCTTTGAATTCAAAAAATAAATTGATAAGTTAAGTTCATTTAAACTTATCAATACACACATCATGATTCCTATCATGATCTAACATTCTCAAAATGATGTCAAGGCATGACATCCATTTTCAAGTATGATATTTCAAATATGAAAGATGACAAAGATAGCAATTCATCATTCTATGACAAGATATCAATTGTAAAATAGCAAGTTCAGCTCTAGATATCTTTGTTGAATCTCATATTTTGATGATGAAACCACTTGATATATGTTTATAATTTAAACTGCATTTTGAGTGATGTAGGTCTACTCGATCAGGATTAGACAGTTGATGCAGGAGGAATTGACGTTGCGCCGGAGGAGATCATGTCAGGGTATTGGACGGCAGAAGGCTTCGGACATCGGGCATCGGGCCAAGGAGAGCGGAATTGCGCCAAGGATATTGGGGTTGCGGATGTCAACCGCCGATTGGGCAACAAGCCGCAAGAGGGGACGATGTGCTGAAGAATCGGATGAAGCGCCAACCAATGACGTGCCGGGCAACAGAATGTCAATTCGCGTTGTAATAATTGTCTAGATCGGAGTAGAGTTTTGGCTTGTGTGTGCAGGATTAACTATAACAACGATGAAGACATAAAGCAAAACAAAGTGTTAGAGTCAAGCACGAAGGATTTGTTGCGAGTTCGAGAGTTCGACGGAAGTCTGAAGGTTCGTCGGGAATGTTGTCGGAACTAGCCGAGAATGAGTAGGGAGCTTGCCGAAGGGTTTTTCGGAAGCTTGCCGGAACGTTCGTTGGAAGTTCGCGGAGCTCACCAAGAAAGATCAGAGCTTGCCGAAGAAGCTCGTTGGAACTTGCCAAGATCAAATCGTGAAGTCTAGGAGCTTGCCGAGAGTCCGCAGAATGGTTTCTAAGAGTTTATCGGAAGACCGTCGGAAGTTCGCCAAAAGATCGTCGAAAAAAGTCTTGACTTACGGACTTTGAAATAGCTTAGGAAATGTCTTTAAATTCGTAGTTAGCACATTAATTAGGGTTAGGATTAGGTGTTAATCCTATAACCCAAGTAGGGGCTAATTGGGCCCGAATTCAGACTGGTTTGGGCCAAGTTTGGAGCCCAACTAGTGAGCTAAAATAGTGTAGGCGGTGGAACCGCCTGGGCTAGGCGATGGCACCGCCAGTCCACTGTCAGTGTCCGAAACTGACAGGCGGTGGCACCACCAGCATCGAGAACTAAAGAAGATTCAAATTTTGGAGCCCAAATTTGAATCCTCTTGAGGCCTATAAATACCCCTCAAATCTCTGCTGAGATGACAACATTTTGAGAAGCTAGAAGTAGAGAAAAGCTTTAGGAAAAGTCTTGTTTTCAAAAGCTTGAGTGTTCACCTCATTTCTTTTCCTTGAAATCTTTGTAAAAGGGTGAACCACTTGTAAGAGGTTGTAAGAGGGGTGTAAGAAGGAGGTTGATCTTCGCCTAGTAAAGGAAGATCGTTAGTGGATGTCGGTGGCCTCGACGGAAGAGGAATCGGAGGAGTGGATGTAGGTCATGATTGACCGAACCACTATAAACTACCATCTTCTCTGGTTTGCATTTACTTCCTACTATTACCTTACTGCAAACCCCTTCAATAGCTTACCGCCTTCAAGTTAAAATGTAATCGAAATGGTTTTAAACAAAACGTTGCTTTTATAGTACAAAGTTTCCGAAAGTGTTTAAATCATTGAAAGTTTATCATACTTTACCGTTGCACTAATTCACCCCCCCCCTCTTAGTGCCGCTCCGATCCTAACAATCTTATCATAATGAAAAAAAATTTATTAAGCAAACATTTCAAGTATATATAATGAAATACATTGCATACATTTGTCATCAATTTACCATATTTTGGTATTATTTCTCCCACTTTGTCATCAACAAAAAGGAGAACTATTCAACAATGCAAGTGTGGTAAAAGTTCATGCCACATTTCAATTTGTATTTGACGATACCAATCATATTTCAAGCATTCATGAAATGGTATCAGTCAAAAGTTCTCATATTAAAAGTTATAAATATTTCAATAGATGGTTTCCATTAACTTCTCCCTTTTTATTTTTCATCAAAACTTCGCATGAAGAAGGAAAGTAAGGGGGAAAGTCCATTGAGAACCAACTTTGTGAAATGATTTGAATCAAGTCAAAAATGATAAAAGAATTTCATTAAATCATGCTCTAATTTTCACTAGGATCAGGATATTCATGTGAAATCAAATCCTCACTCTTGCAAGTGTTCATCTCATACTAAAAAATTCATAAAAATTCTTCCTTCATTAAGAAAGAATTCATGTGAAAGAATCATCATATGAAGGATAAAAGAAATTTCATGAATGATCACATCAAATCTATTTCTCATTAAAAATTCATAAGAGATAAATCCGAGATATGCATTGTTGAATCTCGGATTTTGATGATGAAATCAATTGTCATTTGTTATCTAATTCATATGTTGAGATAAGTGTGTAGGATTAACTACGATGGAAGTACGACATGCAGCAGGAGTTACGTCGGAGTCAAGACCATGATCACGTTAGGGGTTCGAGAGTTCGACGGAAGTCCGGACGATCGTCGGAGGTTCTACGGGAATAAATCCGAGAAGTCCAGGAGCTTGCCAAAGAAGCTCATTAGAACTCGCCAAGTGGATCATCGCAAGTCTAGGATTTTGCTGGAAGTCCGTCAGAGCATCGCCGAGGGTTCATCGGATGTTCGCTGGAAGTTCGTCGGAAGCTTGCCGGAAGAAGCGATTGACGTACCGGAGCAAGTTATAGTATTAATATCTTAAATATCATAGTTAGCATGTAGATTAAGTTAGGAATGGGAGGTGATCCCATTAACTTAATCTGGGGGCAATTGGGCCCTTGATAGACCCAAATTGGGCCAAATGGATCAGCCCATTCGGACCTAGAATTCCTGGTCGACGGTGGCACCGCTTGGGCCGATGGTGGCACCGCCTAGGAGCTCAATCTCCCAGGAATGCTGGGTGGTGGTACTGCCCCTATCAGGCGGTGGTACTACCTAAGCTCGGTCTTCGAGTGAAGCTAAGCGGTGGTACCGCCTGAGCTCGGTCTCCGAGCAATGCCAAGTAGTAGTACCACTCAATTATGGTGGTAGTATCACCAGGACCCCAGAAATACGGGAGATGATATTTTTTAGCTTTAAATTCAAACCAGTTGGGGCCTATATAAACCCCACCCTTTCCTGCATGAAAGGGCACTGAAATCTTGATCTTATTCTGAGAATTTGAGAGCTCAAAAGTGTTGTAAAAGGCCAAAAGTTCTCTCTCTTTTTATCTAAGTTTTGATCATTCAATAGAGGAGTGAAAATCTATAAGGGTTGTCTCCTAAGCCCGTCAAAAGGAAGAAAGCTGTAAAAGGGTGGTTGGCCTTCGCCTATTGAAGGAGGCCTCTAGTGGACGTCGGTGACCTCATCGGAGGAGGAAGCCAAAAGTGGATGTAGGTCAAGATTGATCGAACCACTTTAAATCTTAGTTTGCATTTACATTCTGCTCTCTATCTTAACTGCAAACTGCCTCCATTGCTTTTCTTCAATTGTACTTCGCTTAATCTTAAGTTGAAGAACTTTCCAAAATGGTTTTTCATCGAAAGTGTTTTTATCGTACGAATGTCGTTTTAAATCGTCGAAAGTTATCCGCTGCACTAATTTACACCTCCCCTCCCCCCTAGTGCTATCGATCCTAACAATTGGTATCAGAGTGGGGTTAACTCTCAATCAGATTAAAACCCACAAGAGATGGCATACATCGAAAACCAAGAGGGCCACTCTATTACATGTCCACCCATGTTCAATGGGACGAACTACACCTACTAGAAGACCTAAATGAGGATCTTCCTTATTTCCATGGATTTTGAACTTTGGAATCTTGTTGAAAATGGATTTTCAAAGTATTCTCTTCTAATGATCAATTGGAATGAATTGGAGAAGAAGACTTTCGCTCTTAATGTAAAGGCTATGAATGTCTTATTTTGTGCACTTGATAAAAACGAGTTCAATCGTGTTTCGGTTTGTGAAACTACATTTGATATTTGGCATACACTCGAAGTGACTCACGAAGGCACGAGTAGAGTGAAAAAGTAAAAAATTAATCTTTTAATACATTCTTTTGAACTTTTTCGAATGAAACCGAGCGAGACCATAGGCGACATGTACACCCGTTTCACGGATGTCGTCAATGGTCTAAAAGGACTCGGTAATAGTTTTTCAGATTTTGAGCTCGTGAATAAGATTCTAAGATCCCTTCTAAAGAGTTAGAACCCTAAAGTCACTACTATTTAAAAGGCTAAAGATTTAAACAACTTCCCTCTTAAAGAATTAATCGGGTTATTAATGACCTACGAAATGACTTGTAAAGCTCATGAAGAGCAACAAGACATCCTTCCAAAGAATAAGAAGGATATGACACTTAGAACTTTAGAAGACCACTTAAGAGAAAACTCTAAGTGATGAGGACTATGACGATGACTTGGCACTTCTAATAAGGAAATTTAAAAAATTCATTAAAAGAAACAAGTTTAAAAATGACACAAAAAATAAATTTGAACCCAAGAAAGACCAAGTTATTTACTATGAATGCAAGAAGCTGGGACACTACAAAAGTGATTATCCTTAAGCTAAGAAGAGAACACCAAAGAAGAAGGCGCTCAAAGCAACATGGGATGACTCAAGCACGTCCGAAGAAGAGGAGTCCAACACCGAACAAGTTGCTCACTATGCCCTAATGGCTATCAGAGAGGAGGTAACGAATTTAATTGATGCAGATTTATCATTTGATGAATTATTAAATGCTTTCTATGACTTATTTGATGAATGTAAAATAATTAGTAGAAAATATAAATTATTAGAAAAGGAGCATGAGATTCTTATTAGTAATTTCGATAAATTAAAAACTAAATATCATGGTAGTTTAGCTCCATGTATAAAATACAATGATATAGAAACTTTCTAAAAGGAGAACTTGCTACTTAAGGATACCTTGAAGAAATTCGATGTTAGTAGCAAGTCTTTGAATATAATCCTTACAAATAAGGGTCATGTTCCTAAAAGAAATGGAATTAGATTTGTGAGAAGTCCTTACCAAAATCCAACCACCTTCATTAAAGGCCCTATCTTACATGTTCGGCACCAAAGCAAATGCAACTTTTATTGCAAACATGGATATAGAACTTATCATTATCCATTCAAGAAAGTTAGTCCGAACAAACTGATTTGGGTTCCTAAAGGAATCATGATAAATTCTATGCAACATGATAAACAATTTAGATCAGTTTTTTAGGCATCCAAAAGTAAATGGGTACCTAAAAATCATCTTTTCTTATAGAAACATACACCATCACAAGCTAGGAGCAAAAGATAATATCTTGCTTTTTGGGTTCTCAACATTCATGACCCGAGATCCAAAATAACTTGTGATGCTCTCTAGCCTAAATGATAAAAAGAGGATTAGTAGAATTAATACTACCAATTATTGAGTGATATTGATACAATCCTATTGATCCCTCAGATTTTGGAGCTCATAATTCTCCCTTACACATCCTCTGGATTTCCAAATTCATCACATTCAATCCTTCATTTTATTTTCGGATCCAACTTATGTCTTGCAAGCCAAGTTTGTCATGAACTAGCAAAGCTTACAAACTTGTATAATAAGTCATGAACATGTCGAAAATTGTATACGACATTTGAAGTAGAGTATGCACTTCACAAGATCTATCATGGACATATGAAATCTCTCATCTTGTGATGGAAACCTTTACGTAATTATGTAATTAAGATTGATTGCTCCTTAAATAAATTGTTTTTGTAAATTGAAAACATCCACATCAGCCCACACAACCCTCAAAATAGTGCTCACCGCTTGTAGGCGGTGGCACCGCCCAGCTGGCAATAGCACCGTCGGTTGTCACGGGTAGCAAACGGTTGCACCGCCCAGCCAGCGATGCCACCGCTCGCAACTCTGCCCCCTTTTTAAACTGAGCTAGGGCCGACGGTAGAACCGACCCCAACTCACTCTCTTCTCCTCCTAGTAGCTCTAAAATCTTCTCCACCTCAATTCCTCCCCTTTAGCTGCCTAAAAACTGCCCATTTCGTGCAAGATCAAGAATCAATCATTCATCCTCTTGAAGATCTCAACTAAGGTATTCTCTAAAAAGCATTTGATTTCTGTTTTGAATCATCTACTCTTGCTTATTATTATCTTCCTAAAAAGTAGTAGTTATGGTCTCTAGAAGATCCTCTAGGGACAAACAGAAGAGGAGATTAGAAGAAGACTTTGATTCCACCCTTTTCGATTCAAAACTTCATGCCCAAAAATTTGCTTCCATAGAGTTTATAAATGTCCATAAGGGAAAGTATGTTGATCTAAATGAACTAAGTAATTTAGAGACAATTCAATGGTTTGCAAATTTAGATCTACTCCCAATCCTACAAATTAATGAACCCATCTACCCAAGACTTGTTAGGTTGTTTTACAACAATCTACATATAGATGAAGAAGAAAGTGTCCACCTATCTCTTAGGATAACATATTTTCATTATGGATAGATTCATTTGCAACATGATAGGCATTCCCGTAAAAGATAGAGGTTGTTATTTTACAGGATTGTGGGATGATGAAACAGTTAAGACAATGTACGTCGAAGCCTTAGGAACAAATTTCGATAATTCCAACTTAGTGATACTTCCTAAAAGCTATGAACATCTATTACCACTAAACACTAAAGTACTTCATCATATTCTAATTAGTATCATTCTCCCTAAACAATACCATCAGAATGAAGTGAGTCAAATGGAACTAGGAACCATGTACTAGATCATGAAAGGACATAACATTTGTTTTGGTTACCTTATCTAACAAAACATGATAAAAATATCTAAGAAAAATATAATGCTTCCATATGGTGGTATAATCACTAGAATACTTAATACCTACTATATTCCAATACCACTCGACGAAGAGGTAATAAAGGTAGATAGATTTAGTGCAATAAATAAAAATCTACTTCACCGAATGATATGTTTATTTAGAAATGGAATGTGGGTTAGAATGCATAGAAGAACCGATCCCCCTCAACTTGAACCAAAACCAGAAACACCAATCTTTAGGGGTACTCAATCTCCTTCGACTGGTCCCTTTGAGGAAACACATCCATTTGAGTAAGCTCCTACATCATCTATCGAAGACATAGGGATTCGGATGGATCGCTTTGAACAAAGATAAGATCGGCTTGAATATCGCTAAGATCAAATTCTATTAGAGCTATAGTAAGATCGGCATTTTAATTTTTCACCTCCTGAATGAGCTTGTATATATAAATGTGGTCACAATTTTTTCTTGTCTTGTTGTAACAATTATGTTATTGTAAACTCTTTATTCTACTCACCTTAATCACAATACCCCTTGCCTTGATAACTACTAATCTTTGATATGTTTTACTTAATGTATTATTTGGTGAGCATATGCAGAGTTAGGAATATTAATGTAGATTGAACATCGTTTTCGGATTTTCCTTGAATATCTTTACGCTACTCGTTTTCAAATTTTTCTTGATCACTTAAGTTTCACGTTGAGATTGACTGCTTCTATAACATGCTTACTTTATTAGTTGAAAATCTTGTGCCTTGGTTTCCATGATGAGCATGTTATACTCTTGTTGTGATTTGAGAAGATTCATATATCGAATTCTTAATCCTTGAGCACTACAAAATTATGTCCGAATGCATGAACTTATTAAAATTATTTTTAGGACTTTCTTGATTCAATGATCAATCACTTAATACTATGATGAGAAGTTTACACAATTACATATCTTAATAACATGTTAGAAATTATGTGTTTTGGACACAAAAATTTTCATGATGTTATTTTCATGAGTGTATTTAAAAAACATATGGCAAAAATGTGTCTGAATGCATGAACTTATTAAAATCATTTTTGGGCATTTTTAATTCATTCACTTAATTACTATAATGAGAATTTTACACTATTACATGCCTTAATAACATGTTGGAAATTATGTGTTTTGGATACAAAAATTTTCATGATCATGACCATGTTTTATCTTCATGATTGTGTTTGAAAATCTATAGCAAAACTATGTACGAATGCATGAAAGTTTTAAATTTCATTTTCGGATTTTCTTGATCCTAACATGATTTAGTATTTCTCTTCCAGACTAATGTAGCTTTCATAAGCATATGTCATATCGAGTTTGTTTCATATCATTGACATATGGAATCAATTAACAAATACATCTCTCATAGACTTATCATGTGAAAAATATTTTTTCGAGAAATGGATTTGATGAAATGATTCCTTCTTATGAATTCTTTCTTGAAAAAGGAAGATCTTTTCTAAAACTTGCAAGGATTTGATTCACATACATATCTTGATCCTTGCAAAAATAAAGCATGATTTAATCTCTTATCGATTTTAACTTCATTCAAGTAAGCTCATAAATGGCTTTCCTCCTTCATGCAAAAAGATAATGATAAATAAAAAGGAAGAAGTAATGAAAACTATCTCCATGTCATATTTTCCTTTAGATGTTTGTATAATTGATATCATATCACTCATTGTTGAAAAATGACATGAATCATTACTGCACTTATGCTTAAAGTTTGCTTAAATAGTTCTCCTTTTAGTTGATGACAAAGGGGAAGAAATACATGGTAAATTGATGATAGAATTGCTATGAGTGCCATATCTGAATTATGTTAAGATATTGCATCGAAATATATGATAAATTGGTGATAGAATTGCTATGATTGACATATTTGCACTATATCATATTTAAGATATCTAGAGCTTACATCGCAATTCGACAAATTGATATCTTGTCATATGATAAAATGCTATGATTGCTAAACACTTGAAATATTTACATTATGTTAAGATATCAAAAACTTGCTTCGTAATTTTACATGTTGATATCTTACCACATGATGAATTGCTATGATTGCTATCTTTCACTTTTGAAATGTAAAACCTGAAAATAGATGTCAAGCCTTGACATCATTTTCAGAGAGATACATCATGATAGGAATCATGATGGGAGTATTGATAAGGTTAAATGATCTTAACTTATCAATATGTCTCTTGAATTCAAAGGCTTTGAATTCAAGAATGAATTATCTTAAGTATGGCATATAGATAGGGGGAGTTAAGGTTAACTATATTATCAATTGATTGTCATCATCAAAAAGGGGGAGATTGTTGAATCTCGAATTTTGATGATGAAGCCAATTGTCATTTATTATCTAATCCATATGTTGAGATAAGTGTATAGGATTAACTATGATGGAAGTAAGATATGAAGTAAGAGTTACGCCGAAGTCAAGACCATGATCACGTTGGGGGTTCGAGAGTTCGACCGAAGTCCGGACGGTCATTGGAGGTTTTACGGGAACAAATCCGAGAAGTCCAAGAGCTTGCCAAAGAAGCTTATTGGAACTAGCCAAGTGGATCGTCACAAGTCCAGGAGTTTGCCGGAAGTCCGTCGGAGCATTGCCGAGGGTTCATTGGAGGTTCGTCAGAAGTTCACCGGAAGCTCGTCGGAAGAAGCGATTGATGCACCGGAGCAAGTTGCAGTATTAATGTCTTAAATATCATAGTTAGCATGTAGATTAAGTTAGGAATGGAAGGTGATCCTATTAACTTAATCTGGGGGCAATTGGGCCCTTGACAGACCCAAATTAGGCCGAATAAATTAGCCCATTCGGACCTAGAATTCCTAACCGACGGTGGCACCGCCTAGGAGCTCAGTCTCCCAGGAATGCTGGGCGGTGGTACCACCCCTATCAAGCGCGGTGGTACCGCCTGAGCTCGGTCTCCGAGCAATGCCTGGCGGTAGTACCGCTAAGACCCCGAAAATCTGAAAGATGACATTTTTTAGCTCCAAATTCAAACCAGTTAGGGCCTATATAAACCCCACCCTTTCATGCATAAAAGGGCACTGAAATCTTGATCTTATTCTGAGAATTTGAGAGCTCAAAAGTATTGTAAAAGGCCAAAAGTTCTTCTCCCTCTTTTCATCTAAGTTTCGATCATTCAAGAGAGGAGTGAAAATATGTAAGGGATGTCTCTTAAGCCCGTCAAAATTAGTAAAGCTATAAAAGGGTGGTTGGCCTTCGCCTATTGAAGGAAGGCCTCTAGTGGATGTCAGTGACCTCATCGAAGAAGGAAGCCAAAAGTGGATGTAGGTCAAGATTGACCAAACCACTCTAAATCTCGGTTTGCATTTACATTCTGCTCTCTATCTTAATTGCAAACTACCTCTATTGATTTTCTTCAACTGTACTTTACTTAATCTTAAGTTAAAGAACTTTCCGAAATGGTTTTTCATCGAAAGTGTTTTTATCGTATGAACGTCATTTTAAATCGTCGAAAGTTATCCGCTGCACTAATTCACGCCCCCCCCCTCTCAATGCTCTTGATCCTAACATGCATTTATCAATGAAATCCATGAAGTGATTGAGTGTATCAAAAATCATTAAGTGATGGAGCAAGGGTATGAACTGAACTCGATATGGCATAAACTCATGAAAGCTCCATTCAAGAAGATAGTCCGAAAAAGAAATATAACAACTCATGCATTCGGACAAATTAACATTTCTAATTCTCTTCTAATAAAATCATATTGTTCTTCACTTAAACATTTTATAAAAATATTGGCTAATTGATGTTTCATATCAATAAACTCTAAGATTATATCATGATTAGTGACATGATCTCATATAAAGTCATTTCTAATATCAATATGTTTTGTTCTAGAGTGTTGAATGGGATTCTTTGTTAAACATATTGCACTTGTGTTATCACATTTTATGGGGATATTTTTTAGATGAATCTTATAATCCTCTAAAGTGTTTTTCATCCACACAACTTGTGCATAACATGCACTAGCTGCAATATACTCAGCTTCGATTATAGATTGTGAAACCGAGTTTTATTTCTTGGAAGACCAAGAAACAAGTGCATGCCCTAAAAATTAACATGTTCCGGATATGCTTTTTCTATCTAATCTACATCCAGCAAAATCTGCATTGTTGAATCTCGGATTTTGATGATGAAGTCAATTGTCATTTGTTGTTTAATCTATGTGTTGAGATAAGTGTGCAGGATTAACTACGATGAAAGTTAGACAAGCAGCAGGAGTTGCGCCGGAGTCAAGTTTATGATCACGTTGGGAGTTCGAGAGTTCGACGGAAGTTCGGACGGTCGTCGGAGGTTCTGCGGGAACAAATCCGAGAAGTCCAGAAGCATGCCAAGTGAAGCTCATCGGAACTCGCCAAGTGGATCGTCGCAAGTCCAAGAGTTTGCCGGAAGTCCGTAGGAGCATCACCGAGGGTTCATCGGATGATCGACGGAAGTTCGCCGGAAGAAGCGAGTGACGCACCGAAGCAAAGCTGCAGAAATTGTCTTAGATTTAATCATAGTTAGCACGTTGATTAAGTTGGAAATGGGAGGTGATCCCATTAGCTTAATCTTGGGGCAATTGGGCCCCTGAAAAACCGAAATTGGGCCGAATGGAGCTACCCATTGGGACCCTGATTGCACCAGGAGGTGCAACCACCCAAGCCAAGAGGTGGCACCGCCTGGGCTAAGTCTCCCAGTGAGACTGGGCGGTGCAACCACCCCAGCCAGGAGGTGGCACCGCCTGAGCTCAGTCTTCGAGTAAGACTGGGCGGTGCAACCTCCCCTGACAGAGAGGTAGCACCGCCTGAGCTTAATCTTCGAGCAAGACTGGGCGGTGCAACCTCCCCTGACAGAGAGGTAGCATCGCCTGAGCTCGGTCTTCGAGCTCTGGCAGAGAGATGCAACCGCCTCAGTCAGGAGGTGGCACCGCCTAGGGCTCAGTCTTCGAACCAGACTCAGGCGGTGCAACCGCCCCTGACAGAGAGGTGCAAACGCCTGGGCTCAGTTTTCGAGCTCTGCCAAGTGGTGCAACCGCTCCATTCAGGAGGTGCAATCGCCTGATCCCGGAATTCCGGGATTTGATCGGTTTGAGCTCCAAATTTGAACTGGGTTGGGGCCTATAAATACCCCACCCATTCAGTACTGAAGAGATATAGACCTACACCGAATTCTAGATCTTTTCTGTGATTCTAAGAGCTCAAATTTGTGTTAAGTCCATAAGTTCTCCTCTTTCTGTTCTTCAAGTCTTGAGTTGTAAAGAGAGGAGAGAAAGGTTCTGTAAGGGTTGTCTCCTAAGCCCGTCAAAAGGAGTGAAACTGTAAAAGGGCAATTGGCCTTCGCCTATTGAAGGAAGGCCTCTAGTTGAAGTCGGTGACCTCGTCGGTGGAGGAAGCCAAAAGTGGAGTAGGTCAAAGCTGACCGAACCACTCTAAATCTCTAGTTTGCTTTTGTTTTGAGCACTTTATCATTACTGCAAACCTCCTACATAGCTACTGCTCTCTACGCTTTTACGAACAAGTTTCTAAGTTATGATCTTTCCGAATCTGCATTCAGACGTAAATCAATGTTTTCGTACGATCTTTACATTGCAGTTTACGTTTACATTTTGATTCTATTTATAACTACAAACTGTCTTCTGCGATTTTACGAATGAGTTTCTAAGTTCAGATCTTTTCAAACTGTGTTTAGACGTAAAACTGTGTTTTAGACGTAAACTACTTTTAAACGTAAAACTACGTTTAGACGTAAAACTGCGTTTAGATACAAACTGCGTTTAGACGTAAAATTGCGTTTTAGATGTAAACTGAGTTTAGACGTAAACTGAGTTTAGACGTAAACTGAGTTTAGACGCAAACTACGTTTAGACGTAAAACTGCATTTAGACGTAAAACTGCATTTAGACGCAAACTGCATTTAGACGCAAATTGCGTTTAGACGTAAACTGTGTTTAGACGTAAACTGCGCTCAATCTTAAGTAATATTAGAATCAGCTTTTACATCGAAATCGTTTTTATTGAACGAACGCAGCTTTCGTTTTTAATCGCTGAAAGATTTCCGCTGCACTAATTCACCCCCCCCCCCCTCTTAGTGCTCTCGATCCTAACAATTGGTATTAGAGCCCGGTTAACTCTCAAACGGATTAAAACCCAAGAGAGATGGCTTACGCCAGAAACCAAGAGGGCCATTCCATTACACGTCCACCCATGTTTAATGGGACGGACTACACCTATTAGAAGACCCGAATGAGGATCTTTCTTATTTCTATGGACATTGAACTCTGGAATCTTGTCGAGAATGGTTTTTCAAAGTCTTCTCTTCCAATGATCGATTGGAACGATTCGGAGAAGAAGGCTTTCGCTCTTAATGCAAAGGCTATGAATGCCTTATTTTGCGCACTTGATAAAAACGAGTTTAATCGTGTTTCGATTTGTGAAACTACATTTGATATTTGGCACACACTCGAAGTGACTCATGAAGGCACAAGTAGAGTGAAAGAGTCAAAAATCAATCTTTTGTTACACTCTTTCGAACTTTTTCGGATGAAACCGAGTGAGACTATTGGTGACATGTTTACCCGTTTCACGGATGTTGTCAACGGTCTAAAAGGACTCGGAAAAAGTTTTTCGGATTTTGAGCTCGTAAATAAGATTCTAAGATCCCTTCCTAAGAGTTGGGATCCTAAAGTCACTGCTATTCAAGAGGCAAAAGATCTAAACAACTTCCCTCTTGAAGAATTAATTGGGTCATTAATGACCTACGAGATGACTTGCAAAGCTCATGAAGAGCAAGAAGACATCCTTCCAAAGAACAAGAAGGATATGGCACTTAGAACTTTGGAAGATCACTTGAAAGAAAACTCAAGTGATGAGGACTGTAATGATGACTTGGCACTTCTTACAAAAAAATTTAAAAAATTCATTAAAAGAAACAAGTTTAAGAATGACACTAAAAGTAAACTTGAACCCAAGAAAGACCAAGTTATTTGCTATGAGTGCAAAAAGCCAGGACACTACAAGAGTGATTGTCCCCAAGCCAAAAAGAGAACAACAAAAAAGAAGGCGCTCAAAGCAACATGGGATGATTCAAGCGCGTTTGAAGAAGAGGAGTCCAACACCGAGCAAGTTGCTCATTACGCCTTAATGGCCATCGGAGAGGAGGTAACGAATTTATTAGATGCTGATTTATCTTTCGATGAATTATTAAATGCCTTCCATGACTTATTTGATGAATGCAAGATTATCAATAGAAAATACAAATTGCTGAAAAAAGAGCATGATAGTCTTACCTGTGATTTTGATAAGTTAAAAATTGAATATCATGATAGTTTAAATTCATGTATCAAATGTCATGATCTAGAAACTCTCCAAAAGGAAAACGTACTACTTAAGGACACCTTGAAGAAATTCGAGGTTGGTAGCAAGTCATTGAACATAATCCTTACGAACAAGGGTCACGTTCCAAAAAGAAGTGGAATTGGATTTGTGAGAAGTCCTCACCTAAATCCAACCACCTTTATAAAAGGCCCCATCTTACATGTTCAACACCAAGCAAAATGTAACTTTTGTTACAAATTTGGACACAAGACCATTGTTGTCCATTCAAGAAAATAAGTCCAAACAAATTGATTTGGGTTCCTAAAGGAACCATGATAAATTCTATGCAATATGATAAACAATGTAGATCTATCTTTGAGGCACCCAAAAGCAAATGAGTACCTAAAAATCATCCTTTCTTGTAGAAACCCACACCATTGCAAGCTAGGAGCAAGAGATGGTACCTTGATAGTGGATGCTCAAGGCATATGACCGGAGATCCATCTTAATTCTCTAAGCTCACTAGCATAGACGAAGGTTATGTCACCTTCGGAGACAACAACAAAGGTAAAATCATTGGCAAAGGAACCATAGGTAACAAATCCAACTTCTTTATTGAAGATGTTTTGTTAGTTGATGGTTTAAAACATAACCTCTTGAGCATTAGTCAATTATGTGATAAAGGATACACTGTCAAATTCGAATCTAATGCTTGCATCATTGAAAAACCACATAAGAACATGTCTATGATTGCATTAAAACAAAATAACATATACACTATTTACATCAATGATTTATGTGATGAAATGTGTTTTGCGGTTATGAATGAGGATGCTTGGCTATGACATAGAAGATTAGGTCATGCTAGCATGAAACTAATCACTCAAATATCATCTAGAGAACTTGTAAGAGGAATTCCTCATATTAAGTTCATCAAAGATAATGTATGTGATGCTTGCCAATTAGGTAAACAAATTAAGGATAGTTTCAAAGCTAAGAATCAAATAAGCACCTCTAGGCCCTTATAATTGATCCATATGGACTTATTCGGACCAATCTCTACATCGAGTCTTGGAGGTAGCAAGTACGCTTTTGTCATTGTTGATGACTATAGCAGATATACATGGACCTACTTCTTAAAACAAAAAAATGAATGCTTTAAATATTTTACCAAGTTTTGTAAACTTGTTCAAAATCAGAAGGGTTCTATGATTTCGTCAATTAGAAGTGATCATGGTGGAGAATTTCAAAACCATGACTTCCAAGAATTCTGTGAACTCAATGGATACAACCATAACTTCTCTACTCCAAGAAATCCTCAACAAAATAGGGTAGTAGAAAGAAAAAATCGAAATCTACAAGAAATGGCAAGAACCATGTTGAATAAACATAGCCTACCCAAATATTTTTGGGCCGAAGCCGTAAACACTGCATGCTATATTTTGAATAGAGTTCTAGTAAGACCCTTACTCACCAAAAATCCTTATGAGTTATGGAATAACAAAAAACCCAATGTCTCATATTTTAAAGTCTTTGGGTGTAAATGTTTTATCTTAAATGAAAAGGATAACTTAGGTAAATTCGATGCTAAATCTGATGAAGGAATCTTTCTTGGTTATTCCTCGGTTTCTAAAGCTTTTCGTATTTTCAATAAAAGAAATTTAATTATTGAAGAATCCATCCATGTTGTTTTCAATGAGATTTCTGAAATTAGGAAAAATGATTTTGACGATGATGTTAATTTTGATTCTTTGAATTTAAATGCAACCCCGTCTCCAACTAGCAACTTGGATGCATCCACTTCCCAGATTTCCTTACCCAAGGATTGGAAGTATGTAGATGCTCATCCTAAGGAGCTAATCTTAGGAGACACATCAAAGGGGGTTCAAACACGATCTTCTTTTAAAAAATTTTGTGCCAACGCCGCCTTTCTCTCCCAAATTGAACCCAAATGTGTTGATGAAGCCATGAAAGATGATTCATGGATTATCGCAATGCAAGATGAATTGAATCAATTTGAGAGAAATGAGGTGTGGATGCTTGTTCCTAGGCCAAATGACCATTTAGTTATTGGTACTAAATGGGTCTTTAGAAACATGCAAGATGAAAATGGTATCGTGATTAGAAACAAGGCTAGATTAGTGGCCAAAGGTTTCAACCAAGAAGAAGGTATCGATTATGAAGAAACCTTTGCTCCTGTGGCTCGATTAGAAGCCATAAGAATGCTCCTTGCCTACGCTAGTAGTAATAATTTTAAATTATTTCAAATGGATGTTAAAAGCGCTTTTCTTAATGGTTTTATTTCCGAAGAAGTCTATGTTGAATAACCTCCTGGATTTGAAAATAATAGTCTCCCTAATCATGTGTTTAGATTAACTAAAGCTCTCTATGGTTTAAAACAAGCTCCAAGGGCTTGGTATGAGAGACTTAGTTCTTTTCTTATTAAAAATAATTTCATAAAAGGCAAGGTTGATACTACATTATTTATCAAGAACTTTGAAAATAATTTTCTCATTGTTCAAATTTATGTTGATGATATTATCTTTGGTTCTACGAATGAATCTCTTTGTGAATCCTTTGCTAAAACTATGAGTCTTGAATTCGAAATGAGTCTAATGGGAGAATTAACATTCTTCTTAGGTCTACAAATCAAACAACTAAGCAATGGTATCTTTATTAGTCAAACTAAATATGCTATGAGTTTACTAAAGAAGTTTAAAATGAATAACTCAAAAGCTATTAATACTCCTATGAGCACCTCTACTAAGTTAGAAAGCTTCGATCAAAAAACCTATAGGGGTATGGTAGGAAGTTTACTTTACCTCACTGCAACTAGACCAGACATAATGTTCAGTGTGTTGAATCTCGGATTTTGATGATGAAGTCAATTGTCATTTGTTATCTAATCTATGTGTTGAGATAAGTGTGCAGGATTAACTACGATGAGAGTAAGACAAGCAGCAGGAGTTGCGCCGGAGTCAAGATCATGATCATGTTGGGAGTTCGAGAGTTCGACGGAAGTTCGGACGGTCGTCGGAGGTTCAGAGAGAACAGATCCGAGAAGTCCAGAAGCTTGCCAAGCGAAGCTCGTCGGAACTCACCAAGTGGATCGTCGCAAAGTCCAGGAGTATGCCGGATGTCCGCAGAAGGATCACCGAGGGTTATCGGTTGATCGACGGAAGTTGGCAGGAAACTCGCTGGAAGAAGCGATTGACGCATCGGAGCAAAGCTGCAGAAGTTGTCTTAAGAGTTAATCGTAGTTAGCATGATGATTAAGCATGAAAATGGGAGGTGATCCCATTAGCTTAATCTTGGGGCAATTGGGCCCCTGAAAAGATTCAAAGTGGGCCGAATGGAGTGAACCATTCGGACCCTGATTGCACCAGGAGGTGCAACCGCCCCAGCCAGGAGGTGCAACCGCCTAGGCTGTGGGGTTGAGAGGTGCAACCGCCCCAGCCAGGAGGTGCAACCGCCTGGGCTGAGGGGTTGAGAGGTGCAACCGCCCCAGCCAGGAGGTGCAACCGCCTGGGCTGCGAGGCTGGGAGGTGCAACCGCCCCAGCCAAGAGGTTGCACCGCCAGAGCTCAAGTTCCGAGCTCTGCTAGGCGATGCAACCACCGAGCTCAGTCTTCGAGCTTTGGCAGAGAGGTGCATCAGCCTGAGCTCAGTCTCGAGCTCTGCCAGGTGATGCATTCACCAAGCTCAGTCTTCGAGCTTTGGCAGAGAGGTGGATCAGCCTGAGCTCAGCTTGGAGCTCTGCCAGGTGATGCAACCACCGAGCTCAGTCTTCGAGCTTTGGCAGAGAGGTGCATCAGCCTGAGCTCAGTCTCGAGCTCTGCCAGGTGATGCATTCACCAAGCTCAGTCTTCGAGCTTTGGCAGAGAGGTGGATCAGCCTGAGCTCAGCTTGGAGCTCTGCCAGGTGATGCAACCACCGAGCTCAGTTTCGAGCTCTGCCAGGTGATGCAATCACCAAGCTCAGTCTTCGAGCTCTACCAGGTGATGCAACCATCGAGCTCAGTCTTCGAGCTCTGGCAGAGAGAAGCAATCGGCAGAGCTCGGTCTTCGAGCTCTGCCAGGCGGTGCCACCTCTCCAGTCGAGAGGTGCAACCGCCTGATCCCAGAATTCTGGGATTTGATCGATTTGATCGTTTTGAGCTCGAATTTTGAATTGGTTTGGGGCCTATAAATACCCCACCCATTCAGCACTGAAAAGATACAGACCTATACCGAAATCTTGATCTTTTCTGTGATTCTAAAGAGCTCAAAAGTGTTGTAAAGCCTTTAAGTCTCCTCCTTCTGTTCTTCAAGTTTTCAATTGTAAAGTGAGGAGAGAAAGGTCTGTAAAGGTTGTCTCCTAAGCCTGTCAAAAGGAGAGAAACTGTAAGAGGGAAGTTTGGCCTTCGCCCATTGAAGGAAGGCACCTAGTTGACGTCGGCAACCTCATCGGTGGAGGAAGCCAAAAGTGGAGTAGGTCAAGGCTGACCGAACCACTCTAAATCTCTGGTTTGCGTTTATTTTCGAGCACTTTATCATTACTGCAAACCTCCCTCATCACTACTGCTCTCTGCGCTTTCACGAACAAGTTCTAAGTGCTGTTCTTCCAAATCTGCATTCAGACGTAAACTCGTATTTTCATACATTACAGTTTACGTTTACGCTTGATTCTGCAGAACTGTTTTCCGTGCTTTTACGAACGAGCTTCTTTGCAGTTTACGCTTACATTTTAATCCTATTAATAACTGCAATCTGTCCTCTACGATTTTACGAACGAGTTTCAACATTTAGACGTAAAACTGCATTCAGACGTAAATCGGCTTTCCTCGCTCAATCATCAGATTTCAGTTCACGTTTTCAACTGCATACTGCCTTCTGCGAGTATACAAACGAGTTTCAAAGTTTAGACGTAAATCTGCGTCTAGACGTAAAACTGCGTTTAGACGTAAATCTGCGTTTAGACGTAAAACTGCGTTTAGACGTAAAACTGCGTTTAGACGTAAATCTGCGTTTAGACGTAAAACTGCGTTTAGACGTAAATCTGCGTTTAGACGTAAATCTGCATTTAGACGTAAATCTGAGTTTAGACGCAAAACTGCGCTTAGACGCAAAACTGCGCTTAAACGCAATCTGCGCTTAGACGCAAACTGCACTTAGATACAAACTGAGAATTTGCTTTTGCATCATAATAGTTTTTGAACGAACGCAGCTTTTGGTTTTTAAATTATTATAAGATTTCCGCTGCACTAATTCACCCCCCCCCCCCTCTTAGTGCTCTTGATCCTAACAATTGGTATCAGAGCAAGGTTAACTCTCTAAAGGATTAAAACCCAAGAGAGATGGCATACGCCGGAAACCAAGAGGGGCATTCGATTACACGTCCACCCATGTTCAGTGGAACAGACTACACTTACTGGAAGACCCGAATGAGGATCTTTCTTATTTCTATGGATTTTGAACTGTGGAACCTTGTTGAAAATGGATTTTCAAAATCTTCTCTTCCAATGATCGACTGGAACGATTTGGAGAAGAAGGCTTTCGCTCTTAATGCAAAGGCTATGAATGCCTTATTTTGCGCACTTGATAAAAACGAGTTTAATCGTGTTTCAACTTGCGAAACTGCTTTTGATATTTGGCACACACTTGAAGTGACCCACGAGGGCACAAGTAGAGTGAAAGAGTCAAAAATCAATCTGTTGCTGCATTCTTTTGAACTTTTCCGTATGAAACCGAGTGAAACCATTGGCGACATGTTTACCCGTTTCACGGATGTCGTCAACGGTCTAAAAGGACTCGGAAAGAGCTTTTCGGATTTTGAGCTTGTTAATAAGATACTAAGATCCCTTCCTAAGAGTTGGGATCCTAAAGTCACCGCCATTCAAGAGGCAAAAGATCTGCGAAATTTCCCTCTTGAAGAACTAATTGGGTCATTAATGACCTACGAAATGACCTGCAAAGCTCATGAAGAGCAAGAAGACATCCTTCCAAAGAACAGGAAGGATATGGCACTTAAAACTTCTGAATGCCACTTGAGAGAAAACTCAAGTGATGAGGATTGTGACGATGACTTGGCACTTTTGACAAGAAAGTTTAAGAAATTCTTCAAAAGAAACAAGTTTAAAAACGATGTGAAAAATAAACTTGAATCAAAGAAGGACCAAGTGATCTGCTACGAATGTAAAAAGCCGGGACACTACAAAAGTGATTGTCCCCAAGTCAAGAAAAGAACAACAAAGAAGAAGGCGCTCCAAGCAACATGGGATGATTCGAGCGCATCTGAGGAAGAGGAGTCCAACACCGAGCAAGTTGCTCATTACGCCTTTATGGCCATCGAAGAGGAGGTAACGGATTTATTAGATGCTGATTTATCTTTCGATGAATTACTAAATGCCTTCCATGATTTATTTGATGAATGCAAAGTTATAAATAGAAAATACAAGTTGCTAAAAAAGGTACATGATAATCTTACTTGTGAGTTTGATAAATTAAAAATCGAACATCATGATAGTTTAAAGTCATGTATCAAATGTCATGAGTTAGAAACTATACAAAAAGAGAACTTGCTACTTAAGGACACCTTGAAGAAATTCGAGGTTGGTAGCAAGTCATTAAACATGATCCTTACAAACAAGGGTCATGCTCCCAAAAGAAGTGGGATTGGATTTGTGAGGAGTCCTCACCGAAATCCAACTACCTTTGTAAAAGGCCCCATCTTACACGTTCAACACCAAACCAAGTGCAACTTTTGTTGCAAATCTGGACACAAGACACATTGTTGTCCATTCAAGAAAATAAGTCCAAACAAATTGATTTGGGTTCCTAAAGGAACCATGATAAACTCTATGCAACATGATAGAAAATGTAGATCTATTTATGAGGCACCCAAAAGCAAATGGGTTCCTAAAGATCATTCGTTCCTATAAAAACATTAGGCCGGAGCAAGAAATAATGTTCTGCTCCTTGACTCTCAATAGTCATAAACCAAGAATCAAAAAGGGACTCGCAACACTTAAGTAACAAGTGGAAGCTATGAAATCACAAATACGATACAATTAGAAATATATCATATCCAAATTCACATACCCCCCTGATCTTCAAAACCTGTTCATCTACGAATTAATTCTTGTAGAAACTAAATATGTCATGATCTTAAAAGGGACACCAAACAAACATACGTACGCACGTTAAAAGATCTATCTTACAAAGAGCTTCTTCCTTAAATAAAAACTCATACGAAATCATGTAACAAACATCAATTGCTCTGAAACTCTCCTCAAGGCAAAGGCTCCCTAATCAAATCTTCTTGAGAGCTCACCTGCTGCAGGCGGTGGCACCTCTCCAGCTGGCGGTTGCACCTCCAGCTATCACGGGTTGCCAGAGGTTGCACCGCTCCAGCCAGAGGTGCAACCGCCAGCAGCTCTGCTCTTTAAAATCACGCTAGGGCCGGCTGAGGAACCGACCCCAACTCACCCCCATTTCCTCCTCTACTCTTCCAAGTCTCCTCCATTCCCATTTCACTCCTCTAAGACTTCCAAATACCTCTTATTTCGGAGCAAAACATCAAGAATCCTTCCTTCTCTCGAAGATTTCACAAAGCAGTAGTAATGGGATCTAGAAGATCCTCAAGGGACAAGGGAAAGAGGAGAGTAGTAGAAGAGTTTGATCTCACTCTTTTTGATTCCAAAAACCATGCTGAAAAATTTCTCTCCTTCGAACTAAGAAGCATTAATAAGGGAAAATACGTAGATCTGAATGAACTAAGAGATGTAGAGACTATCCATTGGTTTGCAAACCTAAATCTACTTCCCATTTTGCAGATCAACGAACCCATTTATCCTAGACTAGTTAGATTGTTTTATAACAACATGCAAAAAGATGATGAAGAAAGGATATCAACCTATCTCTTAGGACAACACATCTCAATCACTGATAGATTCATTTGTGATATGATAGGTATTCCCATGAAAAGCATAGGACTTTACTTCAAAGGATCATGGGATGAAAAAACTATTGGAACATCCTACGTTGAAGCCTTAGGAACAATCCTTGCCAATCCTAACGTAGAATCTATTCCTAAAAGTTGTGAACATCTAATGCCCTTTAACACTAAGATACTTCATCATATCATGACTAGTATAATTCTTCCTAAGCAATACCATCATGATGAAGTGAGTCAATTGGAATTAGGAATTATGTACCTAATTATGAAAGAACGTGACATTTGTCTTGGCTATCTGATCCAACAAAACATGTTGGAATTATCTACGAAAGATATGATGCTCCCATATGGTGGAATTATTACTAGAATAATGAAAGCTTACGACATTCAAATACCACTAGAAGAAGAAGTAATGAAATCAGATAGATTCAGCATAATAAACAAAAATCTACTTCACCGACTAAGATGTCACTATAGAAACGGTAACTGGGTTAGAATGCCTAGAAGAACTGATCCCCCTCAACCTGAACCTGAACCAGAGCCGGAAACCCCAGTCTTTAGGAGTACCCACTCTCCTCCGATCTGTCCCTTTGAGGAAACACATCCGGTTGAGCAAACTCACACATCATCCATCGAAGATATCGGGATTCGGATGGACCGATTTGAGCAACGACAAGAACGGCTTGAACTTCGACAAGATCAAATCCTAACCGAGCTACAACAAATCCATCGACAATTTGACTCTTTACTTAGGCACTTTAATCTTCCACCTCATGAATAAGCTTGTATAAACATCTGATGTTTTTTTTTATATGACATGTTGTAAACTCCTTATGTTATTCATGAAGGACTTTGTCTTTATGGTTACCTGATATGCTGTACATATGTTACCCTGATATGGTTATCTTTGTCTGTGTAAGCATATTTGCAAACATCTCTTGTTGTTTATCTCGATTTTTGCACTGAAACTAAAAAGGTTTAAAAGCCTATGCCTTGAAAATATGAAGCAACATACCAATGTAAGTTGATAAGTCAGCAGTATGACATTGATATGGTTGCTATTGCTAATATGATTGCTATCATGCCATGTATCAAACAAAAATTTGCATCATACGAGCTGATATCTTACCATGTGATGCAATGCTACACTTGCTGAAATAAAAATCCTGCTATGCAATATGATATAATGCTGCACTTGAAATAATTGTGTTACTACATCAAAATTATTTTTCGAATGTTATTACTATTACATGCCTTGACAACGCTTGATCAAATAACATGTTGCAAATTATGTGACAAATATTTTTAACCAAATGCATGTAAGAAGTTCATTTTTCGGGTTGTATGCTAAAAATGGGATGTTCCCGTACACTCTTATGAAAACTCTTTGGAAAATGACTTTCCTCCGTCAAACAAAAACAATAAAGAGATATATGTGTCATGACTTCCTTTATATGCTTGATAATGCTATCATGCTTTTTGTTGATGACAAAGGGGGAGAAAAATATGAATTGATAAACACTATGTCATAGCTGAACTGCCATAATCATATCTATGTCATAGTTGCAAATACTTGAGTGATGCTATAAACAATGTTATGCCATCCTTGCATCACCAAGAGATATGTGAACATGTACTATAGTTTGCATCATATCTTGATTTGATATTGTGAAGAAAATACTTGAGTGATGCTATAAACAATGTTATGCCATCCTTGCATCACCAAGAGATATGTGAACATGTACTATAGTTTGCATCATATCTTGATTTGATATTGTGAAGAAAATGCAAACTTACTAGAAAATCTCAAATGTGAGCATCATGTAAAAAGTCCTTCGTAGCTTTATATGATTACATGATGAATGGTTACAAACACTATCATACAAACTTGATGATGTATGTCATGCTTTGACATAATTCTTGAAGAGATACATCATGATAGGCATCATGATGGGAGCATTGATAAGTTTAACTGATCTAACTTATCAATACGTCACTTGAATTCTTAGGTCTTGAATTCAAGGTTGACTTATCTCAACTATGGCATATAGATAGGGGGAGTTAAGGACAACTCCTTTATCAATTGATTGTCATCATCAAAAAGGGGGAGATTGTTGAATCACGGATTTTGATGATGAAGTCAATTGTCATTTGTTATCTAATCTATGTGTTGAGATAAGTGTGCAGGATTAACTACGATGAGAGTAAGACAAGCAGCAGGAGTTGCGCCGGAGTCAAGATCATGATCACGTTGGGAGTTCGAGAGTTCGACGGAAGTTCGGACGGTCGTCGGAGGTTCAAAGAGAACAGATCCGAGAAGTCCAGAAGCTTGCCAAGCGAAGCTCGTCGGAACTCGCCAAGTGGATCGTCGCAAAGTCCAGGAGTATGCCGGATGTCCGCAGAAGGATCACCGAGGGTTATCGGTTGATCGACGGAAGTTGGCAGGAAACTCGCTGGAAGAAGCGATTGACGCATCGGAGCAAAGCTGCAGAAGTTGTCTTAAGAGTTAATCGTAGTTAGCATGATGATTAAGCATGAAAATGGGAGGTGATCCCATTAGCTTAATCTTGGGGCAATTGGGCCCCTGAAAGATTCAAAGTGGGCCGAATGGAGTGAACCATTCGGACCCTGATTGCACCAGGAGGTGCAACCGCCCCAGCCAGGAGGTGCAACCGCCTGGGCTGTGGGGTTGAGAGGTGCAACCGCCCCAGCCAGGAGGTGCAACCGCCTGGGCTGAGGGGTTGAGAGGTGCAACCGCCCCAGCCAGGAGGTGCAACCGCCTGGGCTGCGAGGCTGGGAGGTGCAACCGCCCCAGCCAAGAGGTTGCACCGCCAGAGCTCAAGTTCCGAGCTCTGCCAGGCGATGCAACCACCGAGCTCAGTCTTCGAGCTTTGGCAGAGAGGTGCATCAGCCTGAGCTCAGTCTCGAGCTCTGCCAGGTGATGCATTCACCAAGCTCAGTCTTCGAGCTTTGGCAGAGAGGTGGATCAGCCTGAGCTCAGCTTGGAGCTCTGCCAGGTGATGCAACCACCGAGCTCAGTCTTCGAGCTTTGGCAGAGAGGTGCATCAGCCTGAGCTCAGTCTCGAGCTCTGCCAGGTGATGCATTCACCAAGCTCAGTCTTCGAGCTTTGGCAGAGAGGTGGATCAGCCTGAGCTCAGCTTGGAGCTCTGCCAGGTGATGCAACCACCGAGCTCAGTTTCGAGCTCTGCCAGGTGATGCAATCACCAAGCTCAGTCTTCGAGCTCTGCCAGGTGATGCAACCATCGAGCTCAGTCTTCGAGCTCTGGCAGAGAGAAGCAATCGGCAGAGCTCAGTCTTCGAGCTCTGCCAGGCGGTGCCACCTCTCCAGTCGAGAGGTGCAACCGCTTGATCCCAGAATTCTGGGATTTGATCGATTTGATCGTTTTGAGCTCGAATTTTGAATTGGTTTGGGGCCTATAAATACCCCACCCATTCAGCACTGAAAAGATACAGACCTATACCGAAATCTTGATCTTTTCTGTGATTCTAAAGAGCTCAAAAGTGTTGTAAAGCCTTTAAGTCTCCTCCTTCTGTTCTTCAAGTTTTCAATTGTAAAGTGAGGAGAGAAAGGTCTGTAAAGGTTGTCTCCTAAGCCTGTCAAAAGGAGAGAAACTGTAAGAGGGAAGTTTGGCCTTCGCCCATTGAAGGAAGGCACCTAGTTGACGTCGGCAACCTCATCGGTGGAGGAAGCCAAAAGTGGAGTAGGTCAAGGCTGACCGAACCACTCTAAATCTCTGGTTTGCGTTTATTTTCGAGCACTTTATCATTACTGCAAACCTCCCTCATCACTACTGCTCTCTGCGCTTTCACGAACAAGTTCTAAGTGCTGTTCTTCCAAATCTACATTCAGACGTAAACTCGTATTTTCATACATTACAGTTTACGTTTACGCTTGATTCTGCAGAACTGTTTTCCGTGCTTTTACGAACGAGCTTCTTTGCAGTTTACGCTTACATTTTAATCCTATTAATAACTGCAATCTGTCCTCTACGATTTTACGAACGAGTTTCAACATTTAGACGTAAAACTGCATTCAGACGTAAATCGGCTTTCCTCGCTCAATCATCAGATTTCAGTTCACGTTTTCAACTGCATACTGCCTTCTGCGAGTATACAAACGAGTTTCAAAGTTTAGATGTAAATCTGCGTCTAGACGTAAAACTGCGTTTAGACGTAAATCTGCGTTTAGACGTAAAACTGCGTTTAGACGTAAAACTGCGTTTAGACGTAAATCTGCGTTTAGACGTAAAACTGCGTTTAGACGTAAAACTGCGTTTAGACGTAAATCTGCGTTTAGACGTAAATCTGCATTTAGACGTAAATCTGAGTTTAGACGCAAAACTGCGCTTAGACGCAAAACTGCGCTTAGACGCAAAACTGCGCTTAAACGCAATCTGCGCTTAGACGCAAACTGCACTTAGATACAAACTGAGAATTTGCTTTTGCATCATAATAGTTTTTGAACGAACGCAGCTTTTGGTTTTTAAATTATTATAAGATTTCCGCTGCACTAATTCACCCCCCCCCCCTCTTAGTGCTCTTGATCCTAACACAGTGTAGGACTTTGTGCTAGATTTCAATCAAACCCTAAGATATCTCATCTCAAGGCAGTTAAAAGAATACTCAGATATCTTAATGGTACCAAAAATCTAGGATTATGGTATCCAAAATCAGAGAAGCTTGAGTTAATTGCTTATGCTGATGCGGACTTCGCTGGTTGTAGATTAGATAGAAAAAGCACATCAGGAACATGTCAATTCTTAGGACATGCCCTTGTTTCCTAGTCATCTAAGAAACAAAACTCGGTTGCACTATCAACAACCGAAGCTGAATATATTGCAGCAAGTGCATGCTGTGCACAAGTTGTTTGGATGAAAAATACCTTAGAAGATTATAAAGTTCATCTTAAAAATATTCCCATTAAATGTGATAACACAAGTGCAATATGTCTAACAAAAAACCCTATACAACACTCAAGAACAAAACATATTGATATCAGACATCACTTTATACGAGATCATGTTACGAATCATGATGTAATCATAGAATTCATTGATACGAAACATCAACTAGCTGATATCTTTACAAAACCTCTAAGTGAAGAACAATTTGATTTCATAAGAAGAGAATTAGCAATGTTGATGTGTCCGAATACTTAAACTAATTCAAATTATTTTTCAGACTTTATTGAATGATCAACTCACTTGATTACCATTACATAACATGTGTTGAAATGTTTTGTCTTCATGATAATATCTTGTCCGAATGCATCTCATTATTCAAATGCTATAAAACAAATTTTCTCATACACTTTCATGAAAAATAAGTTTCTGAAATAGATGTGATGAAGTGATTCCTATGTATGTATTCTATCTTGTAATATCTTTACGTATACAATGGATTATAACAAAAAGGGGAAGAAGTATTCTATGTAAAATTTCTCTATAAGCTTGCTAATATTATTTTCCTGGTATCACAATTACCATGCTTTTTGTTGATGACAAAGGGGGAGAAATATATGAATTGATAAACACTGCCATGATTATGCCTATGTCATACTTGCATCACAGAAAAATACTTAAGTGATGCTATAAACACTGCTATGATTATGCCATCCTTGCATCACCAAAAGATATATGAACATGTGCTATAGTTTGCATTATGCCTTGAGTTGACATCTTACCATGTGAAGAAAATGCAAAACTTGCTAGAATATTTGAAGTGTGTACATCATGTAATAATGCTTCACAGCTTTATATGATAATGTTCAACTGCATGATGAATAGTTACAAACACAATCATACAAACTTGATGATGTATGTCAAGCCTTCACATCATCCTTAAAGAGATACATCATGATAGGTATCATGATGGGAGTATTGATAAGTTTAACTGATCTAATTTATCAATACGTCACTTGAATTCTTAGGTCTTGAATTCAAGGTTGACTTATCTCAACTATGGCATATAGACAGGGGGAGTTAAGGATAACTCCATTATCAATTGATTGTCATTATAAAAAAGGGGGAGATTGTTGAATCTCGGATTTTGATGATGAAGTCAATTGTTATCTGTTGTCTAATCTATGTGTTGAGATAAGTGTGCAGGATTAACTACGATGAAAGTTAGACAAGCAGCAGGAGTTGCGCCGGAGTCAAGTTTATGATCACGTTGGGAGTTCGAGAGTTCGACGGAAGTTCGGACGGTCGTCGGAGGTTCTGCGGGAACAAATCCGAGAAGTCCAGAAGCTTGCCAAGCAAAGCTCGTCGGAACTCGCCAAGTGGATCGTCGCAAGTCCAAGAGTTTGCCGGAAGTCCGCAGGAGCATCACCGAGGGTTCATCGGATGATCGACGGAAGTTCGTCGGAAACTCGCCGGAAGAAGCGAGTGATTCACCGAAGCAAAGCTGTAGAAATTGTCTTAGATTTAATCGTAGTTAGCACGTTGATTAAGTTAGAAATGAGGTGATCCCATTAGCTTAATCTTGGGACAATTGGGCCCCTGAAAAACCGAAATTGGGCCGAATGGAGCTACCCATTCGGACCCTGATTGCATCAGGAGGTGCAACCACCCAAGCCAGGAGGTGGCACCGCCTGGGCTAAGTCTCCCAGCGAGACTGGGCGGTGCAACCGCCCCAGCCAAGAGGTGGCAACGCCTAAGCTCAGTCTTCGAGCAAGATTGGGCGGTGCAACCTCCCCTAATAGAGAGGTAGCACCGCCTGAGCTCAGTCTTCGAGCAAGACTGGGCGGTGCAACCTCCCCTGACAGAGAGGTAGCACCGCCTGAGCTCGGTCTTCGAGCACTGGCAAAGAGGTGCAACCGCCTCAGTCAGGAGGTGGCACCGCTTGGGGCTCAGTCTTCGAGCCAGACTCAGGCGGTGCAACCGCCCCTGACAAAGAGGTGCAACCGCCTGGGCTCAGTCTTCGAGCTCTGCTAGGCGGTGCAACCGCTCCATTCAGGAGGTGCAACCGCCGGATCCCGGAATTCCGGGATATGATCGTTTTGAGCTCCAAATTTGAACTGGGTTGGGGCCTATAAATACCCCACCCATTCAGCACTGAAGAGATATAGACCTACACCGAATTCTAGATCTTTTCTATGATTCTAAGAGCTCAAATTTGTGTTAAGTCCAAAAGTTCTCCTCTTTCTGTTCTTCAAGCCTTGAGTTGTAAAGAGAGGAGAGAAAGGTTCTGTAAGGGTTGTCTCCTGAGCCCGTCAAAAGGAGTGAAACTGTAAAAGGGTAGTTGGCCTTCGCCTATTGAAGGAAGGCCTCTAGTTGAAGTCGGTGACCTCGTCGGTGGAGGAAGCCAAAAGTGGAGTAGGTCAAGGCTAACCGAACCACTCTAAATCTCTGGTTTGCTTTTGTTTTGAGCACTTTATCATTACTGCAAACCTCCTACATAGCTACTGCTCTCTATGCTTTTACGAACAAGTTTCTAAGTTCTGATCTTTCTGAATCTGCATTCAGACGTAAATCGGTGTTTTCGTACGATCTTTACATTACAGTTTACGTTTACATTTTGATTCTATTTATAACTGTAAACTGTCTTCTGCAATTTTACGAACGAGTTTCTAAGTTCATATCTTTTCAAACTGTGTTTAGACGTAAAACTATGTTTTAGACGTAAACTACTTTTAAACGTAAAACTACGTTTAGACGTAAAACTGCGTTTAGACGCAAACTGCGTTTAGACGTAAAACTGCGTTTTAGACGTAAACTGAGTTTAGACGTAAACTGAGTTTAGACGCAAACTACGTTTAGACGTAAAACTGCGTTTAGACGTAAAACTACGTTTAGACGCAAACTGCATTTAGACGCAAATTGCGTTTAGACGTAAACTGTGTTTAGACGTAAACTGCGCTCAATCTTAAGTAATATTAGAATCGGCTTTTACATCGAAATCGTTTTTATCGAATGAACGCAGCTTTCATTTTTAATCGCTGAAAGATTTCCGCTGCACTAATTCACCCCCCCCCCCCCCGCCTCTTAGTGCTCTCAATCCTAACCTGCGTCAGCATATATAATTAGTTCAAAGTTCTCGGATTTTGGATACCATAATCCTAGATTAGTGGTACCTTTAAGATATCTAAGAATTCTCTTAACTGCTTTAAGATGAGATATCTTAGAATTATATTGAAACCTAGTACAAAGACATACACTAAACATAATATCCGGTCTAGTTGTAGTGAGGTATAGTAAACTTCATATCATACCCCTATAAGCTTTTTGATCAAAGTTTTCTCTACTTTCATCAATGTCTATCTTAGTGAAGGTACTCATGGGAGTATTGATAGCCTTTGAGCTATCCATATTAAACCTTTTTAGCAAATCTAAAGTATATTTTATTTGACTAAGAAAGATATCATTACTTAGTTGTTTGATTTGTAAGCCTAAAAAGAAAGTTAATTCTCATTAAACTTATTTTAAATTCAAGACTCATACTTTTAACAAATGATTCATAAAGAGATTCATTCATAAAACCAAAGATAATATCATCAACATAAATTTGAACAATAAAAAAATTATTTTTAAATTTTTTGATAAACAATGTAGTATCGACTTTACCTTTAGAGAAATTATTTTCAATAAGAAATGAACTAAGCCTCGATTACTAAGCCCTTGGGGCTTATTTTAAACTATAGAGAGCTTTAGTCAATTTAAACATATGATTAGGGAGACTATCATTTTCAAATCCGGGTGGTTGTTTAACATAAACTTCTTCGAAAATAAAGCCATTAAGAAAAGCACTTTTAATATCCATTTGAAACAACTTAAAATTATTACTACTAACATAAGCAAGGAGCATCCTTATGGCTTCTAATCGAGCCATAGGAGGGAAGGTCTCTTCATAATTGATACATTCTTCTTGGTTTAAACCTTTGGCCACTAATTTAGCCTTGTTTCGAACCATGATACCAAATTTATCTTGCTTGTTTCTAAAGATCTATTTAGTACAAATAACTAAATGATCATTCGGTCTAGGAACAAGCTTTCATACCTTATTTCTCCCAAATTGATTTAACTCTTTTTGCATTGTAATGACCCATGAATTATCTTTTATGACCTCGTCAATGCATTTAGGTTCAATTTGCTAGTCATAGGTGCCCAGCAAGCCAATCACGTGAGTGATGGCACGTGTGACTTGATACAGAATCTTTTTGCTTATTATATTTTGGCGTATATCACTTTATAACAATTGCATATGTGCATATATATATTGTGATGTCCTTGGATTTATGTAATGGGAATCGGATTGTGATGAGATCACGATAATGAGATCGATTCACCTTTAAACACATATCCTAAATAATCCCGGTCATAGGTTACTCGAGAGGGACATCGTGATAACCGGATAGACTGGTGTGCTATATACCCGTCCATATGATGGATGCAGCTGGTCTCATAGCTGCTCGTGTAGGGACACTAGGGATACAGTACATGTGCTCATTGGAGAATGAGTTCACTGATTGATCCGCTTATGGAATGCTGGATGGTTGATGATGCCTTATTGTTAGACAGCGATTCCGTAGTCCTAGTGGTGTATCTGGTCCTTAGACTTGAGACACCAAGGATGTCCTGTATGAGTGCTCCACTCTTTGATACCAGACTTATAGGTTTGGCTATCCCAGATCTAGTACAACTAGTCATTGGGAGTGGTAGTCGACCTCACGAGGGCTATTGAGTGTCGATAGAGGATCATCCACTCTCGGCGTCATGAGAGGAATATCTCATGTGTTCTTGCTCATACAAATCCCTGGCCAGGGTCATTCGGGTTGAGAGAGAAAGAGTTCTCCGGGAGAATCCGATTAGAGCGAGACTCGAGTAGAAACCGTATGGGTCTGACAGCACCATGCTCGATATACGGTCTCTGGGATATTAGATGGATGAGGGACTATAGGTACACGATAACTGAGGATAGACATATCCAATGGATTGGATTCCCCTGTATCATCTGGGGACTACAGCGTAGTGGCCTAGTACGTCCGTAGTCGATGAGTCGAGTGAATTATTACAGAGATAATAATTCACTGAGTTAGAAGGAGTTCTGATAGGTAAGACTCATGGCCAGCTCGATATTGGGCCTAGAGGGTCACACACATATGGTAGGCATTGCGATGAGTAGAGGTTCAGATATGAGATATCCGACGGAGCCTTTGTCTTATTAGATGCAGATCCAATACCCACTAGGGGAGGACCCATTAGGGTTTGACGGGAGATCTCTATAAATAGGAGGGATTCAGAGCCTTATAGGCTAGAGCCTTTGCTTGCCTTTCTTATTCTCCTCTCCCTCTCCACCTCAGAGCAGGCCTGGAGTTTTGAGGAGCATCGTCGCAACCCTACTGTGTGGATCACCGCTAGAGAGGAGGACGCTTGACCTCCTTCACCCTCTCCTAAGGATCTGTAAGGAAACAGGGATATACAATCTCCCTAGGTAACACAATCTACTTTATACGTAGTTTTGAGTTTCACGGATTTTGCGCACCAATCTTCGCACGACGATGAACATCTTTTTGGGAATCGGGGATTTTGTTTTCTTGTTCTTCCGCTGCGCATGTGATGTCGCCCCCATGATTTCCTAATAGTGGTATCAGAGCCAGGTTGTTCGTGCGAATGATTGGTTTTGAACTACGTGTGTTGTGTTTAGGAAGAATTTTGACGTCAAAATCGTTGAAGCAAAAGCGAGAAAGGGCAGCAACAGTTGCTGCCCTCGATTTACGTGCGTGAAGCGCAGCCGAAGGCGGGCAGCACAGGGGCTGCATCTGCAATAGCCGGGCGGCGGCTTGCTTGCAGCATGCTTGCTGCCGGCGGGGATGGCAGCCCACGGGCAGAGGCGCCGCAAGGCAGCGACGCTTGCCGCCGCTGCTCCCGAGGGTGAAACCCCCCACCCCCCCCCCACAGGGGCGGCCGCCCGGCGGGACAGCACCGCCTACAGAGGCAGCGGCGCTTGAAGGGGGCGCCCACTCGCAGCGGCGTCGCCGCCAGCGGGCGTGCCGCTTGCAAGCGAGGGCAGCGCCCTTGCCCCGTTGCACAGGCCGCCGCCAACAGGGTGGTAGGGCATTAGGGTTTTCTGGGAAAAAGATAATTTTGCCCCTCGAAATTTGAGAAATTCCAATTTCTGTCTTTTGTCCAAATTACGAAAATACCCCTATAAATTCAACCATTCCCTACATGTCCCTGATTTCAGAAAATATTAATTAATTAAAAAGTTTAGTTGATTATTATTTTTATTATTATATAGTAGTCCTATATGATGATGATTATTTATACATGTGATGTATGATATGTTGACGGATGATCATGGACCATGTGATGTGTGTACTTGTGATTATTATTATTGAGGTCTGCGAGCCTCTATTATATTTCTCGTTTATTGTCGGGCCTGCGTGCCTATGATTAAGTTGTAATCACATGAAGAGGCGCAGCGGGAGCGTGGATGCGATAGCGGGACCCACGAGACGGACGATCGTGATGCATGGAGATGCATCAAGATGTCGACGGAACCGACGAGGATGAGATGGACAATCACAGGGAATGGAGATGCACCGTTGCACACATAGATCTTGATGTGAGTGATTAGGCCTACTAGCTCGAGCCTAATCATATTAGGTTGTGGTCCATGATCATCTGATGTGATTGCTTATACACATACTATATATATATATATATATATATATATATATATATATATTTTTTTTTTTTTTTTTTTTTTTTTGCATGTGATGTAGATATATATTAAATATGTATATATGTGACATGTCATATTAGGAGACCAAATCATAAAAACATCTCTCTTGATAATATTAAGTCGGTAAACGTGAGGCAATTAGATTGACCCACGTGGCCTTCCATCGTTATAAGTAGGAACCGATTCCCGCTGTAGGTTGAGTTGATCGAGTCCCTCGAGACTCACCTATATCGTGATTCGCTATCTTGCTTACGACATAGAGATGTCACCGGTGACCTGAGGGCATGGTATGCTTGGTCGAGTCCCTCGAGGGTATATCATCAAATCAGACTCATCTTGTAACGAAGGTGTTGACTTAACCGAGCATCATGGTTGGTCGAGTCCCTCGAGGCCATAGTGATTCGGAGGCCGAATAGGACGGGAATCACAAGGAGTTGTGATCGGCAAGAGTTGCCTACCTTTTAGGCTTAGTGTGATTGGTCGAGTCCCTCGAGGTTACACTAAGACGCTGATTGGATCCTGATCCCCACTAGAAGTCTACCGGAGACTTTCATTTCACGTGCTGAGGGTGTCACGTGACTCGCTAGTAAAATAGTGGGAGCATATTAAGATAGAAGTCCATATCTTGATAGTTTATTTCTTGCAAAATCTGCATGTTATTCATTCCTACTGCATCTTTATTTTTAGAAAATGTTGCTTTCAAATCCCTTACGTGGCATACTTGATGTCAACTGCCTTACTGGTCCAAATTATATGGATTGGCTCCGTAACTTGAGAATTGTTCTCACAACGGAGAAAATCGTGTATGCTCGAAGAAGGGGCAAGCGAGGATGAGATCGCTCACTACGTGAAGTACATTGATGTCTCCACTCTTGCTCAATGCTATATGTTGGGCTCTATGACTCCTGAGTTACAGAGACAACATGAAAAGATGGATGCCAGATCCATTCTCCTACATGTACATAAATTGTTTGAGGAACAGGGAAGGACTCAGCGATATGAGATATCTAAGAGCCTCTTCCGCGCTAGGATGACTGAAGGGACACTGGTTCAGAACCATGTCCTAAAGATGATTGAGTGGATAGAGAAACTCACAGGTCTAGGAATGGTCCTAGAGGATAACTTGTGTGTGGATATTGTGCTTCAGTCCCTACCATATTCCTTTTCATAGTTTATAATGAATTCTAATATGAACAAGCTTGAGGTGACTCTCCCAGAGCTCCTCAATATGTTGAGGGAGGCAAAGAGTACTATTAAGAAAGAGAAGCCAGTTCTCTACACTGGTGAGACCAAAAAGAAAAGGAAAGCAAAAAGGTCCCTTAAGAAGGGAAAGGGCAAGGGCAGACCAAGTAAAGCAAAGGTTGCTAAGAAAGACCCAGTAAAGGACAAAGGCCAATGCTTCCATTATGGTAAAGATAGGCACTGGAAGAGGAACTGCAAAGAGTACCTTGCAGAAATGGCGAAATAGAAGCTTAGTGAAGCTTCAGGTACATTCATGATCAATCTCCAATTATTAGATTTTTGTGATAGTGCATTGGTATAGGATACCAATATTGCTTATCACATCTACAATTTATTGTAAATTCTAGCAAAGCTAAGGAGAGATTGACGAGAGGAATATTGCATAAATGTTTGTTTATGCAAGACACTACTTCACATATCATGAATGTAAATGTGTCTAAGAGGAAACGAGATGAGGTGAATAGTGTATACCTATGACATTGTAGGCTAGGTCATATCCATGAGGGAATGATTCAAAAGTTGTTAAATGATAGATATCTAGATCCATTTGACTATGTGTCATATGCAACTTGCGAGCCTTGCCTTCGTGGAAAACGGACCAACTCTCCATTTAGTAGAACTGGAGAGAGAGCCACTCAGTTGTTGGAACTCAAACATAGTGATGTATGTGAACCTATGTCAACTCATGCCATTGGTGGTTACTCCTACTTCATTACCTTTACTGATGATTTCTCAAGGTATGGATGTGTACTTAATGAAGTACAAGTCTGAGGCCTTTGAGAAATTTAGAGAGTATAAGAATGAGGTGGAGAACCAGACTGGAAAGAGTATCAAAACTCTTCAATCAGATCGAGGAGGTGAGTACTTAAGTACAGAGTTTACTCAGTTCCTCAAGGACCATGGGATATTATCCCAATGGACACCTCCTTACACACCTCAGCTCAATGGTGTCTCTAAAAGGAGAAATCGTACGTTATTAGATATGGTACGGTCCATGATGAGTTTCGCTGACCTACCCATCTCATTCTGGGGATATGCCATAGAAACCGCAGCTTACCTTCTGAACAGAGTTCCAACTAAGTTGGTAGTGTCTACACCATATGAGATATGGAAAGGGAAGAAGCATGATCTTAAAGTTGTTAAAATTTGGGGCTGCCCTGCCCATGTTAAAAGACACAACCCCGATAAGTTAGAATCAAGGACAGAGCGATGCAAATTTGTGGGATACCCCAAGGAAACTTGTGGGTATTATTTCTATCATCTCGAGGACCAAAAGGTCTTTGTAGCTAAGAGAGCAGTGTTCCTTGAGAAGGAACACATTCTTGGCGGAGATAGTGGGAGAATGATAGAGTTAAGCGAAGTTGGAGAACCAAGCTCAAGCACCACTCTACAGCCCGAGTCTGTTTAGGTACCTAATACACAATTTTCAACTTTACGCAGGTCTGATAGAGTATCTCATCCTCCTAAGAGATATGTGGGACATATTAGAGGAGAGGATGTTGAGGATATTGATCCTCAGACCTACGAGGAGGCTATTATGAGTATAGACTCCGGGAAGTGGCAAGAAGCCATAAATTCTGATATGGATTCTATGTACTCCAATAAGGTTTGGAACCTAGTTGATGCGCCCGAAGGTATTGTACCCATCGGTTGCAAGTGAATCTTTAAGAAAAAGATTGGAGTAGATGGAAAGGTAGAGACCTATAAAGCAAGGCTAGTGGCTAAAAGGTATCGTCAAAGGCAAGGTGTTGACTACGACGAAACCTTCTCACCCGTAGCAATGCTAAAATCCATCAGAATTCTATTGGCTATTGCAGCACACTATGATTATGAGATCTGGCAGATGGATGTGAAAACCGCATTCCTCAATAGGAACCTCAAGGAGGAAGTGTATATGATGCAACCTGAGGGATTCGTGTCCAAGAACTGCCCAGATAAGGTGTGTAGGTTGCTTAGATCCATTTATGGACCAAAGCAAGCTTCCCGAAGTTGGAACATAAGATTTGATGAGGCAATCAGATCTTATGACTTCGTTAAGAACGAAGATGAGCCTTGTGTGTACAGGAAGGTAAGTAGGAGCGTTATCACCTTTTTGGTGTTATATGTGGATGACATCCTCATCATTGGGAATGATGTAGGAATGCTATCCACGGTAAAGGCTTGGTTATCTAGACATTTCTCCATGAAGGACTTAGGGGAAGCATCCTATATCTTGGGGATTAGAATATATAGAGATAGATCCAAGAGGATGCTTGGCTTGTCCTAGTCCAGGTACATAGAAACCATTGTCAAAATGTTTGGCATTGAAAATTCCAAGAAAGGGCAAACATAGATATGATACCTTATGCCTCAGCAATAGTGTCTATCATGGATGTCATGCTATGTACTAGGCCTGATATAGCACATGCTCTGAGTGTCACGAGCAGGTATCAAGCGGATCCAGGCTTGGAGCACTGGAAAGCAGTAAAGTGTATCCTTAAGTACTTAAGAAGGACTAAGGATCTTTTACTATGGAGGTAATAGCCTTAAGGTTGAAGGCTACACAGACTCAAGTTTTCAGTCTGATGTCGATGATAGCAAGTTGAATTCAAGGTATGTGTACACCTTGAATGGAGGAGTAGTATGTTGGAAGAGTTCCAAGCAAGATACTACTGCTGACTCGACCATGGAGGCAGAGTACATTGCTGCATCAGATGCAGCAAAGGAGGGAGTCTGGTTGAAGAAGTTCATTACATATTTGGGAGTCATGTCGGGTAGCGAGGAGCCGATCTCCTTATATTGCGACAACAACGGGGCGATTACTCAAATAAGGGAACCCGGGTCTCATCAGAAGTGTTCTGAGGAGGTTCCAACTTATCAGAGAGATCATGACCCGAGGAGATGTAGCAGTGGAAAGAGTTCCATCCGAAGATAACATTGCAGATCCACTGACAAAGCCGTTGTCTCAGATTGTCTTTGAGCGTCACAGGGGTCTGATGGGGATCAGACACATAGGTGATTGGCTTTAGGTCAAGTGGGAGATTGCTAATCATAGGTGCCCAGCTAGCCAATCATGTGATTGATGGCACGTGTGACTTGATACAGAATCTTTTTGCTTATTATATTTTGTCGTATATCACTTTATAACTATTAATATGTGCATATATATATATTGTGAAGTCCTTGGATTTGTGTAATGGGAATCGAATTGTGATGAGATCACGATAATGAGATCGATTCACCTTTAAACACATATCCTAAACAATCCCGGTCATAGGTTACTCGAGAATGACATCGTGATAACCGGATAGACTAGTGTGCTGTATACCCGTCCATATGATGGATGCAACTGGTCTCATAGTTGCTCGTGTAGGGACACTAGGGATACAGTACAGGTGCTCATTGGAGAATGAGTTCACTGATTGATCCGCTTACGGAATGCTGGATGGTTGATGATGCCTTATTGTCAAACAGCGATTCTGTAGTCCTAGTGGTGTATCTGATCCTTAGACTTGAGACACCAAGGATGTCCTATATGAGTGCTCCACTCTTTAATACCAGACTTATAGGTTTGGCTGTCCCAGATCTAGTACAACTGGTCATTGGGAGTGGTAGTCGACCTTACGAGGGCTATTGAGTGTCGATAGAGGATCATCCACTCTCGACGTCATGAGAGGAATATCCCATGTGTTCTTGCTCAAACAAATCCCTGGCCAGGGTCATTCGGGTTGAGAGAGAAAGAGTTCTCCGGAGAATTCGATTAGAGCGAGACTCGAGTAGAAACCGTATGGGTCTGACAGCACCATGCTCGATATACGGTCTTTGGGATATTAGATGGATGAGGGACTATAGGTACACGGTAACTGAGGATAGATAGGTCCAATGGATTGGATTCCCCTGTATCGTTTGGGGACTACGACGTAGTGGCCTGGTACGTCCGTAATCGATGAGTCGAGTGAATTATTACAGAGATAATAATTCACTGAGTTAGAAGGAGTTCTGACAGGTATGACTCACGACCAGCTCGATATTGGGCCTAAAGGGTCACACACATATGGTAGGCATTGCGATTAATAGAGGTTCAGATATGAGATATCCGACGGAGCCTTTATCTTATTGGATGCAGATCCAATACCCACTAGGGGAGGACCCATTAGGGTTTGGCAGGAGATCTCTATAAATAGGAAGGATTCAGAGCCTCATAGGCTAGAGCCTTTGCTTGCCTTTCCTATTCTCTTCTCCCTCTCCACCTCAAAGCTGGCCTGGAGTTTTGTGGAGCGTCGTCGTAACCCTACTATGTGGATCACCGCTAGAGAGGAGGACACTTGACCTCTTTCACTCTCTCCTAAGGATCTGTAAGGAAATAGGGATATACGATCTCTCTAGGTAACACAATCTACTTTATACGCAGTTTTGAGTTTCGCAGATTTTGCGCATCAATCTTCGCACGACGACGAACATCTTTTTGGGAATCGGGGATTTTGTTTTCTTGTTCTTCCGCTGCGCATGTGATATCACCCCTATGATTTCCCAACACAATTTGGGAGAGAAAAGCAGCATTGGCATAAAAAATTTTAAGAGAAGAACGAGTTTAAACTCCTTTCAATGTTTCTCCTATAATTAGCTCCTTAGGATGAGCATCTATATACTTCCATTGTTTCGGTAAAGAAGGTTCGGAAGAATATGCATCCAAATTGCTATTTGGAGAAGGGGTTTTATTTAAATTCAAAGCATCAAAATCAACATCATCATCAAGTTCATTTTTCTTAACTTCGAATTTTTTTTAAAAAACAACATAAATGGATTCTTTTATAATTAATGTTCTTTTGTTAAAGATACGAAATGCTTTAGAAACAAAGGAATAGCTAAGAAAAATTCCTTTATCGGATTTTGCATCAAATTTACCTAAGACATCTTTTTCATTCAAAATAAAATATTTACATCCGAAAACTTTAAAGTATGAAACGTTGGGTTTTTTTGTTGTTCCACAACTCATAAGGAGTCTTGGAAAGTAGTGGTCTTACTAGAATCCTATTCATAACATAGCATGTCGTATTTACACCTTCGGCCCAAAAATATTTGGGTAGGCTATGTTCGTTTAACATGGTTCTTATCATTTCTTATAAGTTTCTATTCTTTCTTTCTACTACTCCTTTTTTTGTTAAGGATTTCTTGAAGTAGAGAAGTTGTGGTTGTATCCATTAGATTCACAAAATTCTTAGAAATCACGATTTTGAAATTCACCACCGTGATCACTTTGAATTGACGAAATCATAAAACCCTTTTCATTTTGAACAAGTTTACATAACTTAGAGAAATACCTAAAGAATTCACTTTTATGTGCCAAAAAATAAGTCCATGAGTATCTACTATAATCATCCACGATAACAAATGCATATTTGCTACCTCTTAGGCTTAATGTAGCAATTGGTCCGAACAGGTCCATATGGATTAATTACAAAGGTCTAGAGGTGCTTACTTGGTTCTTAGGTTTGAAGCTATCTTTTATTTGTTTTCTTAGTTGACATATATCACATACATTATCTTTGACGAACTTGATATGAGAAATTCTTCTTACAAGTTCTTTAGATAAAATTTGATAAATTAGTTTCATGCTAGCATGACCTAATCTCCTATGATAAAGTCAAGTATCGTCATTCAAACCGAAAAGCATATTTCATTACAAAGATCATTAATCTCGATAGTGTATACATTATTTTATTTTAGAGCAATCATAGATATGTTTTTATATAGTTTTTCAATAATACAAACATTATATTCAAATCTAACGATATATCCTTTATCACATAATTGACTAATACTCAAAAGGTTATACTTTAAACCATCAACTAACAATACATCTTCAATAAGAAGGTTGGATTTATTACCTATGGTTCCTTTGCTAATGATTTTACTCTTGTTGTTGTCTCCGAAGGTGACATATCCTTCGTCTAGGCTAGTGAGCTTAGAGAAATGAGATGGATCTCTGATCATATGCCTTGAGTATCTATTATCAAGGTACCATCTCTTGCTCCTAGCTTGTGATGATACATTTTTCTAAAAAAGAGATGATTTTTAGGTACCCATTTGACCTTGGGTGTCTCAAAAATCGATCTACATGGCTTATAATGTTGTATTGAGTCACTTGAGGTTCTTTTAGGAACCCAAATCAATCTAAGTGGACAATATTTCTTGAATGGATAATGATAAGCTACATGCCCAAATTTGTAATAAAAGTTTTATTTTTTTTGGGGTAAACCATGCAAAGTAGAGCCATTAACAAATGTGATTGGATTATAGTGAGAGCTACTCACAAATCCTATTCTGCCTTTTCTATAAATGTGACCCTTATTGGCAAGGATCATGTTCAAGGATTTACTATCAACCTTAAACTTTTCTAAGGTTTTCTTAAGTAGCAAGTTTATTTTTTGAAGTAATTCTAGTTTATTATATTTCATACATGAAGCTAGACTATTATTGTGCTCAACTTTTAATCTATCAAAATTGCTAATAAGAGAAGTATGTTCCTTTTTTAAAGAGTTATATTTTTTACTCAAGATTCTACATTCATCAAACAATTCATGAAAAGAACTTGAAAGCTCATCGAAAGTTAAATTTGTGTCTAATGAACTTGTTACCTTATCTCCAATATCCATTAGGGCATAGTGAGCAACTTGCTCAGTGTTGGTTGGCTCCTCTTCTTCAGATGCACTTAAGTCGTCCCATGTAGCTTTGAGAGTCTTCTTCTTTTGTTGCCTCCTCTTTGCTTGGGGACATTCACTCTTGAAGTGTCCCGGATTCTTGCATTCATAGCATATCACTTGTTCTTTCTTAGGTTCAAATTTATTTTTAGTATCATTTTTAAATTTATTTTTTTTTATGAATCTTTTGAACTTCTTTGTTAAGAGTGCTAAGTCATCATCAAAGTCCTCATCACTTGAGTTTTTCTTTCAAGTGGTCTTATTGTGTTCTCAATGCTATATCCTTCATGTTCTTTGGAAGGATCTCCTCAAGTTCTTCATGAGCCTTACATATCATTTCATATATCATTAGTTACCCAATTAGTTCTTCAAGAGGAAAATTATTTAGATCTTTGGCCTCTTGAATGACCATTACTTTAGGGTCCCAACTCTTTAGAAGGGATCTTAAAACTTTATTAATGAGTTCAAAATCCGAGAAACCTTTACCAAGTCCTTTTAGACCACTGACGAGATCCGTAAATCAGGTGTACATGTCTCCAATGGTCTCATTCGGTTTCATCCAAAATAACTCATAAATGTGCATTAAAAGATTAATTTTTAACTCCTTTACTCTATTAGTACCTTCATGAGTCATTTTGAGTGTGTGCCAAATGTCAAAAGTCATTTCACAAATCGATACTTGATTAAATTCGTTTTTATCTAATGCACAAAACATGGCATTCGTAGCCTTTGCGTTGAAAGCGAAAGTCTTCTTCTCCAATTCATTCCAATCATTCATTGGAAGAGAAGACTCTTGAAAGCCATTTTCTAGAATATTTTATAATTAAAAATCTATTGAAATTAGGAAGGTCCTCATTCTAGTCATCCAATATGTGTAATCTGTCCCATTGAACATAGACGGACTGTTAGGATCGAGAGCACTAAGAGAGGGGGGGGTGAATTAGTGCAGCGGAAAACTTTCTGCGATTAAAACAGAAAGCTGTGTTTGAACGATAAAGACAACTCTGTATGAAAGTTGATACTAAGCAAGGTTACAGTCAACCTATGTAGGCAGTTTGCAGCTATGATGAAAACCATAATATCAGCGTAAACTGAAATCCGAAGTTCGTACGAAGAAACATATTTACGTCTAAGTGCCGATTCGTAAATCACTTGATTAGATAAGATGCAGTTTAAGCAGAAGTATAAAGGAAGTGTGCTGCTATTGTACAGCTCAAGACGTAAATGCAATCTGCAATAAGATCATCATGCGAAAAAGTAGATTTACGTCTAAACGCAGATTTACGTCTAAACGCAGATTTACGTCTGAACCTTGAAACTCGTTCGTAAAATCGTAGAGGGCAGTAAGCTATTGAAAAGTTTGCAGTAAAGGTAAAATGCTCAAAGGAAATGCAAACCGAGATTTAGAGTGGTTCGGTCAATCTTGACCTACTCCACTTTTGGCTTCCTCCACCGACAAGGTCACCGATGTCAACTAGAGGCCTTCCTTCAATAGGCGAAGGCCAACCACCCTCTTACAGATTCACTCATTTTGACGGGCTTAGGAGACAACCCTTACAGAAGTTTTCTCTCCTCTCTTTACAACTCAAACTTTGAAGAACAGAAAGAGGAGAACTAGTAGTTTTGAGCTCTAAGAACCACAGAAAGACAATAAGATTTCGAGTGTGTGTTCTATGCTTTCAGTGCCGAATGGGTGGGGTATTTATAGGCCCCAACCCAGTTCAAATTTGGAGCTCAAATATGTCAATTCCCGGAATTCCGGGATCAGGCGGTTGCACCTCTTGACTGGGGCGGTTGCACCGCTTGGCAGAGCTCGAAGACTGAGCCTCTAGGCAGTGCCACCTCTGTCAGGGGCGGTTGTACCTCTCTGCTAGAGCTCGAAGACCGAGCTCAGGCGGTTGCACCGCTTGACTGGAGAGGTTGCACCGCCTGGCAGAGCTCGAAACTTGAGCTTTGGCGGTGCTACCTCTTGACAGAAGAGGTTGCACCGCCCAGTCTCGCTCGGAGACTGAGCCCGAGGTGGTGCCACCTCTTGGCTGGGGCGGTTGCACCGTCCAGTCTCACTGGGAGACATAGCCTGGGCGGTGCTACCTCCCTGCCTGGGCGGTTGCACCTCCCACAACAACCTGGGTCCGAATGGGTTGATCCATTCGGCCCAATTTGATTCTTTCAAGGGCCCAATTGCCCCAAGATTAAGCTAATGGGATCACCTCCCATTTCTAACTTAATCAATGTGATAACTACGATTATTTCCTAAGACATATTCTGCAGCTTGCTCCGGTGCGTCAATCGCTTCTTCCGGCGAGTTTCCGGCGAACTTCCGTCGATCATCCGACGAACCCTCGGTGATGCTCCTACGGACTTCCGGCAAACTCCTGGACTTGCGACGATCCACTTGGCAAGTTCCGACGAGCTCCTTTGGCAAGCCTCTGGACTTCTCAGATTTGTTCCCGTAGAACCTCCGACGACTGTCCGAACTTCCGTCGAGCTCTCGAACTCCCAACGTGATCATTGTCATGACTCCGGCGCAACTCCTGCTGCATGTCTTTCTTCCATCGTAGTTAATCCTACACACACAAAAATAAAAACTTCGATCGAGACAATTAATCCTAAGCAATTAACCAAGTTGTCCGGCATGTCATTGGTCCCTCGACGCTTCGTCCGATTCTTCGGCGCATCTTCCTTTCCTACAGCCTATTGCCTAATCGGCCAGTTGACTCCGCAACTCCGATATCCTTGGCACAATACCCACTCTTCTTGGCCCGATGCCCGAGTCCACGACCCGAAGCCTTCTATCGATACGTCGACCGATCCACCGGCCCGACGTCCAATCTTCTGACATATTCCTCCGGCACAACATGATGTTCCTGCTTTAATTGTCTTATCCTGATCGAAGCACCCTGCGTCACTCAAAACGCAGATTAAATCATAAACATATATCAAGTAGTTTCATCATCAAAATACGAGATTCAACAATCTCCCCCTTTTTGATGATGACAACTACTTGATGACGGAGTTAAACTTAACTCCCGGAGTTTAAACTAACTCCCCCTATCAATATGCCATATTGATAGAAACTCTTAGATTCAGAAATCTAAGCAACATGTCATCATAAACTTATGCATAACATGTGATGTCATCAACATACTTTTCCCCCTTTGTCATCAACAAAAAGGAGAAGTACCACAATCAAGTGTTTGTGATGTAAGTATGGCCTAATCATAGCAATGACAGCAATCATATATTTCTTGGTGATGCAAGTATGGCTTAATCATAGCATCAGTGATAGCAACCATATCAACATCAGTGATGGCAACCATATCAACATCAGTGATAGCAAACATATCAGCATCAGTGATAGCAACCATATCAACATCAGTGATAGCAAACATATCAGCATCAGTGATAGCAACCATATCAACATCAGTGATAGCAACCATATCAACATCAGTGATAGCAAACATATCAGCATCAGTTATATCAACCATATCAACATCAGTGATAGCAAACATATCAATTCATATATTTCTCTCCCTTTGTCATCAACAAAAAGTATGGTAGATGTGATTCCAAGAGAACAATATAAGCAGGTTATCAAGCACATAAAGGAAGGCATGACACGTATAATGCTTTGAATACCTCTTCTCCTTGTATGTTATAATTCTTTGTGCATGAAGGAGGAAACTCATTTTTCAAAAAAAAATTTCATAAGAGTGTACAGGAAAATCCGATTTTTAGCATTCAAAATGAAATGAACTCTTTCATGCAATTGGATATGAGTAAGCTACTGATTTTCAAAAACATTTTTATATTTGACACATAATTTCCAATATGTTATTTGATCAATTGATACCAAGGCATGTAATAGTGTAAAATCATTATGGCAATCAGGTGATTTGATCATTAAATCAAAAAAGTTCAAAAAATAATTTTAACACGTTTAATCATTCGGACATATTTTTGCCATAGTTTTTCAAATATAATCATGAAGATAAGGCATGCTTATCATCATGGTAGTATGATAGCAAGTTTACCATATACAAGCTAGCAAAAAATTTCTACATTTTAAGGCCTGCAAGCTAGCAATTTTGAGATGTTCAAGAAAGTAACTTTTGCTTCTTGAAATATAAGTTTTGCTAGATGTGCAAGTTAACTTTTTGCTTCTTGAGATAGGCAAGACAGCATTCCTTGGTGATGTTCAATATAGCTAAGTTCTATATACATTTTAGAACATGCATAATCACCAAAGCGTCATAAATTTTAATGATGTGCAAAATTACAAATTTTGCATGATTGCATTTGTGTCTTGAGATTTGCAAGATAGCACTTCTTGGTGATGTTCAAGATAGCAATTTCTTCTCTTTTGAGAAGTGCAATTATTGCTTTCTTCTTGAATTGTGCAAGCTAGCTATCTCCCCTTTTGTCATTGTCAAAAAGAAAGGAAAAACCCTTTACATCAATTTTTAAATCATGACAAAGGTTAGTATCAATCTCATTTGTGCATCATTATATTTTCAAATTAAAACATGCACATTTTTAAAACATATAAACTCATTATTATATGTATGATTCCAAATCATCATTCATATTATTTCAATCATTGTTTCACTCATCACTATAGCTTATCATGCATAATATGTAAAACCATCTAACATGATATAAATATTTATTTATTTAATTTTTTTAAGCATTCATGATACACATCATACATTATCATAATAAAAAGCATATGCATCATTCCAAATCATAAATATTTCAAATCATCATGGTATTAATTTGTCACATTGCATCCTACCATGCATGATCAAAACTTCTCATTTGCATACATCAAAATAAATGCATGAATATCTCATACATTCATATCATCACTTGAGGAATATTGAAAAGAAATAATTGGGTGATGAGATAAATATTTCATGAATACAAAGAATTGCATAAAAATCATATCATGAATACAAGGAATACAAGTCACAATCATTCAAGAGAAAAATCATTATTCATTTTCAATTCATTCAATTTGATAAATCAAGATCATGATTTTGATAAAACTCATTTCAATTTTAAATCATCAAAATCATTTTTATGGCTCACAAAATTTATAACATAAATAGATTCATGATTTTATTGATAATATATTTTCCCCCTTTTTAAGTGTTTCATTTTAAGTGATCGATTTCATGTTAACATGCCTTTTCATGCATCAATTTTTTAAAGCCACTGTTATTATCATGAAAATCGATAATCCATAAATATCAAGAATCATCATAATTTCAAAAATATATACTCATTAATCATAACTTCAAATTAAACATGATTTCATATACTCAAAATCGAGAAATAACAATGGAAATCAACATGATACACATTATTACTTCTCAACCACATATAACATGAATTCATAAGGTATTTTTAATCAAAATCATTTTATTTATCATAAACATGCAATTTTCATGATTATTTTCAAAATTACTAGAATGATAAGCATGATTCCTAATTTTTTGTATTTTCATTATAAAATTATTAAACATGCTATTTTCAAGAAAATTAAATAAAAAAGAAAAATACATTATGAAAAGCATTATGTAATTTCAAAGTAAATTAAAGGCATTTTGATTACCTCAGCGTCGAAAGGCGTAAAGGCGTAGTTTGCCACCTCGCCTTTGTTGATTTTCTCCTCGTCTTCGGAAGAGCTCGATTCATCCCAATTTTTGTTCTTCTTCTTGCGTTCAAAGCAAGTAGTTCTGTTCTTTTTACTTTTTAATTTTTGTTTCATTTGTAGTTTAAGTTCACCATCACTTGAGCTTATGCTCGAGTGGTCTTCAAATGTTCTATGTCCCAAATCCTTCCTGTTCTTTGGAAGGTGGTTCTTAAGTTCTTCACGTGCATTGCACGTCATTTCATATGTGATCAATGAACCAATTAGTTCTTTAAGTGGAAAAATATTTAAATCATTTGTTTCTTGTAAAGCCATTACTTTTGAATCCCACTTCTTAGAAAGAGAACGCAAAATCTTGTTCACAAGTTCAGAATTCGAAAAACATTTGCCAAGAGCTCTTAAACCATTGACGACATCCATAAAACGGGTGTACATGCCACCAATGGTTTCGCTTGGCTTTATTTGAAACAGCTCGAAATCATGCAGTAAAATATTAACTTTCGAGTCTTTGACTCTACTAGTTCCCTCGTACATGATTTCAAGAGTGCGCCAAATATCGAAAGCCGTTTCACACAAAGAAACCCGATTGAACTCATTTTTGTTTAAAGCGCAAAATAAGGCATTCATAGCCTTTGCGTTTAAAGAAAAATGCTTCTTCTCTAAATCCAACCATTCGATCATTGGAAGAGAAGACTTCGAAAAACCGTTTTCAACAAGATTCCAAAGTTCAACATCCATAGAAATAAGAAAGATCCTCATTCGGGTCTTCCAATAGGTGTAGTCCAATCCGTTAAACAACGGTGGACGAACAACCGATAAGCCCTCTTGAAGAGCCATTTCTCTCGGGTGTAAATCCGAAATGAGAAATACCCCGCTCTGATACCAATTGTTAGGATCGAGAGCACTAAGAGGGGGGGGGGGGGTGAATTAGTGCAGCGGAAAACTTTCTGCGATTAAAACAGAAAGCTGTGTTTGAACGATAAAGACAACTCTGTATGAAAGTTGATACTAAGCAAGGTTACAGTCAACCTATGCAGGCAGTTTGCAGCTATGATGAAAACCAGAATATCGGCGCAAATTGAAATCCGACGTTCGTACGAAGAAACAGATTTACGTCTAAGTGTCGTTTCGTAAATCACTTGATTAGATAAGATGCAGTTTAAGCAGAAGTATAAAGGCAGTGTGCTGCTATTGTACAGCTCAAAACATAAATGCAATATGCAATAAGATCATCATGCGAAAAAGCATATTTACGTCTAAAAGCATATTTACGTCTGAACCTTGAAACTCGTTCGTAAAATCACAAAGGGCAGTAAGCTATTGAAAAGTTTGCAGTAAAGGTAAAATGCTCAAAGGAAATGCAAACCGAGATTTAGAGTGGTTCGGTCAATCTTGACCTACTCCACTTTTGGATTCCTCCACCGACGAGGTCACCGACGTCAACTAGAGGCCTTCCTTCAATAGGCGAAGGCCAACCACCCTCTTACAGATTCACTCCTTTTGACGGGCTTAGGAGACAACCCTTACAGAAGTTTTCTCTCCTCTCTTTACAACTCAAACTTTGAAGAACAGAAAGAGGAGAACTAGCAGTTTTGAGCTCTAAGAACCACAGAAAGACAGCAAGATTTCGAGTGTGTGTTCTATGCTTTCAGTGCTGAATGGGTGGGGTATTTATAGGCCCCAACCCAGTTCAAATTTGGAGCTCAAATCTGTCAATTCCCGGAATTCCGGGATCAGGCGGTTGCACCTCCTGACTAGGGCGGTTGCACCGCCTGGCAGAGCTCGATCATCCGACGAACCCTCGGTGATGCTCCTACGGACTTCCGGCAAATTCCTGGACTTGCGACTTTCCACTTGGCAAGTTCCGACGAGCTCCTTTGGCAAGCCTCTGGACTTCTCGAATTTGTTCCCGCAGAACCTCCGACGATTGTCCGAACTTCCGTCGAGCTCTCGAACTCCCAACGTGATCATTGTCATGACTCCAGCGCAACTCCTACTGCATTTCTTTCTTCCATCGTAGTTAATCTTGCACACACAAAAATAAAAACTTCGATCGAGACAATTAATCCTAAGCAATTAACCAAGTTGTCCGGCATGTCATTGGTCCCTCGACGCTTCGTCCGATTCTTCGGCGCATCGTCCTTTCCTGCAGCCTATTGCCCAATCTGTCAGTTGACTCCGCAACTCTGATATCCTTGGCACAATACCCGCTCTTCTTGGCCCGATGCCCGAGTCTACGACCCGAAGCCTTCTGTCGATACGTCGACCGATCCACCGGCCCGACATCCAATCTTCTGACATGTTCCTCCGGCACAACATGATGTTCCCGCTTTAATTGTCTCATCCTGATCGAAGCACCCTGCATCACTCAAAATGCAGATTAAATCATAAACATATATCAAGTAGTTTCATCATCAAAATACGAGATTCAACACGGACGTGTAATTGAATGGCCCTCTAGGTTGCCGGCAAATGCAATCTTTCTTGGGTTTTAAACCAAACAAGAGTAAACTTTGCTCTGATATCAATTGTTAGGATCAAAAGCGGCACTAAGAGGGGGGGTGAATTAGTGCAGTGGAAAACTTTCGCGAATTCGAAAGATTTTGTTTCGATTAAATCGATTCCGACGAAAATGGTTTCAATCCTTTTCGGAGAGAATTTGAACTTGAAATTTTTCGTAAAAGTGTAAGAGAATATTAAAGAGATTTGCAATAATGTAAATTGTACAAATAAAAAGCGTCATTTTGTAAAATCTTTGTACGATTAAAAATGATCTCACAAGGTTTTTACTTGAAAGCATATGTGAGACGTAGGCATAGTAAAAGCACAGTAAGGACGAGAGGTAGTTTGCTATAAAAGTAAATTGCTCAAAGTAAATACAAACCGAGTTTTAGAGTGGTTCGGTCAATATGACCTATATCCATTTTCGGATTTCTCCTCCGACGAGGTCACCGACATCCACTAAAGGCCTTCCTTCAATATATGAAGACCAACTACCTTTTACAGTGCTTTCTCCGTTTCACGGGTTTAGGAGAGAACCCTTACAAGTCTCACACCTCTCTTGAATGATCTCAAAACTTAGAAAGGGAGAAGGAGAACTCTAGCACTTGCTTACAATACTTTTACACCCTAACAACTCAAGAATATCTCAATTCTTTCGTGCCCTTTCATACAAGAAAGGGTGTAGTTTTTATAGGCCTGAATAGCTCTTAAAAATGGAGTCAAAAAGTGTCTAATCCCACATTTCTAGGGTCCTGGCTGTTAGGATCGAGAGCACTAAGAGGGGGGGGGGGGGGGTGAATTAGTGCAGCGGAAATCTTTTTGCGATTAAAAACGAAAGGTGCGTTTGTTCAATAAAAACGATTTTGATGTAAAAGCTGATTCTAAGATAACTTAAGATTAAGTGTAGTTTACGTCTAAATGCAGTTTGCGTCTAAACGCAGTTTGCGTCTAAACTCAGTTTACGTCTAAACTCAGTTTATGTCTATACTCAGTTTACGTCTAAACGCAGTTTGCGTCCAAACACAGTTTTACGTCTAAACGTAGTTTTACGTCTAAACGTAATTTTACATCTAAACGTAGTTTTACGTCTAAAAAGCAGATTCTGAACTTTGAGAAGCATTTTATGAATGTGCAGAAGGCAGTTTACAATTATGAATAGAATCAAAACGTAAACGTAAACTGTAGTGTAATGATCGTATGAAAACACCGATTTACGTCTAAATGCATATTCGGAAAGATCAGAACTTAGAGCTTTGTTCGTAAAAGCGCAGAGGGCAGTAGCTATGTAGGAGGTTTGCAGTAATGATAAAGTGCTCAAAGTAAAAGCAAATCAGAGATTTATAGTAGTTCGGTCAGTCTTGACCTACTCCACTTTTGGCTTCCTCCACCGACGAGGTCACCGACGTCAACTAGAGGCCTTCCTTCAATAGGCGAAGGCCAACTGCCCTTCCATCTTTTAATAATTTTTTTAAATTTTCTTGTTAGAAGTGCCAAGTCATCGTTACAGTCCTCATCACTTGAGTTTTCTTTCAAGTGGTCTTCCAAAGTTCTAAGTGTCATATCCTTCCTGTTCTTTGGAAGGATGTCTTCTTGCTCTTCATGAGCTTTGCAAGTCATCTCGTAGGTCATTAATGACCCAATTAGTTCTTCAAGAGGGAAGTTATTTAGATCTTTTGCCTCTTGAATAGCAGTAACTTTAGGATCCCAACTCTTAGGAAGGGATCTTAGAATCTTATTTACGAGCTCAAAATCCGAAAAACTTTTTCCGAGTCCTTTTAGACCATTGACGACATCCGTGAAACGGGTAAACATGTCGCCAATAGTCTCACTCGGTTTCATCCGGAAAAGTTCGAAAGAGTGTAACAAAAGATTGATTTTTGACTCTTTCACTCTACTTGTGCCTTCATGAGTCACTTCGAGTATGTGCCAAATATCAAATGCAGTTTCACAGATTGAAACACGATTAAACTCGTTTTTATCAAGTGCGCAAAATAAGGCATTCATAGCCTTTGCATTAAGAGCGAAAGCCTTCTTCTCCAAATCATTCCAATCGATCATCGGAAGAGAAGACTTTGAAAAACCATTCTTGACAAGATTCCAAAGTTCAACGTCCATAGAAATAAGAAAAATCCTCATTCGGGTCTTCCAATAGGTGTAGTCCATCCCATTAAACATGGGTGGACGTGTAATAGAATGGCCCTCTTGGTTTCCGGCGTAAGCCATCTCTCTTGGGTTTTAATCCGTTTGAGAGTTAACCAGGCTCTGATACCAATTGTTAGGATCGAGAGCACTAAGAGGGGGGGGTGAATTAGTGCAGCAGAAATCTTTCTGCGATTAAAAACGAAAGTTGCGTTCGTTCAATAAAAACGATTTCGATGTAAAAGCTGATTCTAAGATAACTTAAGATTAAGCGCAGATTACGTCTAAACGCAGTTTGCGTCTAAACGCAGTTTGCGTCTAAACGCAGTTTGCATCTAAACTCAGTTTGCGTCTAAACTCAGTTTACGTCTAAACACAATTTGCGTCCAAACGCAGTTTTACGTTTAAACGTAGTTTGCGTCTAAACGCAGTTTTACGTCTAAACGCAGTTTTACGTCTAAACGCAGTTTTATGTCTAAACGTAGTTTTACGTCTAAACATAGTTTTACGTCTAAAAAGCATATTTTGAACTTTGAGAAGTGTTTTATAAATGCGCATAAGGCAGTTTATAGTTATGAATGGAATCAAAATGTAAACGTAAACTGCAGTGTAATGATCGTATGAAAACATCGATTTACGTATAAATGCATATTCGGAAAGATCAGAACTTAGAGCTTTGTTCGTAAAAGCGCAGAGGGCAGTAGCTATGTAGGAGGTTTGCAGTAATGATAAAGTGCTCAAAGTAAAGCAAACCAGAGATTTAGAGTGGTTCGGTCAGTCTTGACCTACTCCACTTTTGGCTTCCTCCACCGACGAGGTCATCGACGTCAACTAGAGGCCTTCCTTCAATAGGCGAAGGCCAACTGCCCTTTTACAGTTTCACTCCTTTTGACGGGCTCAGGAGGCAATCCTTACATAACCTTTCTCTCCTCTCTTTACAACTCAAAACTTGAAGAACAGAGGGAGGAGAATTTTAGGCCTTAACAACAATTTTGAGCTCTAAGAATCATAGAAAAGATCAAGATTTCGGTGTGTGATCTACCTTCCTTCTGTGCTGAATGGGTGGGGTATTTATAGGCCCCAACCCAGTTCAAATTTGGAGCTCAAAACCATCAAATCCCGGAATACCGGGATCATGCGGTTGCACCTCCTGACTGGAGAGGTTGCACCGCTTGGTAGAGCTCGAAGACTGAGCCTCTGGGCGGTGCTACCTCTGTCAGGGGCAGTTGTACCTCTCTGCCAGAGCTCGAAGACCAAGCTCAGGCGGTTGCACTGCCTGACTGGAGAGGTTGCACCGCCTGGCAGAGCTCGAAACTTGAGCTCTAGCGGTGCTACCTCCTGACAGAGGAGGTTGCACCACCCAGTCTCGCTCGGAGACTGAGCCCTGGGCGGTTGCACCTCTTGGCTGGGGCGGTTGCACTGCCTAGTCTCGCTGGGAAACATAGCCTAGGCGGTGCTACCTCCCTGCCTGGGCGGTTGCACCTCCCACAGCAACTTGGGTCCGAATGGGTTGATCCATTCGACCCAATTTGAGTTCTTCAGGGGCCCAATTGCCCCAAGATTAAGCTAATGGGATCACCTCCCATTTCTAACTTAATCAATGTGCTAACTACGATTATTTCCTAAGACATATTTGTTGGGAAATCATGGGGGGCGATATCATATGCACAGCGGAAGATCAAGAAAACAAAAATCCCCGATTCCCAAAAGGATGTTCGTCGTCATGCGAAGATTGGTGCGCAAAAATCCGCAAAACACAAAACTGCGTATAGAGATTGTGTTACCTAGGGAGATCGTATATCCCTGTTTCCTTGCAGATCCTTAGGAGAGGGTGAAGGAGGTCAAGCGTCCTCCTCTCTAGCGGTGATCCACACAGCAGGGTTGCGACGACGCTCCTCAAAACTCCAGGCCTACTCTGAGGTGGAGAGGGAGAGGAGAATAGGAAAGGCAAGCAAAGACTCTAGCCTATGAGGTTGTGAATCCCTCTTATTTATAGAGATCCCGTGTCAAACCCTAATGGGTATTGGATCTGCATCCAATAAGACAAGGGCTCCGTCGGATATCTCATATTCGAACCTCTACTCATCGCAATGCCTACCATATGTGTGTGACCCTCTAGGCCCAATATCGAGCTGGCCGTGAGTCATACCTGTCAGAACTCCTTCTAACTCAGTGAATTATTATCTCTGTAATAATTCACTCGACTCATCGACTACGGACGTACTAGGCCACTACGCCGTAGCCCCCAGACGATATAGGGGAATCCAATCCATTGGACCTGTCTGTCCTCAGTTACCATGTACCTATAGTCCCTCATCCATCTAATATCCCAGAGACCATATATCGAGCATGGTGCTGTCAGACCCATACGGTTTCTACTCAAGTCTCGCTCTAATCGGATTCTCCCGGAGAACTCTTTCTCTCTCAACCCGAATGACCCTGGCTAGGGATTTGTTTGAGCAAGAACACATGGGATATTCCTCTCATGACGCCGATAATGGATGATCCTCTATCGACACTCAATAGCCTTCGTAAGGTCGACTACCACTCCCAATGACCAGCTGTACTAGATCTGGGACAGCCAAACCTATAAGTCTGGTATCAAAGAGTGGAGCATTCATACAGGACATCCTTGGTGTCTCAAGTCTAAGGACCAGATACACCACTAAGACTACGGAATCGTTGTCTGACAATAAGGCATCATCAACCATCCAGCATTCCGTAAGCGGATCAATCAGTGAACTCATTCTCCAATGAGCACCTGTACTGTATCCCTAGTGTCCCTACACGAGCAGCTATGAGACCAGCTGCATCCATCATATGGACGGGTATACAACACACCAGTATATCCGGTTATCACGATATCCCTCTCGAGTAACCTATGACCGGGATTATTTAGGATATGTGTTTAAAGGTGAATCGATCTCATTATCGTGATCTCATCACGATCCGATTCCCATTGCACAAATCCAAGGACATCACAATATATATATATGTATTTATGCAATAGTTATAAAGTGATATACGCCAAAATATAATAAGCAAAAAGATTCTGTATCAAGTAACACGTGTCATCACTCACGTGATTGGCTTGCTGGGCACCTATGACTAGCAATATTCTGCAGCTTGCTCCGGTGCGTCAATCGCTTCTTCCGGCGAGTTTCCAGCGAACTTTCGTCGATCATCCGACGAACCCTCGGTGATCCTCCTGCGGACTTCTGGCAAACTCCTGGACTTGCAACGATCCACATGGCAAGTTCCGACGTGCTCCTTTGGCAAGCTTCTGGACTTCTCAGATTTGTTCCCGTAGAACCTCCGACGACTGTCCGAACTTCTGTCGAGCTCTCGAACTCCCAACGTGATCATTGTCATAACTCCGGCGCAACTCCTGCTGCATGTCTTACTTTCATCATAGTTAATCCTGTACACTTATCTCAACACATACATTAGACAACAAATGACAATTGACTTCATTATCAAAATCCGATATTCAATACTGGCGGTACCACCGCCTGACCTGACACTAGGCGGTACCACCGCCTGACAAAGCTTGGAGATTGAGCTTTGACGATACCACCACTTGATAGGGGCGGTACCACCACTAGCAGCAATAATTTCCGGTGGTACCATCGCCCAGTTTGAGCGGTACCATCGCCTAGACCACTTTAGAGACTGGGTCTTCTGGGCAATACCACCGCCAACCATATTTTCAGGGATTGATTAAGCTGTTCAATCCAGCCCAAATCAGCCTTATTAAGGGCTCAATTGGCCCCTAATTAAGTTAGTGGGATTACCTCCCAATCCTAATTTAATATACTCTCTAACTACGACAATTAAGATATGTTTACTGCACTTCTTGTTCCGATGCGTCAATTGCTCTTCTGGCGAGCTTCCGACGTATTTCCGACGAACATCCAACGAACTCTCGGTAATACTCCGACGGACTCCCGGTAAACTCCTGAACTTTATGATAATCTTCTTGGCAAGTTCCGATAAGCTTCTTTGGTAAGCTCCTAGACTTCTCGGTTGGTTATAATAGAACTTTCGACGAACGTCCGGATTTCCGACGAACTCTCGAACTCCCAACGTGATCTCGATCTTGACTCCAACATAACACATACTTTATGTCTTACTACTATTATAGTTAATCCTACATATTTTTCTCAATATATAGATTAAATTAAATAAATTATAATTGATTTCATCAAGATTCAACGCAATACTATTCTCAAATCTATTCAGGGCAACTTCGAGTTGTTGGGTATTCTTCACAATTTTATTCATGAACACGTGTAGCGGTAAATTTTTGGGTTCTTTTTTTATGACTAAACCATTTCTCTCTTTAGTGTTTATGTTTGCTTATCCTCGAAAAGATCATTGTAAAAAAATTAATATTAAACCATGCAAAGGTCTTTCGCAAGATTAATTTATTACGAATATAAAAAATAGACAAAAATATAAGACTGTAAAAAATATAAAAATATATACAAAAGTGGACAGATAGTCTCTGTTCTAAAGTGAGTTAGGACTCAACCCTTATTGTAAGTAAATTTTATTACTAATCAAACCCTTATTGTAAGTATTATCAAACCCTTTTTAACTCCCACATCTAGTCAAACTCATCCTAATATCAAGAAAAACCCTTAATTAAATATAAATCAAAAATTAAATCTCACAAATGTCCCTAGTTGAAAATACCGGCAAGCTGGGAGAAACAGTATGATCGGGTAAAAATAATCTTTAAATGTCACATCATATTCAAATGAAATCAACAATATCATGTTTTTTTTAATCTTTATTTCCTGATCTTAGAAAAACTCTATCCAATGTCAGCCTTCCAACAACTTAGATTTAGTGGGAAGAGAATAATTTTTTTACCTAAAAATTATTAGAGAACTCAAAATTATTTGAGTTTTTTATTTTTTTTTTGCTTGTTCGTATCAGACCAAAATAAACCGAATGCATTAGATTAGCATTCAATATATCTCTTTGTTTTTTACGGAAATTGGAGGGTTTTCTTAAGAAGTATCTTATTAAAGTAGTATTAATTAAGCTGACACTCTCAACTCATGTGTATAATTGAGAGAAAAAACAACTAAAGTGAGAATACTGGATAGAGAGGGCTTTTTACAAAAATTGCAAAAGTGTAGGGGGCATAATTCCTTCTATCAAATAGAAAAGGCTAAGACGATAGTTGAGTACAATCCTTTGGCCTCGATCGTCTTTTCTTTTTATGATCAAAGAGTCGATGACCATGTAGAACTCTGGCACCACTCCTCATGAGATATCTCCTTTCAGGAGCATGCTCGACCAGGTAATGGAATGGATTCCTCTCTCTCTCGAGTCATCATCTTACTCTCCGTCAATCAAGAACTAGGAAGCGCTGGATGGAGACAGATCAAGGCAAAACTTGTGCAGACCTCCGAATGCATCTTAAATTATCAAGAAATTGCTTTGTGGAGCTCTACGGATAAAGCTGAGATTTTATTTAATTTTGCAGGCAAAGTTAAAGGCTTGATTGGATTCAACAAGTCAACTAAATCTAATTGGTCTTAAATAAAACTAGATACTGAACAATTGTAAGCAAAGGTAGGGTATTTCACTATCTCAACTTCATTTGACGAAAATTATTAATCAAAATACTTAAACTAGTTAATAATAATACACTCATTAGATTCTTATAAATCAACCAAAATACTTTTGATGTAGAACTAATCGAAATATTACATATAAGGTAAAAATTTGTTCGTATATATTTCAATTAGGAGAAGTTCATTCTCTAATTTGATGAATTTCAAGATATGATAGCATAGTAGAAAATGATGAAATGGTGTGCTTCTGTTCTTTATCATCATAATTATGGATGCATTTAATTTGATTCCATTAGGTTCCATCATTTCATTTGAAGATCGTTCTTCCTCGATGACCCTAGAACTCATTGTTTCATTTGAATACATTTTTTCCTCTATTATTCTAAAATTAGATAATTAAAAATACTTTAAGTTTATGTTGCTGATAGAGTACTCATCTAGTCCCATACACTCTATTATCAATCTTACAATTCTAATGAGGAATTAGATAGGGGTGTTATGGCCTTAAGAAACAGCATAAAATATTTTACCGCTGTGGTTTATGACATCTTTTCAAAGATTGTACTCGCACAAATAATTGTTTCATTTTATCATCACATTGATGAGCAATGAATCATTAGTTATTTGTTAGTGGGAAGACAGAGGCCCAAAGTGTGTGCATCTGCATCAAGTTTCTTGGCTCCGTAGCAATCTAAAATCTTTACGAAGGACCATAAGTCAATGATCAATATTCCAAGTATATACTCAAAATTAGTTACGAGAGTATCTAATTTTTATAATTAATTAGTGTGGACCTTATGGATGCTATGGTATTTTTTATGATTCATAATTTTATCTTATGGCTCTTAACTCAGCTCACTCAAAGATGACAGCTCATGAGTTAATTACCAGTTATAAAATATTTAATTTCATAATTTTTTATACATGAAGAGTTGTTTTATATATTAGTACTTATTTTAGTATTTTAGGGTTAGAAAGGAGTTTAGAAACTAATAATATTGGTAGAAGTTCTCTTGGAGTTCTCTCTTAAATTTTGTATCTTTTGGATTCTTCCGGTGAATATTTTATTTTTAATGTTGTATCATTATTTATTATCCTCGTTGAACTTTCTATATCCCTTTGTGATTTTAAATTTAATGATGAATTATTTTTTAATTTTATTAAAGTATTACCATGAGTTTTTTTTCAAAAACTCTTTGAAATTCCTGTAGTTCCTTTTCTATCCAAAAATCTTATTCTAATAAATATATTTGTATTATCAATTTTCTTTTAAAATTTAATATCAATAACTATGATAGAGATTTGATCGGAGAGACAATAAATGAGATTTGAACTTGCATTACCCCCCGTATCAATAACTATGAAGTTGCAACGTAAAGTTTGAATGGGATTTGAACTTACATCTCAAATTGTGAGTGGAGCAGACACAATGAATGATCCGAAACAGGTAGATTCTTACATCCTTAAGTAGTCAGCTACTTCCTCAAAGTTTCTTGCTTCTACTGTGTCTTCGTGGTCTCTATATAGCTTGAACATGCAGTCTGACGATTTTTTCCTTTTGACATGTCTTCTAACACTGTGCTGCGGCGGTGACAGAGGAAAGGCTGCTTACGCTGAAAAGATGTGGAGGTCAAATTTGACGTGGATGGTCCAAGTCTTGTTATTTTCTCTTCCTGCTTTGTTGACCAAGTTTCTTTTTATGGTGTGGTTCACGCAGAGGAAGACTTGCAGAATGCTTCAAATTGCTGCTTTTTTCACATCCTGTGGAGATTTACGTCAGTGGAGAACTATCGAACCCTGCCAGGTCAGATCGATATCCACTAGTTCAAGTGTCAGGTGTGATTTTATCTATGACTGAGAACTTATTAGATTTAACAATATATTCTGATCCCACACGCAGAACTCCGCACACGCCTGGTTTAGTCATGTTTTGGAGATCGGACCCGCGACGGTGAACCGGTAGTTCAGCTGGTTCACCCATGGATCGGTCAAATGATTTTACCGGTTTGACTGGGTTTTTGGATTCTCCACTCCCGGTTCGACTTGTTGTGTTCGGTCTATCTCGTCCCTCTTACCCCTGAAACAGTCAACCCACATGCCGGTCACGTGAGAGCCGCAACTCGCGCATTCCAGCCCACGCCTCCACACTTCGTGGCCGCCCCTGAGAGAGAGAGAGAGAGAGAGAGAGAGAGAGTCGATGGAAGAGAGATGGAAGGGCGGGGTGGGTCCAGTCAAAGGCGTTGACAACTTCTCTCACGTGGACCTCGCCGGGCCAATCGGAGACGGCATTCATGCCATCTTCTTATTCTTCCCACTCTCACGATTTGCCAAACCCCAAGAAAACAACGCGCAACACCCCCTCTCCTCACCCTCACATCCTTCCTCATCACTATTTCTTTCTGCTGGCCTCTTCGTCTTGTTGTTTCGTAGTCTCCTTCACTCCTCCGCTGGTCATCCGTCCCCCAGGTAAAAGGCTCCATCTGTTTTAATGGATGATAGAGGTGGTGTAGCAGGAGACACGTTGGGCGCTGCTGCCTCCCTTTTCCTTACCTTCCCTTTCCACCCCCAAGCAGCTCATGGACTCCGGCCATCAGTACTCCGGCGTCCAGTTCAAAGATGCTACTGCGGCGCAGGCGTCGACGCCCCCGAGAGAGAACCGAGTCGTCGTGGGCGAGATGGATTTCTTCTCCAAGGAGAAAAAGACGATGGCGAGTGTGGAACTTGATCTCAAGGTGCCCAGCCTCGGTATCAAGAGCGAGGACCTCACCGTCAACGTCAGTGAGAGCATCTACAACTGTCAGGTCCTTCATCTGCGTGCTGTGTACGTAATTGGACCGCACTAATTGTGGCTTTTCCGGGTTTGCTTCTTCTTTAGACTGGATTGCACTTGGCCAATACGCGTAGCGACCAGTCGATGGTGGACGACGGGATGTCGCCGCACGAGGACGACAAAGAAGGCAAGAGTGAGGTTAGAACGATTAGGTTCTGCAACTAACATCGCGTTGCTTGTCGTTGGCTTAAATCCTGCGCTTGCTTTGTTTCAGTTGGTCGCCATGCAAGCCGAGCTGGAGCGCACCAAGGAAGAGAACCAGAAGCTGAGGGCGATGCTGAACCAGGTGACCTCCAACTACAACGCCCTTCAGATGCATCTCGTCGCACTGGTGCAACAGCGACGCGCTTCTGGAAACCCACAGGGACATGATGTAAGAACAAGTGATCCAATCAGTCCAATCGACCAAGAGAATTAGTTTGAGGTCAACTGATATCCGTCATCTTGCATTGCAGGCGGTTGACGAGAAGATTGAGGCGAAGAGCAGCAATAAGCATGAAGGAATCGTCGTCCCAAGGCAGTTCATGGATCTTGGACCGGGTGGGGACATCGATGAGCCATCCCACTCTTCTACGGCGAGCAGGGACCGGTCCTTGTCGCTGCGGAGCCACACTGCAGTTGGATCGGCAGATTACAGTGCACAGAAGAGCAGAACTGATGACAGGGAAATACTCCCTCTTGATCATGAGAAGTATACCAGGGAAGATAGCTCGGACAATGGCTGGAGCCCTGACAAGGCATCCAAATTAACTGCTTCCAAGGCCACCGAGCAAGCCCAGGACGCCACCATGAGAAAGGCCCGAGTGTCCGTTCGAGCAAGGTCTGAAGCTCCCATGGTAAGTCTCCCATACACGATCAGAACTGATGTAGATTTCTTCTCATGGCTGTCGCTATGCGAAAAGTAGATCACTGATGGATGCCAATGGAGGAAGTACGGGCAGAAGATGGCCAAAGGAAACCCATGCCCTCGGGCTTACTACCGGTGCACCATGGCGACCGGGTGCCCCGTCCGCAAGCAGGTGACCGCTCGTTTCTTCCTCGTTGCAGTGATCTCGCTCGTCCATCGTGATGTTAATTTGTATGTTTGAGGCACCAACAGGTCCAGAGGTGCGCCGACGACCGTTCGATCTTGATCACCACGTACGAGGGAGCTCACAATCATCCGCTCCCGCCGGCAGCCATGGCGATGGCGTCGACCACTTCAGCTGCGGCGTCGATGCTCCTGTCGGGATCGATGCCGAGCGGCGACGGCCTGATGAGTTCCAACTTCCTAGCGAGGACCATCCTCCCCTGCTCGTCGAGCATGGCCACCATATCCGCCTCCGCGCCGTTCCCGACCGTGACATTGGACCTCACCCAGATCCCCAACCCGCTGCAGTTCCAAAGATCGGCCGCGTCCCATTTCCAGCTACCGTTCGCGAGCGCCGCTCCCGGCTTGGCAACATCACTGTCGCCGCCGCAGGTCTTCGGGCAGACGCTCCAAACCCAATCCAAATTCTCGGGCCTGCAGAGGTCCCCGGAGATGGACGCCACCCAACTGGCTCATACGAAGGCTCAGTCGCTTCTGCCACCTTCGCTAGCTGACAAAGTGAGCGCCGCCACGGCGGCCATAACGGCGGACCCCAACTTCACCGCCGCGCTTGCCGCAGCCATAACTTCGATCATCGGCGCCGGCGGGAATCATCAAACAGGAAACAATAACAACAGCCACAGCAGTGGCAACACCACCTGCAGCAATGGCATCAGCAGCAGCAAGCAGCAACACGATCCAGATCAGTTCCAACTTTCCGGCAACCAATAGCAGCTGTTCATCATCCCAAGCCTCGCCTTCTTCGTCTAAATGATTCTTTGATTTATTTGATCAATTATAGGATGCAAAAGTATCTCTTTTACATATTGATATAAGCTCAAAAATTGAAATAGATGATGAAGATAAGTTAGCTTTTTGAACCATATGGATAATTTGAATTTCCTTTTTGTTATGACTTTCAGAATTACCAGTGTGCAACATTCATGAATCAGATAGATTTGTATTGGTGATATTTTTGACATATTATGAGTAGAAAATAATATGAGGACTAACTGAGGATTACTTGATATATTCTGAGAGATTACATGATTATTAATACTAAGAAAAATAATTATTGTAAAATATTTGAAGGAATAATAAGAAAAAACAGATGACAAGCAAGGTTTAGTGGTAGTGATATTAATCATATCAACATTATGGGCAGAACAATATTTAAGGTAAAAATACATGATTATTAACTTATATTTCTTATATTATTTAGGAAAGGTGGAAGGATCTTGATCATTGTGTTAATCTTAATTTTCTACGACCGGGGTAAATATTCAAACAACATCGTGTAGCTTGTTTTTGAAGAAATGACATATATATACTGTAGCTTGCATGATTTTTTATTGATCTATAAAATATTTTATCATTCAAAAATATTAAAATTATATTATGTATGTTTGCAGCTATTGAAAAAATATATGTAAATATTATTTGAAGTAATTATTATCCTGTAAATTATTTTATGATTCCAAAATATTATAAATTTTTTTATAAATACTATATAATTTTATGAAATATTTTGTAAAAAACTGTTCAGATGTTTGACATATGCTACATTATATCTCAATTATCTGTTTAGTGTGAGTATGTGTTAGTTTGGCAAGACCTACATAGTCTCGTATCAAGAAAATTAAGCTTGATATCTCCTGTTTAAATTATAAATAAGCGCCTGAACTTTGAAGTCAGATGCATCACAAGAAAAACTTAAGTGTTTGCTTTGGGTTTAAGTTCACACTCAGTTAAATAGTTTTGGCTTATAATTTGGGTTTTTCTTGTTTAATAGATTCTATTTTATGGCCTAGGAACATCTTCCTAGCATTTGTAATAGTTCCTCTTTTATAGTAGTGATTTGCTCCTCCTTCGTTTGTGGATGTAGGTCAATTGATCAAACCACGTAAATATGGTATTCTTATCGCTTCTTTTATTTTTTCCGTTTTATTGTTTTTGTTAGGTTGCCAAAATTACCCTTTGGTAAATTTCCTAGAGCTAGCTCTAACAAACTGGTATCAGAGCCTGGTTCCGGGATCTTTTGACAACGATGATAATAACAAAGATCGTTGTCAAGAAATTCGACATAAATGTCAACTTCGGCACGTGGAAACTCAAGATGGAGGTAATTCTGGTTCAAGACATTGATTTGGCATTACAAGGAGTCGAGAACATTCTAGATGGTACATCAAAGGAAGATCTTGCGGGTATAAATAAGAAGGCCCGATCCAGTATTATTCTAAATCTCTCTGATGAGGTTTTATGAGAGGTAGCTTCGGAGACCATGACTAAGAGCATGTGGGACAAACTTAAAGCCTTGTATATAAAGAGGACAGTGGAGAATCGTCTCTACTTGAAGTAGAGTTTGTATATGCTTCGGATGACTGAAGGTACATCTATACTCTCATATCTTAATAAATTTGATTTCTTAGTTATGGATTTTGAGAATATAAATGCAAAAATTGATGACAATGATAAGGCCCTATTACTTTTGTATTCTTTTTCCCAATCCTTCAAGTATTTCCGTGATACTATGATTTATGAAAAAGAAATAATTTCGTATCAGGAAATTAAATCTGCACTAAAATCTAAGGAGCAAATAGATAGGGATATCACTAGGGAAAGTAGAGAGAATCAAGCTGAAAGTCTAATTGTTAGGAGTAGAACAGATAAAAGGAAATTTGACAGTAGTAGATCTAAATCCAGATATAGAAATTTGGAGTGCAGATATTGTCATAAAATGGGACATATTAAGGCCGATTATTTTAAATTAAAAAAGAAATTAAAGTAAAAAAAAAAATTATTGAGAAAACTACTGAGTCCGCTGAAGCTAGTGTAGCAATTGATGAGAATGCTAGAAATATTTTTTCTGCTACTGATGACAGGACGAGGTCTAAAAATGAATGGATTTTAGATTTGGGTTGTTCTTATCACATGTGTCCTAATAGAGATTTGTTTTCCACATATGAATCCTGTAATGGTGGAATTGTTTGGATGGACAATAATGCAACGTGTGATGTTGTTGGTAAAGGAACAATCCGAATTAAAATGCATGATGGTATTGTGAGGATGCTCACTAATGTTAGACATGTTCTTGATTTAAAAAGGAATCTCATCTCTTTAGGTACCCTAGAGGCTCTTGGGTGTAAATACACAACTGAATGTGGAGTTATGAAAGTTTCTAGAAGTGCCCTTGTTGTTATGAAAGTTTGTAGGTCTGGTAGCTTGTATATTTTGTAGGGAACTACTGTCATAGGCTCCGTTGCAGTCTCATCATCATCATTGTCTTATTCTGACATCACCAAATTATGGCATATACGTTTGGGTTATATGAGCGAAAAATATTTTAGCATATTGAGCAAAAGGGGTCTACTTTGTGGATAGAGTACTAGGCCATTGGATTTTTATGAACACTGCATTTTTGGAAAGCAGAAAAGACTCAGCTTCAATTCTCCGGCAGTTCACAAAACAAAAGGTACTCTTGACTATATTCATTCAGACCTTTGGGGTCTAGCTTATGTTTAGTCTAAGGGTGGTGCCAGGTATATGTTGACTTTCATTGACGATTATTCCAGGAAAGTTTGGGTTTATTTTTGGAAGCATAAAAATGATGTTTTTCTAATCTTTAAATAATAGAAGGCTTTGATTGAGAAGCAAACAGGTAAACAGATTAAGCGGCTTTGAACAGATAATGACATGAAATTTTGTGAAGGTGACTTTGATGAATTCTACAAAAATGAAGGAAGTATTTGGCATCGCACTATTAGGATGATACCTCAGCAAAATGGTATGGTCGAACGTATGAACAGAACACTCTTAGAGAGCAAGATGTATGATCTCAAATGCAGGGTTGACAAAGGACTTTTGGGCAGAGGTGATTAATATGGCCTGCTACATTGTCAACCGCGCTCATTCTATGACACTTAACTTTAAAACACCGGAGGAAGTTTGGTCAGGTACTCCTGTTGATTACTCTGATTTAAAATTTTTTGGGTGTCTAGCATACATGCATATCAATGAAGAAAAATTAGAGTCTCGAGTTAAAAAGTGTATTTTCCTTGAGTATGCTTCTGGGATGAAAGGATACAGATTATGGTGTTCTGATCCCAAATCCCCAAAATTTATAATCAGTAGAGATGTTACTTTGATGAATTATCTATGTTATCTTCTAAAGAAGAATCTACTAGTTGTACAAATGATAGTGCGTAGATGCAGGTGGAGCTTGAGATTGGTAGTTCTAATTCTTTTAAGTCGAACTCTTTTACTCAAAGAATGCTAATAGATGGTCTTGAGTCTATTGACACAGATGATCCAAAGGAAGAGCAATATTCCATAGCCAATGATAGACCACGGAGAGATATTTGACCACCACAAAGATATGCAAATTTGGTTGCATATGCTTTGTTTGTTGCAGAAGAAACTAGTGAAGTTGGTGAGCCTACTACCTACTCAGATGTAGTTTCTTATGATAATTCCGCTAAGTGGTTGATTACAATGAATGAAGAAATAGAATCTCTCCATCAGAATAGAACTTGGGATCTTGTGAAGCCGCCTTCTGGTAAGAAAATTGTTGATGCAAACGGGTCTTCAAAAGGAAGGAAGGTATTCCAAGGGTTGAAGATGTAAGGTACAAAGCACGATTGGTTGCCAAGGGCTATAGTCAGGTATATGGTATTGATTTTAATGACGTATTTTCACCTATTGTTAAACATAGCTCTATTCGTGTTTTTCTTGCTTTAGTTGCCATGTATGATTTGGAATTGGAGCAAATTGATGTCAAGACAGCTTTCTTACATGGTGAACTTAAAGAACAAATTTATATGGAGCAACCTCATGGATTTGAAGTTAATGGTAAGGAAGACCATGTTTGCTTGTTAAAGAAATCCTTGTATGGATTGAAGTAGTCTCCAAGATAGTGGTATAAGAGGTTTGATTCTTTTATGTTGGGTCATGGTTACACGAGGAGCATGTATGATAGCTGTGTTTACTTTCGAAAGTTAACTGATGGCTCTTTTGTATATTTGTTGCTTTATGTTGATGACATGCTCATTGCAGCTAAGAATTTGTCATAAATTCACACTTTGAAAATGCAGTTGAGTAGTGAATTTAAAATGAAAGATTTGGGAGCAGCTAAGAAAATTCTTGACATTGAGATCAAAAGAGATTGAGGAGTTGGAAAATTATTTCTGACTCGGAAAAATTACCTCAAGAAAGTCTTGGAAACGTTTAGCATGAAAAATGCTAAGCCAGTGAGTACTCCTCTTACTAGTCATTTTCGGCTCTCTGCTACTTAGTCACCACAGTTAGTTGAAGAGGAAGAATATATGGTGAAAGTTCCATATTCTAGTGCCATCGGTAGTATTATGTATGCAATGATTTGTACTCATCTAGATATTTCACAAGGAGTCAGTGTGGTTAATAGATATATGTCTCACTCGGGTAAAACACATTGGCAGGCTATGAAGTGGATTCTCAGATACTTACAAGGGACTTCAGATGCTTGTTTGGAGTTTAGCAAAAATTGTGACACTTTGGTTGGTTTCGTCGACTCTAATTATACTACGGATCTTGATAAACAAAGATCTTTGATAGGCTATGTTTTTTGCGTTGATGGTTGTGCAGTTAGTTGGAAAGCTTCCTTACAACCTGTCATGGCTTTATCTACTACAAAAGTAGAATATATGGTAGTGACAAAGGTGATCAAAGAAGTTTTATGGTTAAGAGGTTTGTTCAGCGAATTATATTTGCATTAAGGTGTTACTATAATTTACTGTGATAGTCAAAGTGCTATTCATTTGACTAAAGACCAGATGTATCATGAGAGGATGAAATATATTGATGTGAAGTTTCATTTTATTCGAGATATCATTGTTGAGGGAAAGGTCCTTGTTCAGAAAATTCATACGAAAGACAATCCAACTGATATGTTTATGAAACCTCTGCCAGTTTATAAGTTCAAGCAGTGCTTAGACTTGATTGGTGTTCATTGTTGGTGATTGCCCGTTGGGGCTTTTGTAAAGAAGGTGGAGCAAGTATTGTTTGGACATGCCAAGGTGGAGATTTGTTAGTTTGGCAAGTCCCACATAGTCCCACATCAGGAAAATCAAGCTTCATATCTCTTATTTAAACTATAAATAAGGGCCTAGGCTTTGAAGTCAGATGCACAACAAGAAAATCCTAAGTGTTTGCTTTGGGTTTAAGTCCACACTCAATTAAATAGTTTGGACTTATAGTTTGAGTTTTTCTTATTTAATAGATTCGGGTGTTTTATGGCCTAGGAACATCTTCCTAAGGCATTTGTAATAGTCTCTCTTTTATAGTAGTGATTTGCTCCTCCTTCATCCGTGGATGTAGATCAATTGATCGAACCACGTAAATCTGGTGTTCTTGTCGCTTTTTTTATTTTTTCTGTTTTATTATCTTTGTTGGGTTGTCAAAATTACCCTTGGTAAATTTTTTGGGGCTAGTTCTAACCGTATTGTTTGCACTCTACCGATGGGGATGAAATATTAGTATTTGATAGAAATAAATTTCTTCTAAACTTTGTCACATAGGTAAATATGGTCTCTATATCATGGGGTCAAATTGATATGAGATATAGCATTCAAGATATTGTTCTTAAAAACAATATATGTTATGATCTATATATGTTATGATCTATGTTCTATAGCGTGGCCATAGTCATCGTTACTAAAACAATATATGTTATGATCTATGTTCTTAGCTATGTATATATTGTTCTTAAAAATAATAATAATAATAATATTATTATTATTAATATTAATATTAATATTAATATTAATATTAATAATAGCATTCAAGATATGCTACTTTGAAACTTTTATTTAAATTTTATGTGAAAGGTGTAATACTTGCAACATACATCATACCTAAGTTTAGTTTTGAAATATATATATATAAAGTTATGTTATGATTCTGCATAAATTAAAAAAAAAATTATTCCCTTTTTATTTGAAGGTAGATGATCGGTTGAAAAATGATTTGAAAATATTGATAAAAAGTTCTACTTTTATATATCAGTTTTGTTAGTATATGAGTTGTTGAAACTCAGAGCTGTGGTTTGCTCATACCTATGGTTTTAAATTTTTTTAGATACTGAGCAGTAGATCACGCATGGACATGGTTGGAAGATCAATTTATGTGTGTTAGGATTCTTTCTTAAGTTTGAATTTATCTTAGTGATGATGTTAATTGAATTCAAGCACCGCAAGCAACTGAGGATGTAATTAAATTTGTTATATAGTTTTATAGACCTTTATTTGTTAGTAGAATGAGTTGTACTATGCGCTTGGAATTGGAATATAAATCATGTCTACAGATTTTAAGTCTTGCGGTCTCATGTATAAATCTACGAGACTGTAGTGTTGTACTACTCCCGACGTTTGGTTGGGTTGGGGCATTACCAATTTAGTGGCATGAGTGCATGGAGGTGGTATGATATATATACTACACATTACCAAGTATCTCTATACATCTTATGATATTTTTAAATATCCATAAGCTGCGTTTCTCTGACTTAAGGAATATTTGATCAAATTATCACGAGATTTGGAGTTGCTTATAAATTGAGTCATATCAGATTTAAAAAGTTGAAGTTCATAATATATTTCATATGTCAATATTAAGGAGTATTTGTTAGTTTGTTAAGTCGTAGTCCCACGTTAAAAAAAATCAAGCTTGTTATCTCCTATTGCAACTATAAATAAGGGTATGGGCTTTGAAGTCAGATGCACCACGAGAAAAATCTAAGTGTTTGTTTTGGGTTTAACTCCACATTCAGTTAAATAGTTTGGGCTTATAGTTTGAGTTTTTCTTGTTTAATAGATTCGGATATTTTATGGCCTAGGAACATCTTCTTAAGGCATTTGTAATAGTCCATCTTTTATAGTAGTGATTTGCTCATCCTTCGTCCGTGGATGTAGGTCAATTGACCGAACCACGTAAATCTAGTGTTTTTGTCGCTTTTATTATTTCTACTTTATTGTCTTCGTTGGGTTGCCAAAATTATCTTTTTGTAAATTTCCTAGGGCTAGCTCTAACAAACTGGTATCAAAGCTTGGTTTCACGATCTTTTGACAACGATGACAATAACAAAGATCGTTGTCGAGAAATTCGACAAAAATGTCAACTTCGGCATGTGGCAACTCAAGATGGAGGCCATTCTGATTTAAGATGAAGTTGATTTGGCACTACAAGGGGCTGAGAACATTCGAGATGTTACGTCAAAGTAAGATCTTACGGGTATGTATAAGAAGGCCCGATCAAGTATTATTCTAAATATCTCTGACGAGGTTTTAAGGGAGGTAGATACGGAGACTACGGCTAAGAGCATGTGGGACAAACTTAAAGCCTTGTATATGAAGGGGACAGTGGAGAATCATTTCTACTTGAAGCAGAGTTTGTATATGCTTCGGATGACTGAAGGTACATCTATACTCTCACATCTTGATAAATTTATGTTAGAACCCTTGTAGATTCTAAACTTAGGGTTGATCTCTTTAGGGGATCGGCCTCCTTGGAACTATATAGGGGTTCTGTTGAATCTTGTATTTTGATGATGAAACTACTTGATACATGTTTATGATTTAATCTGCGTTTTGAGTGACGCAGGGTGCTTCGATCAGGATGAGACAATTAAAGTAGGAACATCATGTTGTGCCGGAGGAACATGTCAGAAGATTGGACGTCGGGCCAGTGGATCGGTCGACGTATCGACAGAAGGCTTCGGGCCATGGACTCGGGCATCGGGCCAAGAAGAGCGGGTATTGTGCTAAGGATATCGGAGTTGCGGAGTCAACTGGCCGATTGGGCAATAGGCTGCAGGAAAGGACGATGCGCCGAAGAATCGGACGAAGCGTCGAGGGACCAATGACATGCCGGACAACTTGGTTAATTGCTTAGGATTAATTGTCTCGATCGAAGTTTTTGTTTTTGTGTGTGCAGGATTAACTACGATGAAAGTAAGACATGCAGCAGGAGTTGCGCCGGAGTCATGACAATGATCACGTTGGGAGTTCGAGAGCTCGACGCAAGTTCGGACAATCGTCGGAGGTTCTGTGGGAACAAATCCGAAGTCCAGAAGCTTGCCAAAGGAGCTCGTCGGAACTTGCCAAGTGGATCGTCGCAGTCCAGGAGTTTGCCGGAAGTCCGCAGGAGCATCACCGAGGGTTCATCGGATGATCGACGGAAGTTCGCCGGAAACTCGCCGGAAGAAGCGAGTGATGCACCGAAGCAAGCTGCAGAATATGTCTTAGGAAATAATCATAGTTAGCACATTGATTAAGTTAGAAATGGGAGGTGATCCCATTAGCTTAATCCTGGGGCAATTGGGCCCCTGAAGAACTCAAATTGGGTCGAATGGTTCAACCCATTCAGACCTAGGTTGCTGTGGGAGGTGCAACCGCCCAGGCAGGGAGGTAGCACCGCCCAGGCTATGTCTCCCAGAGAGACTGGGCAGTGCAACCGCCCCAGCCAAGAGGTGCAACCACCCAGGGCTCAGTTGTTGAATCTCGTATTTTGATGATGAAACTACTTGATATATGTTTATGATTTAATCTGCGTTTTGAGTGACGCAGGATGCTTCGATCAGGATGAGACAATTAAAGCAGGATAATCATGTTGTGCCGAAGGAACATGTCAGAAGATTGGACGTCGGGCCGGTGGATCGGTCGACGTATCGACAGAAGGCTTCGGGCCGTGAACTCGGGCATCGGGCCAAGAAGAGCGGGTATTGTGCCAAGGATATCGGAGTTGCGGAGTCAACTGGCCGATTGGGCAATAGGCTGCACGAGAGGACGATGCGCCGAAGAATCGGACGAAGCGTCGAGGGACCAATGACATGTCGGACAACTTGGTTAATTGCTTAGGATTAATTGTCTCGATCGAAGTTTTGATTTGTTGTGCAGGATTAACTACGATGAGAGTAAGACAAGCAGCAGGTGTTGTGCCGGAGTCAAGATCATGATCACGTTGGGAGTTCGAGAGTTCGACGGAAGTTCGGACGGTCGTCGGAGGTTCAGCGAGAACAGATCCGAGAAGTCCAGAAGCTTGCCAAGCGAAGCTCGTCGGAACTCGCCAAGTGGATCGTCGCAAAGTCCAGGAGTATGCCGGATGTCCGCAGAAGGATCACCGAGGGTTTATCGGATGATCGACGGAAGTTGGCTGGAAACTCGCCGGAAGAAGCGATTGACGCATCGGAGCAAAGCTGCAGAAGTTGTCTTAGAGTTATTCGTAGTTAGCATGATGATTAAGCATGAAAATGGGAGGTGATCCCATTAGCTTAATCTTGGGGCAATTGGGCCCCTGAAAAGATTCAAATTGGGCCGAATGGAGCGAACCATTCGGACCCTGATTGCACCAGGAGGTGCAACCGCCCCAGCCAAGAGGTGCAACCGCCAGGGCTGTGAGGTTGGGAGGTGCAACCGCCCCAGCCAGGAGGTGCAACCGCTAGGGCTGCGAGGCTGGGAGGTGCAACCGCCCCAGCCAAGAGGTGCAACCGCCCAGAGCTCAGTCTTCGAGCTAGACTGGGCGGTGCAACCTCCTCTGTCAAGAGGTTGCACCGCCAGAGCTCAAGTTTCGAGCTCTGCCAGGCGATGCAACCACCGAGCTCAGTCTTCGAGCTCAGGCAGAGAGGTGCATCAGCCTGAGCTCAGTCTCGAGCTCTGCCAGGTGATGCAATCACCGAGCTCAGTCTTCGAGCTCTGGCAGAGAGGTGCATCAGCCTGAGCTCAGTTTCGAGCTCTGCCAGGTGATGCAACCACCGAGCTCAGACTTCGAGCTCTGCCAGGCGGTGCAACCACCAAGCTCAGTCTTCGAGCTCTGCCAGGTGATGCAACCATCGAGCTCAGTCTTCGAGCTCTGGCAGAGAGGAACAATCGCCTGAGCTCAGTCTTCGAGCTCTGCCAGGCGGTGCCACCTCTCCAATCAAGAGGTGCAACCGCCTGATCCTAGAATTCTGGGATTTGATCGATTTGATCGTTTTGAGCTCGAATTTTGAATTGGGTTGGGGCCTATAAATACCCCACCCATTCAGCACTGAAAAGATACAGACCTACACCGAAATCTTGATCTTTTCTGTGATTCTAAGAGCTCAAAAAGTGTTGTAAAGCCTTTAAGTCTCCTCCTTCTGTTCTTCAAGTTTTCAGTTGTAAAGTGAGGAGAGAAAGGTCTGTAAAGGTTGTCTCCTGAGCCTGTCAAAAGGAGAGAAATTGTAAAAGGGCAGTTTGGCCTTCGCCTATTGAAGGAAGGCCCCTAGTTGACGTCGGCAACCTCGTCGGTGGAGGAAGCCAAAAGTGGAGTAGGTCAAGGCTGACCGAACCACTCTAAATCTCTGGTTTGCGTTTATTTTCGAGCACTTTATCATTACTGCAAACCTCCTTCATTACTACTGCTCTCTGCGCTTTCACGAACAAGTTCTAAGTGCTGTTCTTCCGAATCTGCATTCAGACGTAAATTCGTATTTTCATACATTACAGTTTACGTTTACGTTTGATTCTGCAGAACTGTCTTCCGTGCTTTTACGAACAAGCTTCTTTGCAGTTTACACTTACATTTTGATCCTATTGATAACTGCAAACTATCCTCTACAATTTTACGAACGAGTTTCAACATTTAGACGTAAAACTGCATTCAGACGTAAATCGGCTTTTCTCGCTCAATCATCAGATCTCAGTTCACGTTTACGTCTTGATTTCAACTGCATACTGCCTTCTGCGAGTATACAAACAAGTTTCAAAGTTTAGACGTAAATCTGCGTCTAGACGTAAAACTGCGTTTAGACGTAAATCTGCGTTCAGACGTAAATCTGAGTTTAAGACGTAAATCTGAGTTTAGACGTAAATCTGCGTTTAGACGTAAAACTGCGTTTAGACGTAAATCTGCGTTTAGACGTAAATCTGCGTTTAGACGTAAATCTGCGTTTAGACGTAAAACTACGTTTAGACGTAAATCTGAGTTTAGACGTAAACTGCGCTTAGACGCAAAACTGCGCTTAGACGCAATCTGCGCTTAGACGCAAACTGCACTTAGATACAAACTGAGAATTTGCTTTTGCATCATAATAGTTTTTGAACGAACGCAGCTTTTGGTTTTTAATCGCTGTAAGATTTCCGCTGCACTAATTCACCCCCCCCTCTTAGTGCTCTCGATCCTAACAATTGGTATCAGAGCGGGGTATTTCTCATTTCGGATTTACACCCGAGAGAAATGACTTTTCAAGAGGGTTGTTCGGTCTTTCGTCCACCGTTCTTTAACGGATTGGACTACACTTATTGGAAAACTCGAATGAGAGTTTTCTTAATTTCTCTAAATCTGGATTTATGGAATATCATTGAAAACGGTTTTCAACTTCCCTCCAAACCGATGAACGAATGGTCGGTTTTGGAGAAGAAGAATTTTTCTTTAAACGCAAAGGCTATGAATGCCTTATTTTGCGCATTGGACAAAAATGAGTTCAATCGGATTTCTACGTGTGAAACGGCTTTCGATATTTGGCGCACTCTTGAAATCACGCACGAGGGAACTAGTAGAGTCAAAGACTCGAAAGTTAATATTTTACTGTTTGATTTCGAGCTTTTTCATATGAAACCAAGCGAAACCGTTGTTGACATGTACACCCGTTTTACGGATGTCGTCAATGGTTTAAAATCACTTGGTAAAAGCTTTTCGGATTTTGAACTCGTTAACAAAGTTTTGCGCTCACTTTCTAAAACTTGGGATTCAAAAGTAACTGCTATTCAAGAATCGAAAAACTTGAACCATTTTCCACTTGAAGAACTAATTGGTTCATTGATCACATATGAAATGACGTGCAATGCACGTGAAGAACTTGAGAACCACCTTCCAAAGAACAGGAAGGATTTGGAACTCTGGACAAATGAATACCACTTGAGCGATGACTCAAGTGATGAGGACAATGATGAACAAACCAACCTTCCAAAGAACAGGAAGGATTTGGGACATAGAACATTTGAAGACCACTCGAGCATAAGCTCAAGTGATGGTGAACTTAAACTACAAATGAAACGAAAATTAAAAAGCCAAAAGAATGGAACTACTTGCTTTAAACGCAAGAAGAAGAACAAAAATTGGGATGAATCGAGCTCATCTGAAGACGAGAAAGTCAACAAAAGCGAGGCGACAAAATACGCCTTACCAGCCTACGATGTTGAGGTAATTAAAATGCCTTTGGTTTATTTTGAAATTACTTGATGCTTTCATGATATATTTTCTTTTTTAGTTTAGAATTATTTTTCTTGAAAATTACATGTTTAAAAAATAAAAATACAGAAATTATGATCATGCTGATAATTTCGAAAATAATTTTATGATAAACAAACAAAATGATTTTGATCATGGTTAAGAAGTAATAATGTGTATCATGTTTGATTAACATTGTTGAATGAAATCACGTTTGATTTAAAGTAATGCATAAAGATGTAATATGAAATGGTTATTAACAATTTTATGCATGTGATTTTAAGTTATCCATGATCATGAGCTTGTTTGATCTTCTTGACTTAATTTCAAGATCTATAGCAAAAATCATGTTTGAATATATGAAAGTGTTAATTTCATTTTCGGATTCAGTTAACAATTGGTATCCTAACAATCGGATTTTCTCATACACTTATGAAAAATATTTTTCTAAAATGGATTTGATGAAATGATTCATGCTTATAAACTCCATCTTGAAATATGAATGATAGTGTTTTTGCTTGCAAAGATTTGTTTCACATTCATATCTCCTATGATTCGTGTGCAGAAAAAGAATTTATAAATCATAACACAATGTGATTTCTTATGCAAAAATAAAGTGCTTTTGTGATTCTTTGCTAAAGAGAATAATTATTAAAATCATGATCTTGGTAATTATAACATGGAGCTCTTTATAAATCAAGATCGTTCATTATGCTCCCTACATTTATCAAAAAGGAGTTCTTCAAATGAAATGCAATTCAATGAAGTGTCATATTGATATCTTGAAACTTGGAATATTTTAAAATGTGATCTTGATAAGAATGTTTCAAGTTGCTCTTTGCACTATAACTTTTCGAATGAATCATGAGCCTTGATATCATATATTTCATAATACAAGATTTCTTTGCCTTATGTCTTGAACTTTAATGCTTATCTTAATTTGGCATATAAAAATTAAGGCATGCTTAGGTGAAAAAGAATCTCTTAAAAAATGCTTTTCCCATCTAATCGAGATTAATGATTTCATGATATTTTGTGAATCTCGAAATTAATTTTAATGACTAGATTATGAATTTCAAATTAATAATTTGATTTGAATAAGTTTTATCTAAATCATAATCTTGATCTTGCAAAATTGAAGTCACAAATAATATCTTGTGGTATTCATACTCACAATATGAAAGCATTGATATTCATGACTTGAATTGGATTGAAACATTGTATGCTTAATTTAATCATTCTCCTATGTTTCAAAAATTCCTTAAATGCCTTATGTGATGATTGAAAACTAATCTGCTTTATGATGAATTACGAATCATGACTTGATCTATGATATAAATGCCTTGAAATGATTGAAATATTTAACACTTTTATGCTCTACCCCCTACTTTGTTCTTGTTTTCAATGATAAAATGAGGAGAAGTTTTGATCATGCATGGTAGGATATAATTTGACAAAATTGATACCATCATGATATGAAACATTTATAATGTACAATTATGCATGCAATGATAAAATATTCATGATGAAAAATTATCTTGACATTCATAACTTGATTATTCATCATTTGTCATGATTTTGAAATCGTTGTAAAAGGAAAAGAGAACTACAAAACTGTATTCTCTCTTTCTTTTTTTTACAATGACAAAGGGGGAGATAGCTAGCTTGTACAAGTCAAGAAGATGCAAAAACTTGATTGCGAGCTTGCCTATTTTAAGAAGCAAAGATTGCTAACTTGCTTATTTCAAGAAGAAAAATTGTCTTCTTGAACATCACTATCTTGAATATCTCAAGAAGCAAAACTTGCAATTTGCACAATGCAATAGGAAGCAAGAATCATGAGCTTACACAAGAAATTTATCTTGCATTTGCTTTCGAAATTTTTGCTAGCTTATATATTGTGAAACTTGTATATCATAAAAATTGCTAGCTTGTTGGTCTAAAGAGAAGCAAAAAGTTGCTATCTCAAAAGAAGCAAATGTGCTATCTTGCTTATCTCAAGAGGCAAAAATGCTAACTTGCGCATCTAGCAAAGTGAGCAAAATTTTCAAGAAGCAAGAGTTGCCTTCTTGAACATCTCTAATTTGCTAGCTTGCATGATATATAGAACTTGCTATCTTGAACATTACCAAAAGTGCTATCTTATATGCTATAAAACTTGCATATCTAAAACTTGATAGCATGAATGTTCTAAGCATGATGTAACACTTGCTAAATCTTCTAGCTACAAGATTGCATGATGATAAAACTTGATATTATGATATTCATACAATGAGTTGAACCAATGTCACACACAAACGATTAATTGTGATACTTCTCCTTTTTGTTGATGACAAAGGGGGAGAAGTATGTTGATGACATGACATGTGATGCATAAAGTTTATGCATATATTCATGTTGACGTGTTGCAAGTATTCATGATGAATATTGCAATGACTTGAATTCAGTTTGAATTCAAGGTTCTATCAATATGGCATATTGATAGGGGGAGTTTGTTTAAACTCCGGGAGTTAAGTTTAACTCCGTCATCAAGTGGTTGTCATCATCAAAAAGGGGGAGATTGTTGAATCTCGTATTTTGATGATGAAACTACTTGATATATGTTTATGATTTAATCTGCGTTTTGAGTGACGCAGGATGCTTCGATCAGGATGAGACAATTAAAGCAGGATAATCATGTTGTGCCGAAGGAACATGTCAGAAGATTGGACATCGGGCCGGTGGATCGGTCGACGTATCGACAGAAGGCTTCGGGCCGTGAACTCGGGCATCGGGCCAAGAAGAGCGGGTATTGTGCCAAGGATATCGGAGTTGCGGAGTCAACTGGCCGATTGGGCAATAGGCTGCACGAGAGGACGATGCGCCGAAGAATCGGACGAAGCGTCGAGGGACCAATGACATGTCGGACAACTTGGTTAATTGCTTAGGATTAATTGTCTCGATCGAAGTTTTGATTTGTTGTGCAGGATTAACTACGATGAGAGTAAGACAAGCAGCAGGTGTTGCGCCGGAGTCAAGATCATGATCACGTTGGGAGTTCGAGAGTTCGACGGAAGTTCGGACAGTCGTCGGAGGTTCAGCGAGAACAGATCCGAGAAGTCCAGAAGCTTGCCAAGCGAAGCTCGTCGGAACTCGCCAAGTGGATCGTCGCAAAGTCCAGGAGTATGCCGGATGTCCGCAGAAGGATCACCGAGGGTTTATCGGATGATCGACGGAAGTTGGCTGGAAACTCGCCGGAAGAAGCGATTGACGCATCGGAGCAAAGCTGCAGAAGTTGTCTTAGAGTTAATCGTAGTTAGCATGATGATTAAGCATGAAAATGGGAGGTGATCCCATTAGCTTAATCTTGGGGCAATTGGGCCCCTGAAAAGATTCAAATTGGGCCAAATGGAGCGAACCATTCGGACCCTGATTGCACCAGGAGGTGCAACCGCCCCAGCCAGGAGGTGCAACCGCCAGGGCTGTGAGGTTGGGAGGTGCAACCGCCCCAGCCAGGAGGTGCAACCGCTAGGGCTGCGAGGCTGGGAGGTGCAACCGCCCCAGCCAAGAGGTGCAACCGCCCAGAGCTCAGTCTTCGAGCTAGACTGGGCGGTGCAACCTCCTCTGTCAAGAGGTTGCACCGCCAGAGCTCAAGTTTCGAGCTCTGCCAGGCGATGCAACCACCGAGCTCAGTCTTCGAGCTCAGGCAGAGAGGTGCATCAGCCTGAGCTCAGTCTCGAGCTCTGCCAGGTGATGCAATCACCGAGCTCAGTCTTCGAGCTCTGGCAGAGAGGTGCATCAGCCTGAGCTCAGTTTCGAGCTCTGCCAGGTGATGCAACCACCGAGCTCAGACTTCGAGCTCTGCCAGGCGGTGCAACCACCAAGCTCAGTCTTCGAGCTCTGCCAGGTGATGCAACCATCGAGCTCAGTCTTCGAGCTCTGGCAGAGAGGAGCAATCGCCTGAGCTCAGTCTTCGAGCTCTGCCAGGCGGTGCCACCTCTCCAGTCAAGAGGTGCAACCGCCTGATCCCAGAATTCTGGGATTTGATCGATTTGATCGTTTTGAGCTCGAATTTTGAATTGGGTTGGGGCCTATAAATACCCCACCCATTCAGCACTGAAAAGATACAGACCTACACCGAAATCTTGATCTTTTCTGTGATTCTAAGAGCTCAAAAAGTGTTGTAAAGCCTTTAAGTCTCCTCCTTCTGTTCTTCAAGTTTTCAGTTGTAAAGTGAGGAGAGAAAGGTCTGTAAAGGTTGTCTCCTGAGCCTGTCAAAAGGAGAGAAATTGTAAAAGGGCAGTTTGGCCTTCGCCTATTGAAGGAAGGCCCCTAGTTGACGTCGGCAACCTCGTCGGTGGAGGAAGCCAAAAGTGGAGTAGGTCAAGGCTGACCGAACCACTCTAAATCTCTGGTTTGCGTTTATTTTCGAGCACTTTATCATTACTGCAAACCTCCTTCATTACTACTGCTCTCTGCGCTTTCACGAACAAGTTCTAAGTGCTGTTCTTCCGAATCTGCATTCAGACGTAAATTCGTATTTTCATACATTACAGTTTACGTTTACGTTTGATTCTGCAGAACTGTCTTCCGTGCTTTTACGAACGAGCTTCTTTGCAGTTTACACTTACATTTTGATCCTATTGATAACTGCAAACTGTCCTCTACAATTTTACGAACGAGTTTCAACATTTAGACGTAAAACTGCATTCAGACGTAAATCGGCTTTTCTCGCTCAATCATCAGATCTCAGTTCACGTTTACGTCTTGATTTCAACTGCATACTGCCTTCTGCGAGTATACAAACAAGTTTCAAAGTTTAGACGTAAATCTGCGTCTAGACGTAAAACTGCGTTTAGACGTAAATCTGCGTTCAGACGTAAATCTGAGTTTAAGACGTAAATCTGAGTTTAGACGTAAATCTGCGTTTAGATGTAAAACTGCGTTTAGACGTAAATCTGCGTTTAGACATAAATCTGCGTTTAGACGTAAATCTGCGTTTAGACGTAAAACTGCGTTTAGACGTAAATCTGAGTTTAGACGTAAACTGCGCTTAGACGCAAAACTGCGCTTAGACGCAATCTGCGCTTAGACGCAAACTGCACTTAGATACAAACTGAGAATTTGCTTTTGCATCATAATAGTTTTTGAACGAACGCAGCTTTTGGTTTTTAATCGCTGTAAGATTTCCGCTGCACTAATTCACCCCCCCTCTTAGTGCTCTCGATCCTAACATCAGTCTCCGAGCGAGACTGGGCGGTGTAACCTCCTCTATCAGGAGGTAGCACCGCCAGAGCTCAAGTTTCGAGCTCTGCCAGGCGGTGCAACCTCCCCAGTCAGGAGGTGCAACCACCTTAGCTCGGTCTTCGAGCTCTGGCAGAGAGGTGCAACCGCCCCTGACAGAGGTGGCACCGCCCAGAGGCTCAGTCTTCGAGCTCTGCCAAGCGGTGCAACCTCTCCAGTCAGGAGGTGCAACCACTTGATCCCGGAATTCCGGGATTTGATCGTTTTGAGCTCCAAATTTGAACTGGGTTGGGGCCTATAAATACCCCACCCATTCAGCACTGAAAAGAGATAGACCTACACCGAAATCTTGATCTTTTCTGTGATTCTTAGAGCTCAAAATTGTTATTAAGGCCTAAAGTTCTCCTCCCCCTGTTCTTCAAGTTTTGAGTTGTAAAGAGAGGAGAGAAAGGTTCTGTAAGGGTTGTCTCCTGAGCCCGTCAAAAGGAGTGAAACTGTAAAAGGGCAGTTGGCCTTCGCCTATTGAAGGAAGGCCTCTAGTTGACGTCGGTGACCTCGTCGGTGGAGGAAGCCAAAAGTGGAGTAGGTCAAGACTGACTGAACCACTCTAAATCTCTGGTTTGCTTTTACTTTGAGCACTTTATCATTACTGTAAACCTCCTACATAGCTACTGCCCTCTGCGCTTTTACGAACGAGTCTCTAAGTTCTAATCTTTCCGAATCTGCATTCAGATGTAAATCGGTGTTTTCGTACGATCTTTACATTGTAGTTTATGCTTACATTCTGATTCCATTTATAACTGCAAACTGTCTTCTGTGCTTTTACAAACAAGATTCTAAGTTCAGATCTTTCTGAATCTGCGTTTAGACGTAAATCGACGTTTTACGTACGATCATTACATTGCAGTTTACGTTTACGTGTTGATTCCATTTATAACTGCAAATTACTTTCTGCGTATTCATAAAACGCTTTTCAAAGTTCAGAATCTGCGTTTAGACGTAAAATTGCGTTTAGACGCAAAACTGCGTTTAGACGTAAAACTGTGTTTAGACGTAAACTGAGTTTAGATGTAAAACTGCGTTTAGATGTAAAACTGCGTTTAGACGTTAAACTGCGTTTAGACGTAAAACTACGTTTAGACGTAAACTGAGTTTAGACGTAAAACTACGTTTAGACGCAAACTGCGTTTAGACGCAAACTGAGTTTAGACGTAAACTGAGTTTAGACGCAAACTGAGTTTAGACGCAAACTGCATTTAGACATAAACTGCGTTTAATCTTAAGTTATCTTAGAATCGACTTTTACATCGAAATCACTTTTATTGAACGAACGCAGCTTTTGTTTTTAATCGCTTAAAGATTTCCGCTGCACTAATTCACCCCCCCCCCCCCCTCTTAGTGCTCTCGATCCTAACAGGTTCCTCCCTCCAAGTTGCTACTCAAAGGCTGCAGAAAATATTCATCTATTGCTTATGAAAAGATGAGGAATACATGGCTATTTATAGGGCTTCTAAACCCTAACTCCTAATAGGACTCCTACTTAAGACTCTTACTTCTAACCAACTCCTAATAGGACTCCTACTCAAGACTCCTATTCCCTTACAACTCCTAATTCTTCTCTAAGAAAAAACCTCCTACATGAATGCCCCTCTCAATTAGGACTCTCCTAACTAGAGTCCTAACAGAATGTCCATCTCAATTAGGACTCTCCTAGCTAGAGTCCTAACAGAATGTCCCTCTCAATTAGGACTCTACTAGCTAAAGTCTTAACAGTTTTAGATGAATGTCCCTCTCAGTTAGGACTCTCCTAGTTAGAGTCCTAAAAAACCTGCCCTCTTCAAATCAGCCTTATCCTTGAGGTTGACGATTCATGAATTTTGGGAATTTGATCTTCAAGTCATCATAGTTCTCCAAAGTGGTATCTTCTGTTAGTAGGTTTGCCCACTATATTAGCAATTCAGTAGTGGATCGTCGTCGTCGAGTCATAATCCGTCGATCAATAATGGCACTTGGCTGAGTCTGAAGTCCTCCTTGGGTAGTCATATTTGGTGGGTGGATTTGGGCTATCTCCAAGCACTTATTTACAACTTTTGTCTGGCCGTCGGTTTGTGAGTGATATGTCATACTCCTTTTCAATTTAGTACTCTTATAGTGTAATTCTTTTGAGTCCCAATTGTAATGAGCTACGGAGCTTGGTGCTTCCTCTAATTTTTTTATAATCTTACTAGTCTCTGAATCTTCCTGCCATTCCATCTTAATATCCTCAAGGAAGTCGTTGGTCGGAAGTGAAATGGCCAAAACTTCAGCTTGCTCGGGTAGCTACGAAAGCGCATCTGCAAGAACATTCTCTTTCCCCTTTTTGTAAGTTATTTCATAATCAAATCCAAGAAGTTTTGTTACCCAGTTTTGCTGCTCAGGGGATGATATCTTTCGCTCTAAAAAGTACTTGAGGCTTTTATTGTCGGTTTTAATTTGAAATCGTTAACCAATCAAGTAGGGTCTCCACCTCGTTGCTGCGCGCACAATGGCGAGCATCTCCTTATCATATGTTGACTTATTTTGATGGGAGGGAGATAATGCCTTGCTAGTGTATGCGAGCGGTCGACCATCTTGCATGAGAATTGCTCCAATTCCGACTCCAGAAGCGTCAGCCTCAATAATGAAGGGTCGGTTGAAATTTGGTAGTGTTAGCACCGGCGTCGTCGTCATGGCTGCCTTAAGTTTGTCGAAGGCAACGGAGGCTCTATCCAACCATTAGAAGACATCTTTTTTCAGAAAGGAAGTAAGTGGTGCACTGATCTCTCCATAGTTTTTCACGAACTTGCAGTAGTAGCATGTTAAACCCAGAAAGCCATGTAGCAATTTTATGTTCCTCGGGGTCAGCCAATTTTGCATTGCTCCAATTTTGAAGGGTTCTACTGCCACACCTTCCTCTGATATGATATGCCCATGATATTCCACCTTCTTTTGAAGAAAACAAAAATTCATAGTGGTTATTGTGTGTTCAAAAGGTGGTTTTCGGTATGTCTTCTTCGCATACTCGTATTTGATGATACCCGGATCGAAGGTCCAGTTTTATGAAGATTTGTGCTCCCTTTCATCTTGCAACTCATCTACTACTGGAATAGGGTATTTATCCTTGATGGTTATGCCATTGAGAGTTCGGTAATCAACACATAATCGCCATATTCCATCCTTCTTTCGTATGAGGAGCACCGGTGAAGAGTAGGGGCTACAACATGGCCGAATAACTCTTGTTTTGAGCATCTCTTTTACAATCCTTTCTATTTCATCCTTCTGGAGATGTGGATACTAATATGGCTGAACATTTGCTGGAGATTGGCCCGGAAGAATCGTTATACAATGATCATGCCGACGGGTAAGAGGTAGGTTGCGTAGTTCGTCAAATATATCTAAAAATTCAGCAAACAAAGGAAGTAGATTTGGATCTTCCAATTTTGTTGGCTCTCCCTTAGTTTGCTGCTCAAGTTGTACCAAAAAGCCACTGCATGCTTTATGCAAAACCTTCTTCATTTGTTGTGTGCAAATCATCGTTACGTCGCCCCCACGTTTCCCGTGCAGTATCACCTATTTCTCCTTACTGTAAAATTTCATAATTAGTTTCATAAAATTTCAAGAAAAATTATCTAATGTTGTCAACCATTTAATTCTGAGCATGGCCTCATGATCATCAAGAGGGAGAAGGAAGAAATCTGCAATTATCTCTTGGTCCTGCAACAATAGTTTCTCCTACGAGCGCCTACGATCACACTTACTGTTTAGGATATTATTAGTGCTGCCCATGTCGATGAAAACAGTGATCAGTTGTTGTTTGAGAAGGCCTCCAACTTTCATCATTTGTGGGTTTGAGTAGTCGGCTAGTGCATGTACCGTAACTTCGGTCGGTTGTGGCTCTTCTTCTTTATGTTCAATGCTCTCTTATGGATGTTCAATGACCTCTTCTTCTACTGGTTCAATGATAAAAAGTCTCCCTTTACTACAGCGATGCTCATGGCTCCACGGCTCGTCGCAATGCCAACATAACCCCTTCGCAGATCGCTCCTAAAGCTCTTCTCTTGTCGACCTTTTTGGTGTAGGGACTCAGTCAACAGTAGGGGGGGCTAAGGTGTTTAATATTACTGGTTGAGTGACCCTAGTCCTTCGAGCTTCATGGTTCAATTGCTCCTCTTGATGTCGTACGAAAGAGATGGCTGCCATAAGCGTGTACGGTTGTCGCGCTTTAACTTCTCCTCGGATCTCCGGCTTCAAGCCCTCAATAAAGGTCCTCAATAGCTGTTTTTGAGACCAATCAAGAGTTTGATTAGATAACCTTTCAAACCTGGTTTGGTACTCCTGAATGGTGGAGGTTTGTCGAATCTTTGCTAGTTGTCCGTCAATATTCTCGTAATCGGTTGGTCTGAAGCGGATCAGCAGTCCTTCTTTGAATTGTTGCCATGAAAGGACTCCATAAGTATGTTCAAACTAGTCAAATCACTGTATAGCATCCCCTTCAAGATGTATAGCTGTAATTTTCACCATAGATGCATCCGCGGTTTTGTGGTACCGAAAATATCGCTCCACGTGCAAGATCCAACCAATCGGGTCTCTTTCTTCCCATCTAGGGAAGTCCAATCTTATGCATGGATAGTTGGGATTGATCATAGAGCCTCCCCTCCCTTGGAACTCATCTCTTCGGGCCTAGTGCGATTGGGCAAAGGTCTCTCCGTGATATGATTTTTTCGGGCTTAGTAGTCGGCCCAATCTGAGTTCGGTAAAGAGCGTCCGAATCTTATCCTCCATTCGCACCTCCAAGGCTTCGAATTTAGCATCGATTGCCTCCTTAGATGTCATAGTATATGCCTCCAAATCTATGATGTTAAGATCTCTCTTTTGTTGTTAGGTTAAAGACATGTATAGGTTGAGAGAAGTGATGGTCGAAAGGGTTGGTGGATCGGTGGATGTAGGCTACGATTTAGGCTTGTTTTGTGGCTGTTTTGGGTGCAGTTTGAGGGTGTGGTTTGGTGAAGTTTTAGGGCTGTGGATGAAAGTTTTAGATCTGTGGTAGATGGTAGCAAAGGTTTGAGAGAAATCAGTGGAAGTTGTAGCAAGTATGTGCTGTCTTGTAAGAGCAGAATTGTCGTCGAAGAAACAACGGTATCTCAACGTAATTTCCACCAAAAACTTGAGAGAATTGAGGAGGGAATTGATAGCAAAATCACAGTTTATATGACAGCAAGGATGACTAATTTAATCAAGAAAATTTTGGCAGTATAACAGCAAGGAAATTGGTGCAAGTTGCGATAGTAGAATTCTCATCGAAAAATTTCAGCAGTTTACGATGAAAATTTATAGCAACACAAAAATCGTTTTAGAAATGAATTTCTCAATAGATCAATCTTAGATGGAAGCCAAGATGATCTATAAAGTGTATAAAAAATTTCATTAAAAAAATATTGCAAATAGATGGGTTAAGGCAACAATATGCGGCTGAAATTTTCTGCAGCATAGATTTTTAAGTATAGCAGATTGGACGTAAAAGATCAGAAGTTTATATTGAGAATTTTTTGATGAAACCAAAGGGAAATCTACTATTAGGAAGTTTTAAAGCTATCATAAAAATTTCGTAGAGATTTGGATAGAAACAACATAGTATCAAGATCAAACAATCAGTGCTATGCGGCTGAAATTTTACGGTGCATATTTTCAAGTATAGCAGATTAGATGTAAAATATCAATAGTTTATATTGAGAATTTTTTGACAAAACCAAAGGGAAATCTGCTGTTAGGAAGTGTCAAAGAGGTCATAAAATTTCATGGAGATTTGGATAGAAAAAACATAGTAGCAAGATTAAACAGATAGTACTATACGGTTGGAATTCTGTAATCTATCTTTCGTCGTAGAGATGAAAACTTTATGATGAAAAGTTTATGCAGCAATATAGGAATAATTTTTTTGAGATTTTTAAATAAAGATAACTAAATTGCAGCAGCAGTAAGGTAGAAAACCAGAACCTGTTGCAATTCACGGGGAGATCAAAGGATGATCCGTGGTGGTGGAGATGATGGCAGAATTCGGCGATGATCTTTTAAGAAATTGTGGGAATTAGTTTGGACGGTTGTGGAGGGTTGATGGATGGCTGTGGAAGGGAAGCGAGACGCCAAGAACGCTGCTCTGATACAAGATGTTAGAACCCTTGTAGATTCTAAACTTGGGGTTGATCTCTTTAGGGGATCGGCCTCCTTGGAACTCTATAGGGGTTCCTCCCTCCAAGTTGCTGCTCAAAGGCTGCAGAAAAGATTCATCTATTGCTTATGAAAAGAGGAGGAATACATGGCTATTTATAGGGCTTCTAAACCCTAACTCTTAATATGACTCCTACTTAAGACTCTTACTTCTAACCAACTCCTAATATGACTCCTACTCAAGACTCCTATTCCCTTACAACTCCTAATTCTTCTCTAAGAGAAAACCTCCTACATGAATGTCCCTCTCAATTAGGACTCTCCTAACTAGAGTCCTAACAGAATGTCCATCTCAATTAGGACTCTCCTAGCTAGAGTCCTAACAGAATGTCCCTCTCAATTAGGACTCTCCTAGCTAAAATCCTAACAGTTTTACATGAATGTCCCTCTCAATTATGACTCTCCTAGCTAGAGTCCTAACAATTTGATTCCTTAGTTATGGATTTAGAGAATATAGATGCGAAAATTGATGACGAGGATAAGGCCCTGTTACTTTTGTGTTATCTTCCCCAATCTTTTAAGCATTTCCATGATACTATGATTTATGAAAAAGAAATAATTTCATATTAGGAAATTAAATCTGCACTAAAATCTAAGGAGCAGATAGACAGAGATATCACTAGGGAAAGTAGAGGGAATCAGGCTGAGGGTCTGGTTGTCAGGGGTAGAATGGATAAAAGAGAATTTGACAATAGTAGATCTAAATCTAGATCTAAATCCAAACATAGAAATTTGGAGTGCAGATATTATCATAAAATGGGGCACATTAAGGTTGATTATTTTAAATTGAAAAATAAATTAAAGCAAAAGGGAAAAATTATTGAGAAAACTACTAAATCTGCTGAAGCTAGTGTAGCAACTGATGAGAATGTTGGAAATATTTTCTTTGCTACTGATGATAGGATGAGGTCTACAAATGAATGAATTTTATATTCGGGCTGTTCTTATCACATGTGTCCCAATAAAGATTTGTTTTCCACATATGAATATTGTAATGGTGGAATTGTTTTGATGGGCAATAATGCCGTGTGTGATGTTGTTGGTAGAGGCACAATCCGAATTAAAATGCATAATGGTATTGTGACGACGCTTACTAATGTTAGACATGTTCTTAATTTAAAAAAGAATCTCATCTCTTTAGGCATCCTAGAGGCTCTTGGGAGTAAATACGTAGCTGAAGGTGGAGTTATAAAAGTTTCTAGAAGTGCCTTTGTTGTTATGAAAGCTTGTAGGTCTGGTAGCTTGTATATTTTGTAGGGAGCTACTATCACAGGCTCAGTTGCAGTATCATCATTATTATTGTCTGATTCTGACATTACCAAATTATGGCATATACATTTGGGTCATATGAGTGAAAAAAATTGGAGCATATTGAGCAAAAGGGGTCTTCTTTGCGGACAGAGTATTAGGCCATTGGATTTTTATGAACACTGCATTTTTCGAAAGCAGAAAAGAGTCAGCTTCAATTCTCCAGCAGTTCATAAAACAAAAGATACTCTTAACTATATTCATTCAGACCTTTGGGCCAGCTCATGTTCAGTCTAAGGGTGGTGTCAGGTATATGTTGACTTTCATTGACAATTATTCTAGGAAAGTTTGGGTTTATTTTTTGAAGCATAAAAATGATGTTTTTCTAACCTTTAAACAATGTAAGGCTTTGATTGAGAAGCAAACAGATAAACAGATTAAGCAGCATCGAACATATAATGGCATAGAATTTTGTAAATGTAACTTTGATGAATTTTGCAAAAATGAATAAATTGTTTGTCATTGTACTGTTAGGATGACGCCTTAACAAAATGGTATGACCGAACATATAAACACAACACTCTTGGAGAGAGCAAGGTGTATGATCTCAAATACAGGGTTGACAAAGGACTTTTTGGCAGAGATAATTAATATAGCCTGTTACGTTGTCAACCGCACTCCTTTTGCGGCATTTAACTTTAAAATTCCGGAGGAAGTTTGGTCAGATACTCCTGCTGATTACTCTGATTTAAAAATTTTTGGATGTCCAACATACATGCATATAAATGAAGAAAAATTAGAGTCTCGAGCTAAAAGGTGCATTTTCCTTGGGTATGCTTCTGGGGTGAAAGAATACAGATTATGGTGTTCTGATCCCAAATTCTCCAAATTTATAATCAATAGAGATATTACTTTTGATGAATTGTCTATGTTATCTTCTAAAGAAGAATCTACTAGTTGTACAAATGATAGTGCGCAGAAGTAGGTAGAGCTTGAGATTGGTAGTTATAATTCTTTTCAGTCTAACTCTTCTACTCAAAGAATACCAATAGATGGTCCTGAGTCTACTGACGAAGTTGATCCAGAGAAAGAGCAATATTCCATAGCCAAAGATAGACCACGGAGAGATATTCAACCATCACAAAGATATGCAAATTTGGTTGCATATGCTTTGTTTGTTATAGAAGAAATAAGTGAAGTTAGTGAGCCTACTACCTACTCAGATGCAATTTCTTATGATAATTCCGCTGAGTGGTTGATTGCGATGAATGAAGAAATAGAATCTCTCCATCAGAATAGAACTTGGGATCTTGTGAAGCCGCATTCGGGTAAGAAAATTGTTGGATACAAATGGGATACTATTGTTGAGGGAAAGGTCATTGTTCAGAAAATTCATACGAAGGACAATTCAATTGATATGTTTACGAAGCCTCTTCTAGTTTACAAGTTCAAGTAGTGCTTGGATTTGGTTGGTGTTCATTGTTAGTGATTGCCCGTTGGGGCTTTTGTGAAGAAGGTGGAGCAAGTTTTGTTGGGACATGTCAAAGTGGAGATTTGTTAGTTTGTTATCTCCTGTTGCAACTATAAATAAGGGCCTGAAGTCAGAAGCACCACAAGACAAACCTAAGTGTTTACTTTGGGTTTAAGTCCACACTCAATTAAATAGTTTGAGTATTTCTTGTTTAATAGATTCGGGTATTTTATGGCCTAGAAACATCTTCTTAAAACATTTATAATAGTCCATCTTTTATAGTAGTGATTTGCTCCTCTTTTGTCCGTGGATGTAGGTCAATTGATCGAACCACGTAAATTTGGTATTCTTGTCGCTTTTATTATTTCTACTTTATTGTTTTTATTGGGTTATCAAAATTACCCTTTGGTAAATTTTCTAAGGCTAAATCTAACAATATTTTTTAGGAATATGATTGTATGATCCAACTAAACGAATCATTTGTATAACGAAAAAAAGAAAATCTTTAATCACATGTACTTGCACTTGGCAGAAGTTATAATACCAAAAAAAAAATAAGAACTTATGATGTCATAAGAAAGTTATAATTTTCATATTTATGTATGTCAAAGTTTAGAGGGTTAAATTTTTTGTTTGGAGGCGAGAATGTAACATATTTCCCATGTTCTACTTAAGGATCTACATATAAGTTTTACTAATTTGTAAGGATGGAGTCAAAAGGAATTTTTTGTGCGAGAAGAAATTCTAAGATTTCTTTAAGTAATATATAATCTTTAAGAACATAATTATGTGGGCTATCTCTGTACCCTAAAAAGAAACTCACATAGGATTTTGCACCGGACCTGAGAACGGTTTACAATATTTTTAAGTTGAATAGAGAGCGGCTTACAAAATTTTAGTGGTATACTATGGGCTCAGTCCCGTGGACTAAACCTACTGATTTATGGAGCCTGTGGATGCATGAACTTGAATATGGATACATGGGCTCAGTCCAGGCTCATGTCTATGGATACATGACTGTGGGCCTGCTTCCCATGGACTTGGCCTAACCTTACAGGCTCAGTCATTCTAATTAATTAATTACTTAATTAATTAACTAATTCACAGTTTAATAAAACTATTAATCAACATAATAAAAATTAAATAACAATTAAAAAATAGAAAACCTACATATTTCCTCTTTTTATTTCTCTCTCTCTCTCTTTTTCTTTTTCTTCTCCTTTATTCTTCAATTCTTCTGTTAATAGGGGGTAATAAGGTAGGTTGATGTCAAAATTAAAATTTTACATTTTAGTCACACCAAGACTTATAATTACATATAAGTCCAACGATTTACAAAAGATCCATCCACGTATCCTTGTAATAAATTACAGATTAGTCACAGAATAGTTTTTTGAAGAAGCGATGGGCATAGCATTTGTGCATCAACAATGAACAATGTGGCTATTAAGACATTAGACAATGGTTGGAAATATATATATATATATATGTTTGTGTGTGTGTGTGACAATTGGTATGTAGTATTCACCACAAGAAATTGTAGCTTCTTATGACATCACGGATTCACCACATCTATCTTGGTGAATAGGAGGTCCTGTATAACTAGGACAGACGATTGTTGCATGTATACCCAGAACCAGTAGTTAACAGTGTGTTATCCGCAGCAGCGCCACCTTTTAGAGTGCCCGATATGAGAGTGTGGAAAGTATTTACTTGCTCAAGCATTTTATGAACCGCTGCCATGGTTGGCCTCTCCGATGGATCTAATTCTAGGCATTTTTCTGCAATGCGGAAGACTTCCTTGACATCTTCAACAGGAAAGCATGACAGCGCTGTATCCACAGCATGTTCTTCCCTTTTTTCTTCGACAATACATTTTACCTGTTGAACCAAAAAGCCCAATATAAGGTAAAGTCATCAGAACACATTGTAAGATGAGCAAATTGGAAAGAATACACATCATAAATACACTAGCTCAGAAGTAGCATCTGGTGGAATTCATTGGATAATTGTGGTAGGAGGCTGGATGTCGGAAGCTAAACCAGTTCATGCAAAATTACAAAATTTCTTTTAATATCTTCACAATCTATTCCACGTGTTATTTCACACAATGTAAAACTTACATCTACTAATAGAATTGGTATAAAAGCTAACACAATTTTTTTATTGACCAAACTACATTTAAACCCCACTGTATAACAGAATTTTCTCTTGTATATGATGGACAGGCTTTTACATGAGTAATTTAGTATTATATCATGATAATCCAGTAGACTTACAAAACTCATGATTCTGGAAATCTTTATTTTCGTCAGTGATCTACTGCTTTATTCAGTTTCCTCGTGCATGTCTGCATAATGTAACAGAACATCAAATAATTATGAGAATGTGAATCTCGTATAAATGCTCCATGAGATTGTGCCAAACTCTTTGAGATGGATATTTAGTTCCCAAAGAACATGAAATTACACATCCAAAAAACTATCGGTCATTACAAGATTCACTCTGGTTTATTCAGTCAGCGATCTACTGCTTTTTACTGTACCAAGCACTTTATTTTGGTCAGCAATCTGCTGCTTTATTCAGTTTCCTTGTACAAATCTACATAATGTAGTAGGACATCAAATAATTGTGAGAATGTGAATCTCGTTCAAACGCTTCATCAGGATTGTACCAAACTCTTTGAGATGGATATTTAGTTCCCAGAGAACATGAAATTACACATCCAAAATACTGCCTGCGGTTATATGACTAGCTCTGGTTTATTAATAATTGGACATCCAATAAAGCAGTAGTTTAAAGCAATATGTAAAAATATCTCTCAAGTTGTCTAAGACGACACATATTTTGAGTACAGATGATACGTTGACTCTTATTCTAGTATCATGGATTGACTCAGTAATATATTTGTTTTGAATATGCTTATATAGATAATCATAACACGGGAAACCCCTACAGTGTACAAATATCAAATGTCTACTACTTACCCAGGTTGCAAGTTTTGTGCCTTCTTCCAAAAACAATTCATCGGTTGGCCTCCTGCCAGTTAAAAGTTCAAGCAAAACCACACCAAAGCTGTAAACATCTCCTTTTGTAGTTGCTTTACCCGTGTCAAAATATTCTGCAAAACTCTGATGAATTAAGCCTTTTTCATGATCCAGGTATAGAAATTGACACAGACTAAAATTTGTGGTCAGTCAATCACATTACCGGGAGCTAGATAACCAAAAGTTCCTGCAACAACTGTTGAAACATGGCTCTGATCTGGTTTCATTAGTGTGGCTAATCCAAAATCAGAAACCCTTGCCTCCATGTTATGATCCAACAGTATATTGCTTGATTTGATATCTCTGTGGATTATGTGAGGTATACAATCATGATGCAGATATGATATACCCCTTGCTGCACCAACAGCTATTTTGCATCTCGTAGGCCAATCAAGAGGTTTCACTTTGCTCAAATTGCCTGTATCAGAAACTAGTAAGAAACTAAACTCCACTTAATATCATATGATATGAAATCTAGATTTATTTAAAGACATTCAGTTTACTACCATGAAGCAATGCATCCAAGCTTCCATTTGGCATCAGTTCATATATAAGAAAATTAAACTGAGGTGCGATATAATATCCGTTAAGACTAGCAATGTTTCTGTGCTTTATATCACCCATAGCATCCAGCTCTCTTTCAAATCCACAGTCTCTATCGGTAGTTCCCTTGTTCAGTCTCTTCACTGCAAAGGCGGTGGTGTCATCAATTGCCAATCTGTAGACTGTACCAGAGCCTCCAGATCCAATAATATCCTTGCTCGACAACTCCATGAGCTTCTTGACGAAGATCTTTGAGCTCAGAGATTGTATCGTGGGAGACCTGAATATTACCAGCCTTCCACCTGTTACCATGAAATGTCAGCAACCTACAACAAGTGCCGTGTCTAAGATGTGCTGTGCCGTGGAAGTACAGAAGGTAACCTGACAAAGTATCTTGGATGATCTTATGTTTCCGAGTCCATCTTCTGTAGAGGAGGCACGAAACAACAATCTTTGATATCACAAATGCAAGACAACTTATTGTAATGTAAAGTGCTAAAGCAGTAGATCCAGTCATATCTTGGATCCAAAAGCTTTTCTTTTGTTGAGGAGAGAATCTAAAGGTCAAATATAGTGTTTCTTATTCTCTTTTAGCCTTGGTACAAAAAGCCCTGCATCAAAATTGGAAGTAAATGCTCAGACATAAAATTGAATTCATAGGATCTCCTGGTTTCAATATAAGATATTTACACATTATGTTTTTGTTCCTGCAAAATGGAACTTGCAACATATATTTATAAGCTGTGGGGAAAATAGAGTGTCTTTTTTTGTGACTAAAGATCATAACATACACGAGAGTTGACATGCATATGATATGAAATTTTATGACTTATCCAGAGAAATTATAATCAAACATGTCGCCCTTTTGCCCATCCGCGAGAAGGTAATGCACACCAGCTTTCATTCTAATATAATTCATGCCATCAGAAAAAAAGATCATTCTCTTGATGATAGGCTACCGTGGCATAAGCTACATACTATTGAAAAATATGTTCTTGGGTTTATAGATAGGAGTGCTTACCACAAAGGAAGCTGCAGAGTTGTACTTCCTCCCTCCGATCAAATGTATTGCTTTGAAGAAGCGAATTGCATCTCAGGAAATGCTGAAGGGAGCAGCAGTCGCTGCCCCATGGAGTTGGAGCTGGGACTTGTCATCTGCACGTGTTGGAGATTATGGAAGGGCAAGTGTCCATCGATGGCCAGTTTGGTGGAGAACGCCACGAAGTCAACCAATTAAAACTGCTGAGTCATGTGAAAAGCTGACCTACAACTCCTGCTTTCGCTGTCTGCTGGCACATTAATTTCCTTCTCGTCGATTCAGTTGTCTACCCACCGTTCTTAGAAATTCCTGGCAGAGGAACTTATCATGCAGTAGCCGCAATGTAAAACAACTCCACAAAACTTATCCATCACGCATGTGAGAAAAGTGTTTCGTCGGTCCCTTAAGCGAAATGAAGCTTTTCTTGCTATTATGTTAGGAAAACAAAGATTGGAAAGAAAAAAAAAATCATTTCTTGCTTGTCATCAAGCTATGAGTTAAGCCGGAAAGCTAAAGCCAGTGAACATGTGGAGTATGCTCTTGAAGTGTGAATCAGAATGTTCAGATGAATGGCGATGAAACATCAGATTCAAAGATATCACCTTGGTCACTGATTTGGCATCCAAAATCTCCGGAATTTAACCCACCTGACGTTGACAAGGAAGAAAAAAAGTGTTTGGAGCGTCGGTTTCAGAACAGGCGAGCTGTCGGCGGCATTGCATCTGTACTGCGCTAATGACAGCGCTTCGATTTCACACCAGAATACCACCACCACCGACACTATTGAAGTCAAACAAGTGCGATGTATCCGACAGAAGACTTGGACACCTGGTAAGTTCAGCATTTCTCGCGGAGCCAGTTCTTTTGTCTGTGTCTTTGTCAACGTAGGATGTGGACCGGTTTGCATCTAATGCAACGATGCGTTAGAAGTAGGATAACAATCGTGAGGAAAGGTCTTTAGAAACTGCTCTGCTGTCTTGATAAGGACGGGTTCAGGCCAGGCCCTCTTGAGCCGTTGGCTTAGGGCACCGGCTGCAACTTTTCCCACGGACAATCTGTCGAACAAGTGGGCTGCACCTTAAAAGCAGAAGAGACGGAGAAGACTGAAGGCCTGCTTGCTTCAGTGCTTGTTCAACGATCCAAAACAAAGAACAAGAATAGAAACGAGGGCTTCCTGTGGACAATCCTCCGGAGGGTCCGAGTAACCTCCGATGGCTCCCGATCCAGCTCGAATACCTACCATAAAACCTAGCAGCATGACGGAATAAGACTACATCTATCATGATGAATGCACAAAATACAAGCTAGCTTTTGGTGGGTTCGAGGGTGACGTGGCAATTTGATTCCCCGGAAACTATTTTGGAACATATTACACGTAGATTGTCCGTTTCTGAGTTGTTCTTTAAAATATCTCATTCTCAATTTGGAATATTATCATCTGTATAAAAAATATATTTTTTTATTTACTTATTAGGGCCATGAGCTTTTGAATAATAGTTATTGAATCTGTTTAGTCTATTTGTTTATTGAGTTGGTTTGATTCGGTTAGAGTCAAGTAGAGGTTTATCTAATATTTATTTATTATTAGAGTTCAAGTCCTGATGGACTCTAGGTGGAACTCTATAAATAGGAATGTAATTGCTTCTTTCTTTTCAGTTATCAATGAAAAATACTATTCTGTCTTTTGACAAACCTTAGGAGGTTGATCCCCTCGAAGCGATCAAGGAGGGCCGATCCCCTCGAAGCGATCAAGGAGGCCGATCCCCTCGAAGAGATCATTATCATTCCCTTTTCTCTCATTTCTTTCACGATAAGATCTTAGGGTCTTATCAATTGATATCAAAGCGACGATAAGACTTTAGGGTCTTATCAACTCTTCAACTTCGTGGGGCAATCCTTCGGACGTCAATCCACTACGAACACCATGTTTCAGCACCATAAACCATGGCACGAATGCTCAGAACCTAGCGTACAAACATCCATCCATCCATCTGCACAACCTGAGGAGCAATAGTCGTGTCGTTTCCGTCGTCAAGTTCTCCCCCGACGGCTCCCTCCTCCCCCTCATACTACAATTCTACTCGAATAGAAATATTTCAAAAGGCAAAACCAATCAGAACTTTCAATTATTTTTCTTGTCAAAAACTCTACAGTTCTTGGAAAGCCAATATGCAATACAACTGAGAGCAGGACAAGACATTAGTGACCAAAAACCTACAACCTTTAAATCCAAACAAAAAAAGAATGAACCTTTAGGAGAGGCATGTGATGGGGATATAAACAGGAATAATCTTTGTATATGAACAAATACTAAAAAATCATAATACGCAGCGGAATTAAATGGAACAACAATAAAATAGAACACCAAGATATACGTGGAAAACCCCTCCAATGTGAAGGGTAAAAATCACGGGGCAAACTAGAGATAATCCACTGTGAGAATAATGAATATACAAATCTCAATCTCTTGCCCTAAACCCTAGCAACAATCATAAGAGAATAACTGGGATACAAGGATCACGTCACTACCTACAATATCTAAAACCTCCCTAAGTAATCATAGCAAGAGTCTACTGTAGATTTGATCTAACCTGAGATGAGAACACTGCTAGATGATTGAGAACAGTCTCTTTGCGTTGTCCTTATCTTCTTCCCTTTCTTTCTTTTCCTTTTCTGCCTTGTTTTCCTCCTTTTCTTTGGAATCTCATGGTTGTGTTCTTCTCCCACGTTGCTGCCCTATTTATGCCTTTTTCTGTCTCCAAAAATGTAGCCACCACATCGTCGGCATATCTCTTGTCTTTCTTTTGGTAAAGTTTTTGTCAACATGTCTGCTTCGTTGTCATCTGTGTGAATTTTCTGAAGCTGCAACTGCTTCTCTTCAAATACATTTCGAATCCAGTGGTATCTGACATCTATATGCTTTGACTTGGAATGAAACATTGGGTTCTTACACAAATGGATGACACTCTAGCTATCACAATGCACCACATAATTTTCTTATTTCAACCCCAATTCTTGTAAGAATTCTTTTATCCATAACATTTCTTTGCATACCTTTGTAGCAGCAATATATTCTGCTTCTGTGGTGAAGAAAGCAATGCACCTTTGTAACTTGGATTGCTATGACACAGCTCCCCCTACAAAAGTAAGTACATAACCTGAAGTAGACTTTCTCGTATCTATATCTCTTGTCATATCTGCATTTGTGTAACTTGTCAACACGTATGGTCCACCTCCAAAGCTTAAACAAACCTTAGAGCTTCCTTTGAGATATCTAAAAATCCACTTCACTACTGCCCAGTGCTCTTTGCCTGGATTTGCAAGAAATCTGCTAGTAACACCAACTACATATGCGATGTCTAGCCTCGTACATACCATTGCATACATTAAACTTCCAACTGCTGAAGCATATGGAACCTTTTGCATTTTCTTCTTCTCCTCATCACTTGACGGACTCTGTTCTGAGCACAACTTGAAGTGACCTGCAAGAGAAGAACCAACTGGTTTTGCATTGCTCATACTGAATCTTTCTAATATCTTCTCGATGTATTTCTCCTATGACAACCAAATCTTCTTATTTTTCCTGTCACGGGAAATCTGCATACCTAGTATTTACTTTGCTGGCCCCATGTCCTTTATTGCAAAAGACTCACTCAGTTCCTTCTTCAATTTATCAATTTTAGACATATCTTTTCCAAGAATAAGCATGTCATCAACATAAAGTAAGAGAATAATAAATTCCTCACCAAACTTTCTGTATCCATTTTCTATTGTATCCATTTTCTATCATAAATGAATCAAACTTTCTGTACCACTATCTTGGAGCTTGCTTTAGCCCATACAAGTTTTTCTTCAATTTGCAGACAAAGTTCTCTTTACCTTTAACTTTGAAGCCTTCTAGTTGCTCCATATAAATTTCCTCCTCCAAATCCCCATGAAGGAAAGATGTCTTCACATCTAACTGCTCAACCTCCAAGTCCTGGCTAGTAGCAATACCAAGAGCAACATGAATAAAAGACATTTTAACAACAGGAGAAAAAATCTCTTCAAAGTCAATACCTTTCTTTTGACAACCAAAGCCTTTCACAACGAATCTAACTTTGTACTTTGGGAACAATATTCTTGAGCCTTCAACCTGAAAACCCACTTATTCTTCAAAGCTCTCATTCCATTTGGTAGTAGCACCAAATCATAAGTGTGGTTCTTCTAAAGAGTATTCATCTCTTCCTGCATAGCAACTAACAACTTCTCTTTCTGCTCACTTTCAACTGCTTCCTAGTAACTCTCTGGTTCACCTGCATCAGTAAGCATCACATACTCATATGTAGAGTATCTTTTGGAAGGTTGACGTTGTCTAGAAGATCTTCTTAACTGAGGTTCTACTAGAACTTGCTCTCCTACTTCTTCTTGCTCAACATGTCCTACAGGTAGATCAACGTTAGGCTCTACACTATCTTCCTGCACATCTCCCCCATCACCCTGATATATTGGAGGAATAACTGGGTCACAATCTGCTAATCCTTCTGTAGAAGTATTGGCTGATGCCTTCTTCTTCAAATATTCAAAAGTTTGATCCTCAAAGAAGACTACATCTGTGCTTCTAAACACCTTATGCTTTTCTGGATCCCAAAGCTTGTAACCAAAATAATCATGTGAGTAACCAAGAAAAATACATTCTTTAGTCTTACCATCCAGCTTGGACCTCTCATTATCTGGAACATGTGTAAATGCACGACAACCAAATACTCTCAAATGCTTGTAGGAAACATCTTTCCCTGACCATACATACTCTGCAACATCACCATCAAGGGTTATACATGGTGATAAGTTTACATCAACTACAGTCCTCAAAGCCTCATCCCAAAACCTTTTGGGTAGCTTGGCCTGTGAAAGCATACATCTCATCTTTTCCATGATGGTGCGGTTCATCCTCTCTACAATTGCATTATGCTGAGGTGTACCATGAACTATCATCTCATGTTAGATCTCATGTGACCTGCAATAGTCATTAAACAATCCTGTATACTCACCACCATTATTTGATCATATGCATTTCAATTTCCTTTATATCTCCCTTTCAACCCTAGCATGAAACTCTTTGAAGACATTAATAACCTGATCTTTGGTCTTCAAAGCATAGGCCCAAACTTTCCTGGAAAAATTATCTATAAAAGTGACAAAATAAAGTGCAACACTTATACCAAGAACATCAACAGATCCACCAGGAGTTTTTGTCCTCAAAGGACTACATACATCTGTATAAACATGGTCTAAGGTATGTATTTTTCTAGACAAAGCAGGACTAGAAAATGAAACTCTATGTTGTTTACTTGCCAAACAATCAATACAAGGGATTAGATGTATACCTTTGAGGTCTGGTAATACCTCTCTCTTGGAAAGAGCTTATAGCCCCTTCTCGCTCATGTGTCCCAATCGCCTATGCCACAACTCCATGCTGAAGTCTTTTTCTATAGCATTTAACTACTCACCATAAGCTTTAGCCTGCAACTTGTACAAAGTATGACATTTCTTTCCATTAGCTATAACAAGAGAACCCTTACTAAGCTTTCATTGCCCTTTGTGAAATCTGCTATCATAGTCTTCATCATCTAGGCTTCCAACTGAAATTAAATTCAGCCTCACGTCAACCACATGCCTCACATCCTTAAGCATCAACTTGCAGCCAAGGTTGGTCTTTAAATGGATATAACCCATGCCTATGATGTTTATTGTGCCATAGTTGCCCATCTTGACAACACCAAAATTTACAGACCTGTATGTAGCAAAAAACTCCCTCCGTGATGTAGCATGATAAGAAGCACCTGTGTCAATCACCCACTCAAGATCCTGACACACACAAGAAAAAATATCATCAGAAGGAGACAAAATCAAATAATCACCACCCTGCACTATAGTTGTGATATTATCTTTTGACTCTATAGACTCCACTTCTTTCCCCTTTTTCTTGCTCTTCTTAGGTTGCTTACATTGGTTCTTGTAATGTCCTTTCTCACCATAATTATAGCAAACAATTTCTTTTCTTGATCTTGACTTGCTTCTACCCATGCATGAACTGTTTCTAGACTTTGACTTTCCTTTGTTTTCTGAGATAAGTGCATGTGAATCATTCTGAGATGTTGCCGAACTCTTTCTTCTCAACTTCTCATTCAACAAACTGCTTGACTTATAGTGACAACACCATCTGGTGCAAAATTACTAAGGGAAACCACCAGTGTCTCCCAACTTTCTAGTAATGAACTGAGAAGTAACAATGCCTGCAACTCATCATCAAGAGACATTTTCAGAGAGGATAACTGGTTAGTAATACTTTGCATTTCATTCAAATGTTCAGCAATAGAAGCACCCTCTCTATATTTTAGGTTCACAAGTTTTTTTATCAAAAAAGCTTTGTTGCCGGTTGTTTTTCTTTCATAGAGACTTTCCAACTTTTTTCAAAGAGAATATGCAGAAATTTTAGTAAAAACATGATGAAAGACACTATCATCAAGCCACTATCGAATAAATCCAATTGTTTTTCGATCTAACCTCTTCCACTCATCATCTGTCATAGTTATGGGTTTTGCACTATCCCTCTGCAAAGGTTCATACAAATCTTTGCAATACAAGAGATCTTCTATTCTTGGTTTCCATATCATCCAATTGTTTTCATTTAAACTAATCATATGAGAAACATTACTAGCCTCCATGTTCAAATACAAAATTTAAATCACAAAAACCCTTTGCTCTGATACTAGTTGATGGGAATATAAACAAGAATAACCTTTGTATATGAACAAATACTAGAAAACCATAATACGCAGTAGAATTAAATGAAACAATAATCAAATAGAACACCAAGATATACGTGGAAAACTCCTCCAATGTGAAGGGTAAAAACCACGGGGCAAACTAGAGATAATCCACTATGAGAATAATGAATATACAAATCTCAATCTCTTGCCCTAAACCCTAGCAACAATCACAATAGAATAACTGGGATACAAGGATCACGTCATTGCCTACAATATCTAAAACCTCCCCAAGTAATCACAGCAAGAGTCTACTGTAGATTTGATCTAACTTGAGATGAGAACACTACTAGATGATTGAGAACCGTCTCTCTACGTTGTCCTTGTCTTCTTCCCTTTCTTTATCTTCCTTTTCTACCTTGTTTTTCTCCTTTTCTTTTGAATCTCGTGGCTGTGTTCTTCTCCCACGTTGCTGCCCTATTTATGTCTTTTTCTACCTCCAAAAACATAGCCACCATACCCTCTAATGTTAATTAGAGTTAGGTTAAGAGAGGATGTGGGCAATGGGCTACCCAAGCCCACTATGGGCTGAATCTGTGGGCTTCCCGCCCTAACAGCGTGTGCACATCATCCAGCGTGCTGTTAGGTGTGATCCACGCTGTCTCAAGCTCCTCCATTGAGAACTCTACTACGATGTTCAACAGTGGCCTGAAAGTCTAGGGAAGCGAAAAAACAAGAACAGGAGCAACCATCGGAATCCCTAGGGAACAAAGAAATTTCCCTGCAAAGGGAGACACCTTTACGACAGGAGGCGCTCACATGGAAGAAGTCGAGGACGACGGCGAGCGGTGGCTGGACAAGCAGGGTGATCACCCTCCCAGCCTTCTACTGCTCCTGCTTCTCCCATCGGGTGATGGGGTGACGCTCCGACAGTGGAGGCTGCGCGACGGCGGAGGGGCGGGCGGGGAAGGCTCAGGCGGAACGGGCCATAAGTCGTCCTCTGATTGGGAGGACCCTTCCGCTGGTAGGGATGGCGTGGTGCGGTCTCGTAAAATAATTTAATTAAAAAAATCAGAATTAGAATTAGAGTGTTTATAAATAATAAAGTATTTATTTTATTAATTTTTAAAAAATTATAAATAGTAATAGAGTTGTTAATAGTAGAAAGGAAGCTCTAGTAAGCTCCTTCCTTTTATTTTTTTTATTTTTCAAAGGTGCCTTGAGATTTCTCAAATGATATCTTATTTTAAATAATGTCTAAAATACTCTTGCATTACACTCAATGATATTGTTCTCATTAGGATTAGAGTAATAGTGGGTGGACTGAATATAGCATTTTCAAACAGGTTTTATATTATTTTTATTATGATGGTTAAAATAGATTTTTTTTATTTAAGTGATATATTTTTAAATTATTATAAAATATTTATTTGAATCCTACTATAATACACAAATAATTTATAATATGTTATAGTTTCATTTGTTTGACTTATGGTGTTTTTTAATAGTATAAGATAGTGTCATGTTTTTTTTTTTGTTAAGGTACTAAAAACTTTGTAAAGCTATTAAAAAAATAGAGTTAATGTCCATTTTAATCTGATTATCATCATAGACCACTTAAACCCTTATGATTTACTCGTATCAAAAATAACTTCTATATTTTCAAAAACGTAATATATAAGCCCCCGTTAAGTTTGAGTTAATAAACATTAGAGTCTGTTTACATGACATACTGACTCACAATTAATCATTAATAAATAACACATATAATTTAAGTTTAAAAAATGATTAATGTCCATTTTAGCCCTTGTGATTTTGGTCATGGACCACTTAAGTCCTTCTGGTATACTCATGTTTAAAATAACCCCTATATTTTAAAAAACGTAGCATATAAGCCCCTCTTATCAAGTCTGAATTAACAGCATAATAAATTATTAATATAATGACACAGGTAATTTAAGTTTAAAAAAGTAGGAGCGGCCAAAGGTGGAGGTGATGGAGAGTTGGACCATCACATCATTAGCGTGGAGAGTGGGGACACAGGAGAGGATGAAGTGAGAGATGATGGGGATGAAGATGCCCAAGAGAAGGAAGAGGCACCAAGAGACTACCGTATGCTTAGTATCGGACTAGTCGACGCACATCCACCTGAGACAGGATTTGGAAGCTCATAAGTTCGTCGTTAGCGCAGGAGAGGCTATATGTATACAACGCCCTACTAGGCAGCAACGACTTGGTGCTACTACTAGTGGTCGCTTCCACGACGATGCCTCCTCCCGCCATTGATGGTGGTCTTAGTTTTTTTTAACTTAAATTATATGTGTCATTATATTAATGGTTTATTCTGAGTCAGCATGTCATGTAAGTAGACTTCAACGTTTGTTAACCCAGACTTGACGGGAGGGGCTTATATACTATATATTTTTAAAATATAAAGATTATTTTAGACACGAATAAACCATAAGAGCTTAAGTAGTCCATGGTTAAAACCACATGAGCTAAAATAGACATTAATTATTTTTTAAACTTAAATTATATGTGTTATTATATTAACAGTTTATTGTGAGTCCGTATATCACATAAGCAAACTCTAACGTTTGTTAACTCAGACTTAACGGGAGGGGCTTATATGTTACATTTTTTAAAATATATGGGTTATTTTAGGTACGAGTAAACTATAAGGGCTTAAGTGATATATTGTCAAAACCACATAGACTAAAATGGACCTTAATCCTAAAAAATATCATAAGTAATATCATATTATCTCTTTAGTTTTCATTACTTGTAGATAATTATATACTAATTTTTTAGGCTTATAATTTGTTTGATTGAGGTTAGAACCATATGGGTCATTTATTATATTTTTAAATAAATTTTATAGTATTTTTATTATGGTGGTCAAAATACTATAACCACTAATTTTTACTTTTTATGATAGTATTTTTAGTATGTTTTAATTTCATTTTGACTCACTTATAGTGTTCTCTAATAATGTTGAAATATTTTTGTTGAGGTGCTGAAAACATTATAAAGCTATTAAAAAATAGTATAAGTGATATTTATGATTCTTTTATTATGATTACTTATAGATCATTACAATATCAAAGTTTTAGATTTATAATTCATTTAAATGAGGTTAGGAGTCCATTTATATCATATATAATATTTTTAAATAGATTTTATAATGTTTTAAAATAAACTTTATAATGTTTTTGGCCATTGCGCTCTAAGAAACCCTAGTCCCACAGGGTGTCTATGAGCTAATCGTATAATTGGATATGATACAGAAATATTTTAGATATTATTTGAAATAGATATTATCATAAAGAAAGACGCCTATCTATTCTTATTCTATTCTAAGCACACTGTGTTATATCCCCGATACCACTCGCCTTAAGATTAGTGTTGATGATTTTTGCAAAGCTGCATTTCAATTCGATCACATATTCTAATAGGATTAAAGATCATTTAGCCCTTGTGATTTTGATCATATATTTCTTAAGCCCTTATAATTTATTCGTGTCTAAAATAACCCCTACATTTTAAAAAAATATAACATATAAGCCCCTCAATCAAGTTTGAGTTAACAAACGTTAGATTTTGCTTACGTAGCATGCTGACTCATATTAAACTATTAATATAATAACACGTGTAATTTAGGATTAAGGTCTATTTTAGCTCTTGTAGTTTTGGTCATAGACCTCTTAAACCTTTTTTATTTACTTATGTCTAAAATTAACCCTTGTATTTTCAAAAACATAGCATATAGTCCTTCCTGTCAAATCTAGTTAACGAATGTTAAAGTCTGCTTACATGACATATTGACTCATAATAAACTATTAATATAATAACATATAATTTAAGTTAAAAAAACTAAGACCTCCATCAATGATGAGAGGAGGCGTCATGGAAGTGACCACCAATAGTAACACTGAGCCATTGCTGCCTAATAGGGTATCGTATGCATGCATCCTCTCCCCCATTGATAATGAGCTCAAGAGCTTCCAACGCCCTATTAAGCAGCAACGATTCGATGTTATTGTTGGTGGTCTCTTCCATGATAATACCTCATCCCGTCATTGATGGAGGTCTTATTTTTTTAAACTTAAATTATATATATAATATATTTATGGTTTATTATGAGGCACCATGCAGCGTAAGTAGACTTTAATGTCTGTTAACTCAAATTTAATGGAAGGAACTTATATACTATATTTTTGAAAATATATGGATTATTTTAGATACGACTAAACAATAAGAACTTAAGAGGTCCATGGCCAAAATCATATTAACTAAAATGATTCTTAATCCTAAATTATATATATCATTATATTAATAATTTATTATGAATCAGCATATCACGTAAGTATACTTTAACATCATGATTCAAATTTGACAAGAGAAACTTATATATTATGTTTTTTAAAATATAAAAATTATTTTAGATATAAATAAATCAAATTAATTAAAATAAATCTTAAATCGTTCTAATACAATTCAAACAACTGTGATATGAGTCGACAAAAAAGTCATCGACCCGATCTAATCCAAAAAAAAAGAAAAGAAAAAAATCTCTTGTCAAATAGGCAACGCATTGCTTACTTTGGCCGACAGCTCTAAAAGCATCATCACCAGGCATTGCCTCCTCGTTTCTTTGAGTCCGTCCACTCGGCCTCTTAACCTCTTTGCTCGTGGTAGAGCTTTCAATGAATGCAACATCCAACATGGCATTAAACACACAGCACCGGATCTTAGGTTTCAGCTGAAAAGATTGCCTAGTCTGAAAATATCAACACTGTGGCGGCACTAACTCGGTGGAGCTGTCAACTATCGAGAATCGAAGGTCAAAGTATCAGCTGTAGACTTCAGCATGCCTCCACTAACTATCCACTTGCATGCATGCATGCTATTATTGCCTACAAAGCCTCCCAAAAGTTCTTATTGTGCGCTACGTTGCAGCAAAAAGAGATGGAAGTGATAGGAACGGTAAACCTATGCTGATATATTTCAGTGGTGACTCGGAGAGCACTCCATTGACTTCCTGATGGGGAAAACATGTCTCGTATAACAAGAAAGCAAATGGTGACCATGTTGAAGCAATGATCTTGGCTATTAAGCGATCTCATAATTAAATTGACGTATTATCTATAGTAATATATTTGAGGGTCTTTCTATACCTCATTGTAAACCTGTCTTTATTATGAAGACATCCCAACACAACCATGGTTGAGTTCGACTTTAGGGCATCCAAAGTGAATTGCCGTGTACAAAGCATATGTTGCATATTGCGTACATGGTAGGATGCATATCATCACTCGTATTGATGAATTGGTGCCAACATGCATGTCATCATCAACATTGATATTACATGACATATAAAAACACATGTTTTCTTTTTTTTTTTGCTGTTGATCTTAGTGATTCATGTGACAAAGGTATATCTGCATAGTGCTGGTTGTCTGGTTGGGCTTGCTTATAGTATAGGAGCAACTTCATGAGTCGAGTCAATCCACAACAAGCGAGCACAATATGTTTAAGACAACTTGTGTGGATAGTCTAGCAAATTGGTTTTACCATGAACTCTCTATTATGTAACTATTTAGCTTATATCTTATGGTTTATATATAACCATTGAAGTATATATATATATATATATATATATATATATATAGTCCATAATCCATTGAACATATGTTCATAGTCCCTCATCTGTCTAATATCCTAGAGATCGTATATCGGGCATGATATTGTCAGGGCCATACAATTTCTACTTGAGTCTCGCTTTAATCGAATTCTCTCGAAAAACTCTTTCTCTCTCAATCCGAATGACCTTACCAGGGATTTATCTAAGCAAGAACACATGAGATATTCATCTCATGACATCGAGAGTGAATGATCCTCTATCGATACTCAATAGTCCTCGTAAGATTGACTACCACTCCCGATGACTGGTTGTGCTAGATCTGGAACTTCTAGGCCTATAAGTCCGGTATCAAAGAGTGAAGTACTCATACAGGACATCCTTAGTGTCTCAAGTCTAATGACCAGATACACCACTGGGATGACAGAATTGTTGTCTAACAATAAGGCATCATCAACCATTTTACTAGTCATAGATGCCCTACAAGCTAATTACGTGAGTGATGGCACATGTGACATGATACACATTCTTTTTGCTTATTATATTTTAGCATTTTATCACTTTATATTGCTTGTTGCATATATGCATATATATTGTGATGTCCATGGATCTGTGCAATGAGAATCGGATCGTGATGATATCACAATAATGAGACTAATTCACATTTAAACATAGACCATAAATAATCCTGATCATAAGTTACACGAAAGAGACATCAAGATAACTGGACAGACTAGTGTGCTGTATACCCGTCCATACGATGGAGACAGTTGGTCTCATAGTGCTCATGTGGGGACATTAGGGCTACAGTGCAGGTGCTCATTGGAGAATGAGTTCATTGATTGATCTACTCATGGAATGTTGGATGGTTAATAATACCTCATTGTCAGACAATGATTTCGTTATCCTAGTGGTGTATCTGGTCTTTAGACTTGAGACACCAAGGATATTCTATATAAGTACTCTACTATTTGATATCTTACTTATTGGCATAGAAGTTCCAAATCTAGCACAGTCGGTTATCTAGAGTGACAGCCAACCTTATGAGGACTATTGAGTGTCGATAGAGGATCATTCACTCTCGGTATCATGAGAGGAATATCTCATGTGTTTTTACTCAAACAAATCCCTAACCAGGGTCATTCGGATTGAGAGAGGAAATTGTATGGGTCTAATAGCAATATGCCTAATATATGGTCTTTGGGATATTAGATAGATGAGGGATTATAGGTACACGGTAACTGAGAACAAATAGGTCCAAAGGATTGGATTCACTTGTATCATTTTGAAACTACGGCTTAGTGGCCATTATATATGCGTATCATGTCACACGTGTCATCACTCATATGATTGACTTACATGGTACCTATGACTAGCATATTCAGCATTCTATGAGTAGATCAATCAGTGAACTCATTCTCCAATGAGCACTTGCACTGTATCATTAGTGTCTCCACACGAGTAGCCATGAGACTAACTGCCTCTATTACGAGTATACAGTATACTAGTCTGTCTAGTTATCTTGATGTCCCTATGACCAAGATTATTTAGGGTCTATATTTAAAGGTAAATCGATATTATTATTGTGATCTCATCATGATCCAATTCCTATTGAACAGATCCATGGACATCACAATATATATACATATACATATATATATATGTATATATATGTATACATGTATATATACATATATACATGTATACATATATATACATATATGTATACATATATATATATACATATATGTATATATATATATATATATACTTGTATACATATATATATATAAATGTATACATATATATATATATATGTATGTATATATATAACAAGCAATATAAAGTGATAAAATATCAAATAATATAATAAGCAAAAAGAATACGTATCATGTCACATGTGTCATCACTCACATGATTGGCTTGTAGGGCACCTATGACTAGCACTATCTCTCAACATTGGCGATGCTTCAATTAGAGTATTGGAGTCTAGTTCATAGTATATTTAAAACAAACTCTTTATATTTTGTCCTTCCGAACGTGACTTTCGATTTAAAAAAAAATCAACTTCTCTATTATTTCTATTTAAATAAAAATTTATAATCTTTATTTTTGTGAACACATAAGTTTATGAGTTCTATTGCTAGCCATACTGGATAGCCTCTATTTATGAATCATGACTAATATAAAAAGAGTGCGTTAGTTTTGCAAAGGTTTGCATTGAGATATCTACTTCTATAGAACTCCCTAATGTTCTTTACATTGCATTTAACGATATCAAAGACTGTGCCATTACGTTTGAGTACGACTAGAAGCTAGTGAGATGCTTGCATTATTATATTTTTTGTCATAGAACTTGGAATTGCTCCATACATCATCAACTAACTGAGTTCTTAAAAGCCTACAAAAATTTTTCTCTTAAAGGTTGAGGATATTGCTCCTTCTGTGTCTAACATGACTTTTGATTCCCTTACTAATCTTGCGACGAACTCTATTTTTAATGTCATTATTTTGTCTTTCAAATATCATGTATAGTGAATAGTAAATGGGGAGTCTTTGCTTAGATCCACACAATCTTGTATAGAAAATGTGATTGCTTAAGATGATTTATCTAAGAATTCCATGATTACATAAAAAATCCCTTATTGGTACCTCACTCTAATAATTTGATATTTCAGAAAATGATAACAAGGATAATGCGAATGAGATGGTGGAGGATGAGTTTCATATTTCTGTTTTTGCCAATTTACAATTGAGTATTAAAAGACAACAAGCTTCCAATAGGCTTGTAGATACTAATAGGTTGGGCTTTTCCACTTTTCCTTCATGATTAATATTGATATATGGATTATTGGGACCTCAATGCCCCTTTTAAATCGGTTATTGTAAGGTTTTTTTTACACTTATTATTAGATTGTTTCTTCATTTTGTAACCTGTCATATTTCTAAAGATTGATATATTTATATATGCTAGTACTTATGCTTGCATTTGGTGTTTATGAAAACTATTCTACTTCACTTTTTGATTGATCAAATTATTTCTGACACATTATATTTCAAATATTTGGATAAATCTTCTAATTTTTTGATTATGTATGAACTTTATATTGATGCAGAATGACGTAGATTATGGGTGAATCTTATTGATTTTTTGATGTCTTTCCTTAGACCGTTCTAGATAACTTGAATATAATTTTTTACTCCTATGAAAAGATTAGGGGCCAACCTATAAGATCTTTAAGTGAAACATCCCGATTACTCTCATATCGAAGGTAAACAATATTAAGTTTGACTTATAAGGTTATGATGAGTGTATTACTATATGCAGAATAACTTATTTTTCATCCAGATGGACTTTTCATCCATAAAAATACATTAAACCGTTAAGTGCAATTTAAGTTCAACCAAACTCTCAATGAACTTCCGATGGACTCCCAGCAATCTTCTAGCGAGGTTTCGGTGAACTCCTGGTGAGCTTTCGATGAACTCTAGCGAACTTCCGATGAGCTTTCCCTATATCGATCGATCCTTTGGTGTATCCCTCGATTCATCCAGTCCGATGCCCGTTCATTGACTCCAGCCCAACATTCGATTATTCTTTAATTAATTTTTTTTTCACGATATACATAATTATGATGATAAAGAACAAGCACACCATTTCATCATTTTCTACTATGCTATCATATCATCTTGAAATTCATCAAATTAGAGAATGAACTTCTCTTAATTGAAATATATATGAACAAATTTTTACCTTATATGTAATATTTCGATTAGTTCTAAATCAAAAGTATTTTGGTTGATTTATAAGAATCTAATGAGTGTATTATTATTAACTAGTTTAAGTATTTTGATTAATAATTTACATCAAATGAAGTTGAGATAGTGAAATACCCTACCTTTGCTTACAATTGTTCAGTATCTAATTTTATTTAAGACCAATTAGATTTAGTTGACTTGTTGAATCCAATCAAGCCTTTAACTTTGCCTGCAAAATTAAATAAAATCTCAGCTTTATCCGTAGAGCTCCACAAAGCAATTTCTTGATAATTTAAGATGCATTCGGAGGTCTGCACAAGTTTTGCCTTGATCTGTCTCCATCCAGCGCTTCCTAGTTCCTGATTGACGGAGAGTAAGATGATGACTCGAGAGAGAGAGGAATCCATTCCATTACCTGGTCGAGCATCCTCATGAAAGGAGATGTCTCATGAGGAGTGGTGCCAGAGTTCTACATGGTCATCGACTCTTTGATCATAAAATGAAAAGACGATCGAGGCCAAAGGATTGTACTCAACTATCGTCTTAGCCTTTTCTATTTGATAGAAGGAATTATGCCCCCTACACTTTTGCAATTTTTGTAAAAAGCCCTCTCTTTCCAGTATTCTCACTTTAGTTGTTTTTTTCTCTCAATTATACACATGAGTTGAGAGTGTCAGCTTAATTAATACTACTTTAATAAGATACTTCTTAAGAAAACCCTCCAATTTCCGTAAAAAAAAAAGAGATATATTGAAGGCTAATCTAATGCATTCAGTTTATTTTGGTCTGATACGAACAAGCAAAAAAAAAAAACACTCAAATAATTTTGAGTTCTCTAATAATTTTTAGGTAAAAAAATTATTCTCTTCCCACTAAATCTAAGTTGTTGGAAGGCTGACATTGGATAGAGTTTTTCTAAGATCAGGAAATAAAGATAAAAAAAAACATGATATTGTTGATTTCATTTGAATATGATGTGACATTTAAAGATTTCTTTTACCCGATCATACTGTTTCTCCCAGCTTGCCGGTATTTTCAACTAGGGTCATTTGTGAGATTTATTTTTTGATTTATATTTAATTAAGGGCTTTTCTTGATATTAGGATGAGTTTGACTAGATGTGGGAGTTAAAAAGGGTCTGATGATACTTGGATTAGTAATAAAGTTTACTTACAGTAAGGGTTGAGTCCTAACTCACTTTAGACCAGAGACTATCTGTCCACTTTTGTATATATTTTTATATTTTTTACAGTCTTATATTTTTGTCTATTTTTTATATTCGTAATAAATTAATCTTGCGAAAGACCTTTGTATGGTTTAATATTAATTTTTTTACAATGATCTTTTCGAGGATAAGCAAACATAAACACTAAAGAGAGAAATGGTTTAGTCATAAAAAAAGAACCCAAAAATTTACCGCTACACGTGTTCATGAATAAAATTGTGAAGAATACCCAACAACTCGAAGTTGACCTCTTTGAGAATAGTATTGTTTTGAATCTCGGAGTTTGATGAAATCAATTGTAATTTGTTTGATCTAATCTATATGTTGAGAAAAATATACAAGATTAACTACAATAGCAGTAAGACATAAAGCAGGTGTTATGCTGGAGTCAAGATCGAGATCACGTTGGGAGTTTGAGAGTTCGTTGGAAATCCGGACGTTCGTCGAAAGTTCTACTGGAACCAACCGAGAAGTCCAGGAGCTTACCAAAGAAGCTTATCAGAACTTGCCAAGAAGATCATCATAAAGTTCAGGAGCTTGCCGAGAGTCCGCCGGAGTATTACCGAGAGTTCGTCGGATGTTCGCCGGAAATACGTCGGAAGCTCGTCGGAAGAGCAATTGACGCATCGAAACAAGAAGTGCAGTAAACATGTCTTAATTATCATAGTTAGAGCATAAATTAGGTTAGGATTGAGAGGTAACCCTATTAACTTAATTAGGGGCCAATTGGGCCCTTAATAGGGCTAATTTGGGCTGGATTGAACAGCTTAATTAGCCCCTGAAAATATGACCGACGGTGGCACCGCCTAGAAGACCCAGTCTCCAAGGTGGTCTAGGCGATGGTACCACCCAGACTGGGCGGTGGTACCAGTGGCAATTATTGTTGCTAGTGGTAGTACCGCCCCTATCAAGCGGTGATACCGTCAAAGCTCGATCTCCGAGCTCTGTCAGGCGGTGGTATCGCCTAGTGTCAGGTGTCAGGCGGTGGTACCGCCAGGACCCTAGAAATCCGAGATTAGACACTTTTTGGCTCCATTTTTAAGAGCTATTGGGGCCTATAAAAACTGCACTCTTTCTTGCATGAAAGGGCACAAAAGAATTGAGATATTCTTGAGTTGTTGGGGTGTAAAAGTATTGTAAGCAAGTGCTAGAGTTCTCCTCATCCCTTTCTAAGTTTTGAGATCATTCAAGAGAGGTGTGAGACTTGTAAGGGTTCTCTCCTAAACCTGTGAAAAGGAGAAAGCGCTGTAAAAGGTGGTTGGTCTTCGCATATTGAAGGAAGGCATTTAGTGGATGCTGGTAACCTTGTTGGAGGAGAAATCCGAAAGTGGATATAGGTCATATTGACCAAACCACTCTAAAACTCTGTTTGTATTTACTTTGATCAATTTACTTTTATAACAAACTACCTCTCCTCTTTACTGTGCTTTTACTATGCCTATGTCTCACATATGCTTTCAAGTAAACACCTTGTGAGATCGTTTTTAATCGTGCGAAGATTTTACGAAACCGACACTTTTCATTTGTACAATTTACATTACTGCAAATCTCTTTAATATTCTCTTACACTTTTATGAAAAGCTTTCAAGTTCAAATTCTCTCCGAAACGGATTGAAAACATTTTCGTCGGAATCGGTTTTAAACAAAACAAAGTCTTTCGAATTCGCGAAAGTTTTCCATTGCACTAATTCACCCCCCCTCTTAGTGCCGCTCTTGATCCTAACAATTGGTATCAGAGCAAAGTTTACTCTCGTTTGGTTTAAAACCCAAGAGAGATGGCATTTGCTGGCAACCTAGAGGGCTATTCAATTATACGTCCGCCCATGTTCAATGGGATGGATTACACATTGGATGACTAGAATGAGGATCTTCCTAATTTCAATAGATTTTAAATTATGAAATATTATAGAAAATGGCTTTCAAGAGTCTTCTCTTCCGATGAATGATTGGAATGAATTGGAGAAGAAGACTTTCGCTTTCAACGCAAAGGCTATGAATGTCATGTTTTATACATTAGATAAAAACGAATTTAATCGAGTATTGATTTGTGAAATGACTTTTGACATTTGACACACACTCGAAGTGACTCATGAGGGTACTAATAGAGTAAAAGAGTTAAAAGTTAATCTTTTAGTGCATACTTATGAGTTATTTCGGATGAAACCGAGTGAGACCATTGGAGACATGTACACCTGATTTACGGATGTTGTCAATGGTCTAAAAGGACTTGGTAAAGGTTTTTCAGATTTTAAACTCATTAATAAAGTTTTAAGATCTCTTCCAAAGAGTTGGGACTCTAAAGTAATGGTCATTCAAGAGGCCAAAGATCTAAATAATTTTCCTCTTGACTTATGAACTAATTGGGTAACTAATGACCTATGAAATGATATGTAAAGCTCATAAAGAGCTTGAGGACACCCTTCCAAAAAACAGGAAGGATATAGCATTGAGAACACAAGAAGACCACTTGAAAAAAAAACTCAAGTGATGAGGACTTTGATGATGACTTAGCACTCTTAACAAAGAAGTTCAAAAGATTCATAAAAAAAAATAAATTTAAAAATGATACTAAAAATAAATTTGAACCTAAGAAAGAACAAGTGATATGCTATGAATGCAAGAAGTCGGGACACTTCAAGAGTGAATGTCCCCAAGCAAAGAGGAGGCAACAAAAGAATAAGGCTCTCAAAGCTACATGGGATGACGTGTTGCATAAGTTCATGATGATGTGTTGCAAGTATTCATGATGAATATTGTAATGACTTGAATTCAGTTTGAATTCATGGTTCTATCAATATGGCATAATGATAGGAGGAGTTTGTTTAAACTCCGGGAGTTAAGTTTAACTCTGTCATCAAGTGGTTGTCATCATAAAAAAAGGGGAGATTGTTGAATCTCATATTTTGATAATGAAACCACTTGATATGTGTTTATGTTTTAATCTGTGTTTTGAGTGATGCAGGATGCTTCGATCAGGATGAGACAATTAAAGCAAGAAAAATCATGTTATGCTAGAGGAACATGTCAGAAGATTGGACGTCGGGCCGGTGGATCGGTCGATGTATCGACAAAAGGCTTCGGGCCGTGGACTCGGGCATTTGACCAAGAAGAGCGGGTATTGTGCCAAGGATATCGGAGTTGCGGAGTCAACTGGCCAATTGGGCAATAGGCCGCAAGAGAGGACGATGCGCCGAAGAATCGGATGAAGCATCGAGGGACCAATGACATGTTGGACAACTTGGTTAATTGCTTAGGATTAATTGTCTCGATCTAAGTTTTGTTTTACATGTGCAGGATTAACTATGATGGAAGTAAGACATGTAGTAGGAGTTACGCCGGAGTCAAGACTATGATCATGTTGGGAGTTCGAGAGTTCGACGGAAGTCCGAACGGTCATTGGAGGTTCTGTAGGAAAAAATCCGAGAAGTCTAGGAGCTTGCCAAAGAAGCTCGTCGAAACTCGCCAAGTGGATCGTCGCAAGTCCAGGAGTTTGCAGGAAGTCCGTAGGAGCATCACCGAGGGTTCATCGGATGATCGACGGAAGTTCGCCGAAAGCTCACTAGAAGAAGCGATTGACGCACTTGAGCAAGTTGCAGTAAATGTCTTAAGAAATATCGTAGTTAGCACGATGATTAAGTTAGAAATGGGAGGTGATCCCATTAACTTAATCTGGGGGTAATTGGGCCCTTGACAGACCCAAATTGGGCCGAATGGATCAACCCATTCGGACCAGAATTCCTGCCAAGCGGTGGCACCGCTAGGGTCGGCGGTGGCACAGCCCAAGAGATGGTCTCCCAGGAAAGCTGGGCAGTGCAACCACCTAGGTCAGGCGGTGGCACCGCCTTGTAACGGACAAACTTCTAAACAAGATGTTGGATGTAATGCTTATGTCTGTCCGTTGTCTTTTGGCATGTTCATGCCTTGTACAGTAGGTAGAGGGGCGGCCGAAGGCTAAATAGTCCCATATTAGTTGGGTTGGTGGCCTCTTTAGGCTTGTAAATAAAGGTTGTGTCATGTGGACACGTGCGAGAGCTTTTCGGTCTGTAATTGACCATTTTACCCTTTGTTGTGCAACTATTCAGAGCTTGTAAAGTCTATTTGTAATTTGCATTATCTATGAAGTGTTTTTCGGACATGTTTGCTTGTGGATCCCGATTGAGGCGTTCTCTTTAACCCGTTCTCTCTTTTGTTGGTCCTAAGGGACAATGGGAGGCTTCGGGGAGGCTGACCTTTGCGGACGGACGCGCGAGGGTGCCGCACGCCTTAGGAAAAACCAGCTAAGGTCGTGACATTATGGTATCAGAGCGGGACAAGCACTCATAGAAACACTTGACATGCAAATGTGGGGGACCTAGCGGGGCTGCGTTGAGGGCAGTCAGCAACGCGTGACCGTTTAAGGGAAAACAGGCATGGAGATGTAGGGAAAAGAGTCGCTCAGAGGAGCGGGCATCTAACATTGGCATTCTGAGGAATGGCCAACCCTTCGCGCAAGAGGCACCACGAGAACAGGCAAGCTTGGAAGAATGCGGAGCGCACAAAGGTTGGGATGGCTGAGTTTGAGCTACAACTCAACGTTGACAACTATACTTGATGGTGCTCTAGGCAAGCGAGGCGCTTGGCAAGAATGAGACCATCCAAGGTGGAATGAGTTGTTCAACGACCAAAAGAGTTATGCAAAGCTCACAGAGGTGAGGGGAATTGCTAACTCGAAGAATTTGGTACTCATGCATGGGCTTGTATACGGACGATGGAATGTTCGTGGCCATCCCAAGGCAACCGAGACTCGATGCCATGGAGCATTGAAACTTTCTCTTCGGCATGCAAAGGATACGTCCGGAGGAGGCTGAAGTGTGCAACGAGTTTAGCATGTTGCTAGGCCTTGAGGGGTGCGGCGGTGGCTGTATTGACGTGGAGGCGCAATCTATCAAGTGCGTTTGCAAGAGGCAGAACAATGCACAGTTTGTTCAGTAGATCGGAGTAGTCCAAGGGGATGGTGGTCTCCGAAACGAAGAGAGATGTTGCTCCAATGGGACAGTTATCTAGGAGGGATAAGTCTCGGCACTCTAGAGGGAGAATCATGTGAGACGGACTTCACATGTTGAGGTGGAGTACCTCACAAACAACAACTTCACGAAGCTCGATGGACTGAGCAAGCGACGAGGAGTTGTCGCATGATCTCGCTCGAGAGAATGCATTGGTGGATGCATTGCGAGATCAAGTGGGGGAGCGACCTGAAGCAACTTAAATGAAGGCACACTTAAAGTCGATATGGAGATCGGACTCAAGGGAGGGCTGACCTGTGGAATGGAGGGCGCGAGGGCCACCATCGACTCAATGCAAAAACGAGGAGCGGAGCAACTTGGGTGTAACTTGGCGAAGTACCCAAGCCACATGAAGGGAGCTAGCATAGAAGTTGGAACATGGAGCAGAGGCACAGTGCTTTCCTTAGACAGAGGTTAAGGACATGAACTCTTGCAGAGGCAAGAGTAGGATCATGTTGTTCCATGGGTCCTTCTTTCTGACGGAGCGGACTCATCTTGCATGGTGCCAAAGACGAAGGGAGCTTCGCGGCACATGCACCTTAACTCGGAGAAGCATTTGATGGAGGAACTAAGGCGACTCAACTTGCGGAGGCGAAGTTGGGTTCAGAAGGCCTTAGCACGGGGCAAGAGGACGCAGAGGCGGGTACTCTTGAAGAATATGCCACAGTGTTGACATTCAAGTTGCCATGAAGGAAGCAGTGCGCAGCGGAGATTGTGCTGGTAGGGGCAGAGGCCCAGGATCCAGACAATGGTGCACAGATTACAGTGAAGTCGGTGGACTTCGAGAGCTACTAGGCGACGGACTGTCCTAGAGCGGTGCTTCATCTAGGTGTGACCTAGGAGTGGGTGGATGAAGGTCGATTGCTAGAGGAGCGAACAAAATCGAAGGTGGAAGGGACCCTGCGATGTATTGGCAGAGGCCACACATGGAGGGTTCACAATTCGATTTTATTCCATAGGGATCAGAATGCAATAGAGATGTCACCAGGAGGCGACATGGTGCAGCGGATCGTGGTGGAACAGTTCGTGGCAATGCGACACACACGACATGTCCCATGAGGGATGAGATCATATGGAGGTATGATCGGGAGCTACTGGGAGCTCCGCTTTGGTGAACAACATGACGGCAAGAAGGGCTATGGATTCAAGGAGTGAAGGCCATGGTACTGCAGAGGCGGGTCTTCCGGGCGTGCACCGAATTTTGCATCGGATGATAACCTTGGTCATCAGCATATGGGGGCTGGGTTCCACCAAGGGAAAAGTTCGAATGCAAGTACTAGTGAGTTCCATGGGAGGGACTTGATCATGCAGAGGTATGATCGAAGCAGTTGGAGAGTTGGACTTCTCCAGAGCTCATATTCGCTTAAGGGAGCCCGACAAGTCAGAGGACAAGGTCGAGTAAGCGAACGTTGCTACCAAGGAAGCTAAGGAGAACTGAATCGGTGCAAACTCTACAACGTGATGGCAGAGGCCATGCATGGGAGTTGCAGTTTGTCTTTCCATCGACCAAACGGATTGCTTGGAGAACACAGAGGTGTTGAAGTAGGGGGTCGAAAGGGGCGAGGAAGCGACGACAAGTCCAGAGGGACTTAGCTACCCAAAATCAAGCATCAGTTAGAATGGAGGTGGACTCAGAGGAGTGCCACGGAGACATCTCTACTGATTGTGAAGAAAAGGGATACAGAGGCGAGGCGACGGATAGTAGAGCCATGGGCATGGCAGCGCCATGGTACCGCAGAGGCGGGACTTCCATGCAAGTCATTGATCCCTTGCTCTCATGGAGGGAGAGCGCTTGGTCGTGAAAGGGGCCGAGGAGGTGGAGCATACAGAGGCAATCTCCAAGTACCAAGACAAGGCTGAAGGGCAGAGGCCAAGAAACTTCGTAAGACCGGTGTCAACAAGTTTCTCATCAAGATAGCCGTAAGTGAAGGACTTCGGGTCATGCAAGAGTGCACGACCAAGGAATGAAGCAGGCAGTACACGGTATTGTACCTTTGCTACTCAGTGGAGTAGGCGGCTGGGTTGATGGAGAAGATGGTACAATCCCAGAGGCGACCTCACCTATCAGAGAATTACTCCAAGTTGGGGTGAAAACTTCCCGCATTCCAGAAGTTTGATGGCATTGAGAAGGTGAATCACAGTAGCTAACTCAACGCAAGGAGTGCAAACACTTCAAGTGCTTCAGAAGTGTGAGCAAAGAGCAGGCGAAGACCAGTAACCAGCTCGATGCATGAAGTACAACCTCGAGGAGGCGGGCGAAGTCAAGTAACTTTTGCCTTCTCAACTCTTAAGAGAATGGGCGAAACTGAGTACCCCAATTCTCTTATCTATCCAGCATAGGAGCGCTGCACAAGTTCAAAGACCCTTCGAAGATAATGGAAGACAATAGTTGTCAAATCCTCACCAACGGTGATCAGTGCTACTAAGAGTAGATTGTCCGCGTCATTTCCCAACGAAATGCCAATCAAAAGCGGAAGTGATGCGAACCTACTTGGATGTGACAACTAAGTGAAGGAAGAGTCAATGAGCAAATTTTGTGGAGGAATGACCCAAAACTTCAGAAGTTTACGAAACGATGCTCATTAAAGCTCCAACAAGCATCCACCCAGTTCAAGCAGCATGTGGAAATTTTGAGAGACTGGCGCAGTAAGGATGGTATTTTCCTTTATTTGGTGGATCCGTAGGAATCAACGAGGATCAATACAACTCAGCCAACCCCACACCAGAGTCAGAGTCATTGGCGAGTTGAAGCAGCATGGCGAATCAAAGGTTCGACTACTCCGAAACAGCAGCGGAGAGCGGCTGGGAGCCAGGAGGCGCATTGCAGCTGGAGCAGAAGATTGAAGACTCAGCAAAGGCGAAGAGTTGCAGTGTTCACAAAGGCTTCGACGAGGACGTCGAAGGGATAAGTGGGGGAGAATGTAACGGACAAACTTCTAAACAAGATGTTGGATGTAATGCTTATGTTTGTCCGTTGTCTTTTGGCATGTTCATGCCTTGTACAGCAGGTAGAGGGGCGGCCGAAGGCTAAATAGTCCCATGTTAGTTGGGTTGGTGGCCTCTTTAGGCTTGTAAATAAAGGTTGTGTCATGTGGACACGTGCGAGAGCTTTTCGGTCTGTAATGGACCATTTTACCCTTTGTTGTGCAACTATTCAGAGCTTGTAAAGTCTGTTTGTAATTTGCATTGTCTATGAAGTATTTTTCGGACATGTTTGCTTGTGGATCCCGATTGAGGCGTTCTCTTTAACCCGTTCTCTCTTTTGTTGGTCCTAAGGGACAATGGGAGGCTTCGGGGAGGCTGACCTTTGCGGACGGACGCGCGAGGGTGCTGCACGCCTTAGGCAAAACCAGCTAAGGTCGTGACAGCTTGGGCTCAGTCTCCGAGCGAGATTGGGCGGTGCAACCGCCCCTAATAGGCAGTGGAACCGCCCCTATCAGGCGGTGGCACCGCCCAAAGGCTCAGTCTCCGAGCTCTGCCAAGCGGTGCAATCGCCCTTGACAAGCGGTGGCACCACCTCGAGGCTCAGTCTCCGAGCTCTATCAAGCGGTGCAACTGCCAGACCCTGGAATTCCGGGAGATGACAGTTTTGAGCTCGGAATTCAAACTCGTTTGGGGCCTATAAATACCCCACCCTTTCTTGCATGAAAGGGCACCGAAAGCTTGATCTTACTCTGTGATTTTAGAGCTCAAAAGTGTTGTAAAGTCTAGAAGTTCTCCTCCCTATTTTCTTCCAAGTTTTGATCTTTCAAGAGAGGAGAGAAAAGTTTGTAAGGGTTGTCTCCTAAGCCCATCAAAAGGAGTGAAACTGTAAAAGGGTGGTTGGCATTCGCCTATTGAAGGAAGACCTCTAGTGGACGTTGGTGACCTCGTCGATGGAGGAAGCCAAAAGTGGATGTAGGTCAAGATTGACCGAACCACTCTAAATCTCGGTTTGCATTTACTTTGAGCATCTTATCTTTACTGCAAACCTCCTCAATAGCTTACTGTCTTTTGCTCATTTACGAAAGTGTTTCATAGTTAAGTATTTTCTGAATCGGCGTTAAGACGGAAATCGATTTTATCGTACGAACATCATATTTCAGTTTACGCTTATATTTTGGTTTCTATCTTAACTGCAAACTGCCTTCCTTACTTTACTTCAAATACGTTTCTGTAATCTTTTAAAGTTATTATCTGCTCAAAATGACTTTTACGTCAAAATCGGATTTCAACGTACGAACGCAGTTTTAATCGTTGAAAGTTTTCCGCTGCACTAATTCACCCCCCTCCCCCCCCCCCTCTTAGTGCTCTTGATCCTAACAGGTACCACCACCTAACAGCATTAACTGCTAGTGGTACCACAACATAGACAATACTTGGGAGGTCGAGCCTCAAGCGGTTCCACCACTAGCCCTGGTAGTGCCACCACTTGATGTGACTCTAAGTTATTGAGTGCATCAAACAGTAGGCCTAATTTAGCCTTAATTCAGGCCCAGTTGGCCCCTAATTGAGTTAGTAAGATTACTCTCCAAACTAACTCAAATTGAGACATAACTATGATAATTAAGGCTAAAACAATTACAATATAAGCAATCTTAATTGTCCGTTATATCAATTGTTCATCCGAACTTCTGACGAACTCTCGGTGAACTCTTGATGAACTCCTACTGAGCTTTTGCTGCATCGTTTGAACCTTCAACATAATGCCCATTCCATCCATTCTCAATGCATAGTCCACTTCTTTCGACCCGATGCCTAATCTTTGACTCCGGCCCAACATCCGATTCTTTAATTATTTTATATTTTCATGATCGTAGTTAGTCCTGCATCACTTATCTCAACACATGGATTAGATAATAAATCAATTGATTTCATCATCAAAATTTAAGATCCAACAGGTCAGTTTTCTACGAAGGCAAGGCTCATATGACCTAGCCTACAATACCATAGTTATGCATTGTTCACCTCATCTCATTTCCTCTTAGACTCACTTACAATCATTATATGTGGAGCAATGTCTAGCATAAACAAACTATTATACAATGTTCCTTTCATGATGATCTTCTCATCTAATATAATGTTACACTAACTATCAAACATAAAATAGAAATAATATTTTTGATAATAGAAGGAACAAAATAACATGCATCCAATGCAATAATAGCTCCACCAGGTAGATGTAGGGTGACCTCGCCAATAGTCACTATAGCAACTTTTGCTCCATCGCCCATCTTGAGGTCCATCTCGTCTCTCGCCAATCCCTTAGATCTTGCTAGAACTTGCAATGAATTGCAGATGTGATAAGTACTCCTGATATTTAATACCCATATGTTATCATAAGACTTTGACAAATGGAGATTGATCATGAATATACATTAAGCTTCTCTAAGCTTCTATTTTGCCCTCTTTGCAAGATACTCTTTGTAGTTCCTCTTCTAGTGTCCATCTTGTAGGGAAATCTAGGGGTGACATCACATGCGTAGTAGAAGAATAGAAAATAAAAACCCCAAATTTCATAAAAAGATGTTAATCGTCGTGCAAAGATTAGTGCACAAAAAACTCACGAAACTTAAATCCACGTGTGAGATAGTTGTGTTACCTAGGGATATCGTATATCTCTAAATCTCTACAGATCTGTAGGAGAGGATGAAGGAGGTCAAGCGTCCTCCTCTTGAGCAGTGATCTACATAGTAAGGCTGCGATGATGCCCCTCAAATCATTGCCTAAATCTTTACACCCACTATTTAAAAAGGAGAATGAGAGAGGAGAATAAGAAGTGACAACTAAGAAGCCTCCGGCCTATAGGTCTTTGGTTCCCTCCTATTTAATGGATCTTACCCTATTGCATATTGGATCTCCATCCAACTACCCAAACCTCTTAGATTAGAGGCTTATATCTCATTGGCTCTTATTATATCTCATTCATAGGATCCAATAATTCAAGGGCTTATTGGATATCAAATAAGATAGGGGCTCCGACAGAAATCTCATATTCAAACCTCTACTCGTCGTAATGCCTACCATATATGTGTGACCCTCTAGGCCCAATATTGAGTTGGTTGTGAGTCGTACCTATCAGAACTTCTTTGGGCTCAGTGAATTATTATCTCTATAATAATTCACTCGACTCATCGACTACGAAAGTACTAAGCTACTACGCTATAGCTCCTAGACTATACAGGGGAATCCAATCATTTGGACTTATCTATCCTCAATTACCATATACCTGTAGTCCCTCATCCACCTAATATCTTAGAGACCGTATACTGGGTATTGGACTGTTAGACCCATATGGTTTCTACTCGAGTCTCGCTCTAATCGGATTCTCTTGGAGAACTCTTTCTCTCTCAATCTGAATACCCTCACTAGAGATTTGTCTGAGCAAGAACACATAAAATATTCTTCTCATGATAATGAGAGCAGATGATCCTTTATTGATACTCAATAACCCTCATAAAGTTGACTGCCACTCCCAATGACCGGCTATGTTAGATCTGAAATTTCCAAACCTATAAGTCCAGTATCAAAGAGTGGAGTACTCATACATAACATCCTTAGTGACTCAAGTCTAAGGACTATTTGTTGAATCTCAGATTTTGATGATTAAACCAATTGTTAGTGTTTATGATTTGATATGCGTTTTGAGTGATGTAGGACTAGCTTCGATCATGAAGAGATAATTAAATTAGGAAGAATCAATGTTAGGCCGGAGTGGAACCGTTGAATCTTGAATTTTGATGATGAAACTAATTGATAAGTATTTATGATTTGATATGCGTTTTGAGTGACGTAGGAAGCTTCGATCAAGAAGAGACATTTAAAGCAGGAAGAATCATGTTGGGCCGGAGAAACATGTTAGAAGATTGGATGTCGCACCGAAAGATCGGTCGACGTATCGACAAAAAGCTTCGGGCCATGGATTCGGGCATTGAGCTAAGAAGAGCGGATATTGCGCTAAGGATATCAGAGTTGCGGAGGTCAACTGGCCAATTGGGCAATAGGCCGCAAAAGAGGACGATGCGCTAAAGAATCGGACGAAGCGTCGATGGACCAATGACATGCCGGACAACATAATTCATGCTTAGTAATAATTGTCTAGATCAAAGTGTGTTTTTATGTGTGTAGGATTAACTACGATAGCAAGGCATAAAGCAAAATGAAGTCCTAGAGTCAAGAACATGATTTCGTTGGGAGTTCGAGAGTTCTTCGGAAGTCCGGACGTTTAATGGAAGTTCTATCGGAATTGATCAAGAAGTCCTGAACCTTACCAAAGAAACTCATCAGAACTCGCCAAGAAGATTGTCGTGAAGTCTAGGAGCTTACCAAGAGTCCGCCGGAACATTGCCGAGAGATCGTCGAAAGATCGCCGGAAGAAACTAGACTTAATTTGCTTAGAATATGTCTTAGGAATCATAGTTAGCACATAATTAGAGTTGGGATTAGGAGGTTATCCCATCAACTCTGTTAGGGACCAGCTGGGCCTGAAGTTGGGCTAGTTTGGGCCAATTCAAGACCTAACCAGGATGCTGAAAGTTTGGCCGGCGGTGGCACCGCTTGGGAGACTCAGTCTCCCAGGTGATCTAGGCAATGGTACTAGCCAGACTGGGTGGTGGTACCGCTGGCAGTAAATGCTGCCAACGGTGGTACCACCATTGTCAAGCGATGGCATCACCAGAGCTTGGTCTCTGAGCTTTGTTAGGCAGTGGTACCGCCCAGACTGGGCAGTGGTACCACCCAACACAAGCGGTGGTACCTCCCGTACCCAAAAAACCTGGGATGAGATATTTTTAGGCTACAAGTTTGAATCAACTTGAGGCCTATAAATACCCCTCTCATCCCTGGTTAATATACACAAGACTTAAGAGTAAAAATAGAAAGAAACGCTATTGCAATCTTATGTGAACTCCTCTCAAAAGTTCTAAGTGTTAGAATAGTTTGAGAGAGGAGTAAGTGGGGGTGTAAGAGTTATCTCCTAAACCCGGTAAAAGGAGAATCGAGTTGTAAAAAGTGGTTGGTCTTCGCCTATTAAAGGAAGACCGATAGTGGATGCCAGTGGCCTCGACGGAAGAGAATCGACGGAGTGGATGTAGGTCACGATGACCGAACTATTAGGATCAAGAGCACTAAGAGAGGGGGGGGGGGGGGGGGGGGGGTGAATTAGTGTAGCGGAAAACTTTCGACGATTGAAACTGCGTTCGTACGTTGAAATCCGATTCCGACGTAAAAGTCGTTTTGCGCAGATAATAACTTTGAAAGCTTACGGAAACGTATTTGAAGTAAGGTAAGGAAAGCAGTTTGTAGTTAAGATAAATAGCATAAAGGAAATGCAAACCAGATTTTAGAGTGGTTCAGTCAAACATGACCTACATCCACTTTCGGCTACCTCCTCCGACGAGGTCACCGACGTCCACTAGAGGCCTTCATTCAATAGGCGAAGGCCAACCACCCTTTTACAGTTTCACTCCTTTTGACGGGCTTAGGAGACAACCCTTATAGAATTTCTGTTGAATCTCGTATTTTAATGATGAAACCACTTAATATGTGTTTATGATTTAATCTGTGTTTTAAGTGACACAAGATGCTTCGATCAGGATGAGACAATTAAAGCAGGAGGAATTGACATTGCGTCGGAGGAGATCACGTCAGGATATTGGACAGTAGAATGCTTCGGATGTCGGGCATCGGGCCAAGGAGAGCGGAATTGAGCCAAGGATATCGGGGTTGCGGAGGTCAACCATCGATTGGGCAACAAGCCGCAAGAGAGGATGATGCGCTGAAGAATCAGACGAAGCGCCAACCAATGATGTGCCGGGCAACATAATGTCAATTCACGTTGTAATAATTGTCTAGATCGGAGTAGAGTTTTGGCTTGTGTGTGCAGGATTAACTACGATAATGATGAAGATATAAAGCGAAATAAAGTGTCAGAGTCAAGCGCGAAGGATTCGTTGCGAGTTCGAGAGTTCGACGGAAGTCTGAAGGTTCGTCGGGAATACTGCCGGAACTAGCCAAGAATGAGTAGGGAGCTTGCCGAAGGATTTTTCGGAAGCTCGTCGGAAAGTTCGTTGGAAGTTCGCGGAGCTCACCGAGAAAGATCGGAGCTTGCTGAAGAAGCTCGTTGGAACTCGCCAAGATCAAATCGTGAAGTCTAGGAGCTTGCCGAGAGTCCACAGAATGGTTTCTGAGAGTTTATCGGAAGACCGCCGAAAGTTTGTCGGAAGAAGTCTTGACTTATGGACTTTGTAATAGCTTAGGAAATGTCTTTAAATTCATAGTTAGTATGTTAATTAGGGTTAGGATTATGTGTTAATCCTATAACCCAAGTAGGGGCCAATTGGACCCGAGTTCGGACTGGTTTGGGCCAAGTTTGGAGCCCAACTAGTGAGTTGAAATGGTGTCGGCGGTGGCACCGCCAGATTAGGCGGTGGCACCATTTAGAACCCGAGAACCGAGCGGTGGCACGGTTGGATTGAGCGGTGGCACCACCCATCACCCGAGATGTCCGACGGTGGTACCGCCGGACTGGGCGGTGGCACCACCAGTACACTGTTAGTGTCATACCTTAATAGGCGGTGGCACCGCCAGCCTCGGAAACCTAAGAGAATTCAAAATTTGGAGCCCAAATTTGAATCCTCTTAGGGCATATAAATACCCCTCAATTCTCAGCTGAGATTACAACCTTTGAGAAGCAAGAGATTGAGATAAAGGTCTTAGCAAAGCCTTTAGCAAGTTTTTGTTTTTAATAGCTTGAGTGTTCACCTCCCTCTTTCTCTTTGAAAATGTGTAAGAGTGTGAACCACTTGTAAAAGGTTGTAAGAGGGGTATTTGTCCTTCCCTTTCAAAGTGATTTGCTAGTGGAAGTTGGGAGCCTTTTCGAAGAAGGCTTCGTAAGTAGATGTAGGTCATTTTGACCGAACCACTTTAAATTGGTGTGTTCTCTGGTTTGCATTTACTTATTGCTATTTACCTTACTACAAACCTTCATACGTGCTTTACTTTCTCATTACTTTTGTTGCACACCTTTACGAACACACTTTCAGGATAAGCACTTCTGAGTTCAGTTTTTTATCGTACGAAAGATTTTTCCAAAACCGAAGTTTTAATCCGCTGCACTAATTCACCCCCCCCTCTTAGTGCCGCTCAGATCCTAACAATTGGTATCAGAGCCACAGTTTTCTACTTTGGTTTAACACCCAAATAGAAATGGCTCTTTACGGCTTTCAAGAGGGTCACTCTCTCATTCGTCATCCCTTTTTCAATAGGACAGACTATACTTATTGGAAAACTCGAATGAGAGTTTTCTTACTTTCTTTGGATTTGAATTTATGGCACATAGTCGAAAATGGATTTGAAATATCTTCTCTTCCAATGAACCATTGGAATGATTTGGAGAAGAAGATGTTTTCTTTAAACGCAAAGGCTATGAATGCCTTATTTTGCGCTTTGGACAAAAATGAGTTCAATCGGATTTCTACATGCGAAACGGCTTTTGATATTTGGTGAACACTTGAAATCACGCACGAGGGAACTAGTAGAGTCAAAGACTCGAAAGTTAACATTTTATTACATGATTTTGAGCTTTTTTGAATGCAACCAAGCGAGACTATAGGCGACATGTACACCCATTTCACGGATATCGTCAATAATCTAAGAGTTCTTAGTAAATCTTTTTCAAATTTTGATCTCGTAAGAAAGATCTTAAGATCCCTTCCAAAAAGGTGGGATCCTAAAATAACCGCAATACAAGAAACAAAAGATTTAAATATTTTTTCACTTAAAGAACTAATTGGTTCGTTGATGACATATGAAATGGTGCACGATACACATGATGAACATGATAAACAAAATCACCTTCCAAAGAACAGGAAGGATTTGGAACTCCGGACAAATGAATACCACTTGAGCGATGACTCAAGTGATGAGGACAATGATGAACTTGAACTTCGAACACTAAATCTTAATAAGTTTATTAAACAAAAATCTAAAATAAACAATAAACTTAAACGGAGGAAGAGGCCAAAGAAGAGGAAGACAACCAAGGATGAATCAAAAACTTCCAAAGGTGAAACGACGAATTGGGCTTTGACGAGCTTCGACTACAAGGTAAGTAACTCAACTCTCTTGAATTATTTTGAAATTACATAATACTTTTCATGAGTTATTTTTAATTTAGTTTAGGATTAATTTTCTTAAAAATTACATAAAAATAAAAAAATAGAAATCATGCTTATCATTCTAGTAATTTCGAAAATAATCATGAAAATTGTATATTTATGATAAACAAAATGATTTTGATTAAAAATGCCTTATGAAATATGATATCATGCCTAATAAATTTATTTTTTGAAGCTATGCATGATGATGATGAGTTTTGGGTAATTTATAGTTTATTGATTATTGATGATTTCCATAATGATCTTTTACGATTTATGGATTATCAATTTATACCATGATGAAAGTTGCTTTCGAAAATGATGCACGGCTTTTGTATGCAAACTAAGCATGAAAAGATAGATTCACCTAAAAGAAAAATGTATGACTACAACAAATAACAAATGATTTTGGTTGAAAATACTTTATACTCAATGAAACCATCGATGAATATGCTTTATTTTTAATAGTTTCTTTGGCTTATATGCTCTATCATGATAAATATTTTAAAAATAAATAAAATCATGATTTGAAGTAATGCATAATGATCATGCTTAATGATGCATTTTTTGATTTGACATAAAAGTGACTTTAAAAAATGATGTATGTTTTGATTTGACATAAATGAAATAGGCATGCTTATATTAAATAGTGAAGTGTCATGTTTGACAATTGTATACTTAATGATGCATAAAGTTGTAATAAAAATATTAATATTTTAATACTATGATTTGACGATTTTATGCATGACATTGTAAAGTTATATATAATGATGCATAATGATGAAATTGTGTAATAAAAATATTAAACATTTTGAAACCATGTTTTAGTGTCATGCATATTGATCATGCTTAATAAATTTCGAAATTATGCATGATGAATCTTACGATTTATGGATTATTGATTTTTACCATAATGAAAGTACCTTATTGATCTTTGTTATAATAAATCTTACTCTTTCGGTTTTAAACATGATACATGTTTTTATTTAGCATAAATGAAACAAAATCATATGTTTTAAAATAATCGAAAAGAGGAAAACATTCTTGAAAATTATTTTGCTCAATCTTATTGATTTTGATGAATCCATTTGTATCATCTTTATGAATCTCTTGGATTTTGATAATGATTTTGATGATTTAAATTTGAATATTTTTTTATCGAAATCACGATCTTGATCTCTTAAAATTTATAACATGAAATCCTTTATGAATCAAGATTGTTTTCTATTTAAAAGGAGATTTGTCGAAATGTTTCATAGTCTTTTAGTATTCATGATCTTGATAATTATGTTTTGAAACTTTATGTAAACCAAGAATGTTCATCATGATTCTCTCTTTGAATATTTAAAGAGGAGAATTTTCTAGATGAATCATGATTTTGATGATTGAATATTTGATGTGCATGAATTGAGATCTTGCTCTCCTACTATTCTTTTTGCTATTCACCAAAAGGAAGACTAATTCTAATAAACCATGATATGCTATATGAATTTTATTGTATTCATGAAGTAATATATCATCACTAATTTTTGTTTATATTCCTTCATGTGATGATATGAATGTATGAAACACTTATGATATGATTTTTTATACAATTCCATGTATTCGTGAAATATTTATCTCATCACCCAATTAATTCCTATTGATACTCCTAATGTGATGAAGTGAAATTATGCATGAAATACAAATGGGAAGAAGTTTTGATCATGATATAATTTGATAAATTGATACCATCATGATATGAAACATTTATGATTTGCAATGATGTATGCAATACTTGTGCTTTCTAATTATGATGTGATGTATTACATATGATGTAAATCATGATTTAAAATACTATGAGTTGTTGCTAAAATGATGTATTATAAATATTGATTTAATGTTTTGTATCATGAATACTCTAAATGATGAATGTTTGGTATCATGATCAAAATGTTGATAAATAGTTACAAATTTTAGTATCATGTATGATATCCTCATAATGTTGATCGATTTATTCAATATCATGCATGAATGAATATAAGATTTTTGAAAATGTACATATTCTAATTTAAAAATATGATGATGCATAAATAAGATTGATACTTACCTTTGTCATAATTGATGTAAAGGGTCTTCCCTTCTTTTTGACAATGACAAATGGGGAGATAGCTAGCTTGCACAAGTCAAGAAGATGCAAAAACTTGATTGCTAGCTTGCCTATCTTAAGTAGCAAAGATTGCTAACTTGCTTATTTCAAAAAGCAAAAGTTGTCTTCTTGAACATCGCTATCTTGCCTATCTCAATAAGCAAGACTTGCAACCTGCACATTACAATAGGAAGCAAGAATCGATAGCTTACCCACTTCAACAAGAAAGCTATCTTGTATTTGCTTTCAAAATTTTTACTAGCTTGTATGTTGTAAAACTTGCTCACTTTTTCAAACACTTTGCTAGCTTGCACTTTGTAAAGGAAGCAAAAATAGCACTTCTCAAAAGAGAAGAAAGAACTTACTATCTTGAACATCACAAAAATTTACTACCTTACATGATGTAAAATTTGCTAAGATCACTATCTCAAAAGAGTTGCTATCTCAAAAAAAAGCAAATGTGCTATCTTGCCTATCTCAAAATACAAAACATGCTAACTTATTACGGAAGCAAAATTGCTAGCTCAAACATTGCAAAGGAAGCAAAAATTTGCTAGCTTGAAACTTGCATATCATGGAAATTGCTAGCTTGTAGTCTAAAGAGAAGCAATTAGTTGTTATCTCAAGAAAAGCAAACATGCTAAACTTACACATCTTTAATTGCTAGATTGCATGATGATAAAATTTGATACTATGTTTTTCATGCAATGTATGGAACTTTTTATCGCTAAACACATAAGAGTAGGAACTTCTCCTTTTTGTTGATGACAAAGGGGGAGAAGTATGATGACATGACATGTTATGCATAAGTTTATGATGACATGTTGCTTGGATTCTTGAATCCAAGAGTTTCTATTAATAAGCCATATTGATAGGGGTAGTTTGTTTAAACTCTGGGAGTTAAGGTTAACTCTGTCATCAAGTGGTTGTCATCATAAAAAAGGGGGAGATTGTTGAATCTCGTATTTTGATGATGAAATCACTTGATGTGTGTTTATGATTTAATCTACGTTTTGAGTGACATAGGATGCTTCGATCAGGATGAGACAATTAAAGCAGGAGGAATTGACATTGCGCCGGAGGAGATCACGTTAGGATATTGGACGGCAGAATGCTTCGGACGTCGGGCATCGGGCCAAGGAGAGCGGAATTGCGCCAAGGATATCGGGGTTGCGGAGGTCAACCGTCAATTGGGCAACAAGCCGCAAGAGAGGACGATGTGCTGAAGAATCGGATGAAGCGCCAACCAATGAAGTGCCGAGCAATAGAATGTCAATTCACGTTGTAATAATTGTCTAGATCGGAGTAGAGTTTTGGCTTATGTGTGCAGGATTAATTATGATAACGATGAAGACATAAAGTGAAACAAAGTGTCAGAGTCAAGCACGAAGGATTCGTTGCGAGTTCGAGAGTTCGACGGAAGTCCGAAGGTTCATCGGGAATGCTGCCGGAACTAGCCGAGAATGAGTAGGGAGCTTGTCGAAGGGTTTTTCGGAAGCTCGTCGGAAAGTTCGTTGGAAGTTCGCGGAGCTCACCGAGAAAGATCAGAGCTTACCAAAGAAGCTTGTTGGAACTCGCCAAGATCAAATCGTGAAGTCTAGGAGCTTGCTAGGAGTCCGCAGAATGGTTTCCGAGAGTTTATCGGAAGACCGCCGAAAGTTCGCTGGAAGCTCGCCGAAAGAAGTCTTGACTTATAGACTTTGTAATAGCTTAGGAAATGTCTTTAAATTCATAGTTAGCATATTAATTAGGGTTAGGATTAGGTGTTAATCCTATAACCCAAGTAGGGGCCAATTGGGCCCGAGTTCGAACTGGTTTGGGCCAAGTTTGAAGCCCAACTAGTGAGCTGAAATAGTGTAGGCGGTGGCACCGCCTAGAACCCGAGAACCAAGCGGTGGCACCGCTGGACTGAGCGGTGGCACCGCCTAGCACTCGAGAGGTTTGGCGGTGGCACCGCCAGCCTCGGAAACCCAAGAGAATTCAAAATTTGGAGCCCAAATTTAAATCCTCTTGGGGCCTATAAATACCCCTCAATTCTCAGCTGAGATTACAACCTTTGAGAAGTAAGAGATTGAGATAAAAGTCTTAGCAAAGCCTTTAGCAAGTTTTTGTTTTCAATAGCTTGAGTGTTCACCTCCCTCTTTCTTTTTGAAAATTTGTAAGAGTGTAAACCACTTGTAAAAGGTTGTAAGAGGGGTATTTGTCCTTCCCCTTCAAAGTGATTTGCTAGTGGAAGTTGGGAGCCTCTTTAAAGAAGGCTTCGCAAGTGGATGTAGGTCATTTTGACCGAACCACTTTAAATTGGTGTGTTCTCTGGTTTGCATTTACTTATTGCTATTTACCTTACTGCAAACCTTCATACGTGCATTACTTCCTCATTACTTTTGTTGCACACCTTTACGAACACACTTTCAAGATAAGCACTACCAAGTTCGATTTTTTATCGTATGAAAGATTTTTCTAAAACTGAAGTTTTAATCCGCTGCACTAATTCACCCCCTCCTCTTAGTGCCACTCCGATCCTAACAATTTCTCTCCTCTCTTGAAAGATCAAAACTTGGAAGAAAAAAGGGAGGAGAGCTTCTAGTCTTTATAACACTTTTGAGCTCTAAAAATCACAAAGTAAGATTGGATTTTCAGTGCCTTTGGTTTCCCTTTCATGCAGGAAAGGGTGGGGTTTATATAGGCCCCAAACTGGTTTGAATTTGGAGCTCAAAAATGTCTTTTTCTGGATTTTCGAGGTCCTGGTGGTACTACCTCCTGACTAGGGTGGTACAACTGCTTGGCAGCTCGGAGATTGAGCCTCTGGGCGATGCCACCGCCTGATAGGGGTTGTTGCACCGCCCAATCTCTCTTGGAAACTGAGCCTAGGCGGTGCCACCGCTTGACTGGGGCGGTTGCACCACCCAGTCTCGCTCGGAGACTGAGCCCAGGCGGTGCCACCACCCAGCTTTCTTAGGAGACCATCTCTTGGGTAGTGCCACCGCCGGCAGGAATTCTGGTCCAAATGGGTTAATCCATTCGGCCCAATTTGGGTCTATCAAGGGCCCAATTGCCCCTAGATAAGTTAATGGGATCACCTCCCATTCCTAACCTAATCTGCATGCTAACTACGATATTTCTTAAGACATTTACTGCAACTTGCTCCGGTGCGTCAATCGCTTCTTCCGGCAAGCTTCCGACGAACATCCAATGAACCTTCGGCGATGCTCCGGCGGACTTTCGGTAAACTCCTGGACTTGTGACGATCCACTTGGCGAGTTCCGACGAGCTTCTTTGGCAAGCTCCTGGACTTCTCGGATTTGTTCCCGCAGAACCTCCGATGATCGTCCGGACATCCGTCGAACTCTCGAACTCCCAACGTGATCATAGTTTTGACTCCGCTGTAACTCCTACTGCATGTCTTACTTTCATCGTAGTTAATCCTACACATGTAAAAGAAAACTTCGATCGAGACAATTAATCCTAAGCAATTAACCAAGTTGTCCGGTATGTCATTGGTCCCTCGACGCTTCGTCCGATTATTTGGCGCATCGTCCTCTCTTGCAGCTTATTGCCCAATCAGCCAGTTGACTCCGCAACTCCAATATCCTTGGCACAATACCCGCTCTTCTTAGCCCGATGCCCGAGTCCATGGCCCGAAGCCTTCTATCGATATGTCGGCCGATCCACCGGCCCGACGTCCAATCTTCTAACATGTTCCTTTGGCACAACATGATTTTTCCTGCTTTACTTGTCTCATCCTGATCAAAGCATCCTATGACACTCAAAACGCAGATTAAAACATAAACATAATTATCAATTGGTTTTATCATCAAAATACGAGATTCAACAATCTCCCCCTTTTTGATGATGACAACAAATTGATGACGGAATTAAACTTAACTCCCGGAGTTTAAACAAACTCCCCCTATCAATATGCCATATTGATAGAACCTTGAATTCAAACTGAATTCAAGTCATTAAAATATTCATCATGAATACTTGCAACACGTTTTCATGAACTTATGCATAAACTTATACATAACATCATACTTCTCCCCCTTTGTCATCAACAAAAAGGAGAAGTTCCAACTCTAATTTGTTTGAAGTATTAATTCAACTTATTGCATGAAAAACATAATATCAAGTTTTATCATTATGCAGTTTTGAAGCTAGAAAATTTAGCAAGTGTTACATCATGCTTAGAACATTCAAGCTATCAAGTTTTAGATATGCAAGTTTTACAGCATACAAGCACTTTTGGTAATATTCAAGATAGTAAGTTCTACATCATGCAAGCTAGAAATTTAGAGATGTTCAAGAAAGTAACTCTTGCTTCTTGAAATATGCAAGTTTTACAAAATACAAGCTAGCAAATTCAAAGATATGCAAGTTGGCATATTTGCTTTTCTTTGCGATAGGTAAGATAGCACTTTTGCTTCTAGAAATATGCAAGTTAGCAATCTTTGCTTCTCTTTTGAGATGAGCAATTTTTTTGCTTCCTTTGCAAAGTTTGAGCTAGCAATTTTGCTTCCGTTGCAAAGTGCAAGTCAGCATGTTTTGCATATTGAGATAGGCAAGATAGCACATTTTTGCATTTTCTTGAGATTTCAAGCTAGCAATTCTCGGTGATGTTCAATATAGCAATTTCTTCTCTTTTGAGAAGTGCAATTTTTTCTTTCTTCTTGAATTGTGCAAGCTAGCTGTCTCCCCCTTTGTCATTGTCAAAAAGAAGGGAAGACCCTTTCTAAAGAAGGAAAGATCCTTTATGTCAATTTCTAAATCATGACAAAGGCGAGTAATCATTCTTATTTCAAAATTCCATAATTGAGATAAACCTTGAATTCAAATTAAGGCAATTTTAATCATGATTCATATCATATGCAATATATCACATACATCATAATAAAAAGCATGAGTATTGCATGCATCATTTTAGCAACAAATCATAGCATTTCATCACATGGCAAGATATCAACAAGTAAAATTACGATGCAAGTTCTTGATATCTTAACATGATGTAAACATGGCATATGACAATCATAGCATTTCTATCATCAATTTATCATATATTTCGTTGGAAGCTTCTTTTGATATCTTAACATAATTCAAATTCAAATATGGCACTCATAGCATCAATTCATATATTTCTCCCCCTTTCTCATCAACAAAAAGGAGAACGATATAAGCAAATTTTAAACGTAAGTGCGGTAATGATTCATGTCATAACTAGGTTTATGTCACTTTTCAACAATGAGTGATAGGATATCAATTATACAAACATCTTAAGGAAAACATGACATGGAGATAGCTTTCATTACTTCTTCCTCTTTATTTATTATTATCTTTTTGCATGAAGGAGGAAAGTCACTTGTGAGCTTACTCGAATGAAGTTAAAATTGATAAGATATTAAAGCACACTTCATTTTTACAAGTAATCATCAAATCCATTTCTCGAAAGATATTTTTCACATGATAAGTCTATGAGAGATGCATTTGCTAGTTGATTCCATATGTCAAAAATCAATGATATGAATCAAACTCGATATGACATATGTTTATTAAGTCTGGAAGAGAATAATGTATCGAGAAAATCCGATTGTTATGATAAAAAAGATCTGAAAATAAAATTGAACACTTTCATGCATTTGGACAAGGTTTTGCTATAGATTTTCAAATTCAATCATGAAGATAAAACATGCTTATTATTATGGAAATTTTTGTATCCAAAACATACAATTTCCAACATGTTATTAAGGCATGTAATTGTGTAAAATTCTCATTATAGCAATTATATCCTACCATGTATGATCAAAATTTCTCCCCATTTTATCATTGTAAACAAGAAAGAAGAAGGGAAAAACAAAATAGTGTAAAATATTTTAATCAATTCAAGGCATACAAGCTATAAATACAATCACATCATGTCATGAAAGATAAAATCACTTGAATACCAAAAGACATTTCATTTTGACATATCTCCACTTTAAATAAAAAATGAAAAGAATTCTTAGGAGATCATGATATAGATAGAATTCATTTAATCTTGTAAGAGAACAAGATATTAATTCATGCATATAAAATCTTGACTTAAGCATAAGAAATCTCAATTTATAAATTTTAAAAAATCAAGATAAAACTCATTTAAATCATCAAATCAAGATCATTTTCAAGATATTCACAAAAGTAATATAAATAGATTCATTAATTTCCCTTTTAAAAAATCAATAAAGTCGAAAAAATAAATTTTTCAAGAAGAAACCTTTCCACTTTTTAGTTGTTTTAATTCAATAGATTTATTTCATACATGCATGTTCTTTTCTTTTATGCCAAATAAAAACATGCATCAACGTTTAGGATCGAAAAATGAATTTCGTCATAAAAACCATCAAGACCAAATCATCATGTATAGCTTTTAAAATCTCATTCATAAAATCTTCAATCATGGTATCAAAAACATTTAATATTTTCATTACATCATTATGCATTACTTCAAATCAAACATGATTTAATTTAATCAAAATCGAGAAATTAGTTAATCAAACATGATACCATTCAACAATGTTAATCAAACATGATACACATTATTACTTCTTAACCACGTATAGCATGATTTCATAAGGCATTTTTAATCATTTTGTTTATCATAAATATGTAATTTTCTTGATTATTTTTAAAATTACTAGAATGATAAGCATGATTCCTAATTTTTGCATTTTCATTATAAAACATGTAATTTTCAAGAAAATTAATTCTAAAAATAAAAAAATGCATCATGAAAAATATCAAGTAATTTCAAAATAAATTAAGGGGGTTTCGATTAGCTCATCGTTGAATGTCCTTAAGGCGTAGTTTGCTACATTGCCTTTCTTGATTTTCTCCTCATCTTCAAAGGAGCTCGATTCATCCCAAGTTGTATTCTTTTTCTTGCGTTCAAAGCATGTAGTTCCGTTCTTTTTGCTTTTTAATTTTTGTTTTATGAACTTTTTTTATTTCATTTGTAGTTCTTGTTCACCATCACTTGAGCTTATGCTCGAGTGGTCTTCAAATGTTCTATGTCCCAAATCCTTCCTGTTCTTTGGAAGGTTGTTTTGTTCATCATATGCATTGTGCACCATTTCATATGTCATCAACGAACCAATTAGTTCTTTAAATGGAAAAATATTTAAATCTTTTGTTTCTTGTATTGCCATTACTTTTGATTCCCAAGCTTTAGAAAGTGATCGTAAAACTTTACTAACAAGTTCAAAATTCGAAAAGGTTTTACCAAGTCCTTTTAGACTATTGACGACATCCGTAAAATGGGTGTATATGTCTCCAATAGTCTCTCTTGGTTCTATACGAAACATTTCAAAATCGTGCATCAAAAAATTTATTTTAGAATCTTTTACACTACTTGTGCCTTTGTGTGTGATTTCAAGAGTGCACCAAATATCGAAAGCCATTTCGCACAAAGAAACCTGATTAAACTATGTTTTATCTAATGCGCAAAATAAAGCATTCATAGCTCTAACATTTAAAGAAAAAGTCCTCTTCTGCAAATCATTCCAATCTTTCATCGGAAGAGAAGACCTTTTAAAATCGAATTCGACAATATTCCATAAATTTAAATCCAACGAAAGCAAGAAAACTCTTATTCGAGTTTTCCAATAAGTGTAGTCTATCCCATTAAAAAATGGAGGACGAATGAGAGATTGACCCTCTTGAAAGCCAAAATGAGCCATTTTTATTTGGGTGTTAAACCAAATTAGAAAACCATGGCTCTGATACCAATTGTTAAGATCAAGAGCAATAAGAGGGGGTGGTGAATTATTGCAGCGGAAAACTTTCGACGATTGAAACTGCGTTCTTACGTTGAAATCCGATTCCAACGTAAAAGTCGTTTCGTGCGGATAATAACTTTAAAAGCTTACGGAAACGTATTTGAAGTAAGGTAAGGAAGGCAGTTTGTAGTTAAGATAAATAGCACAAAGGAAATGCAAATCAGATTTTAGAGTGGTTCGGTCAAACGTGACCTACATCCACTTTCGGCTTCCTCCTCCGACGAGGTCACCGACATCCACTAGAGGCCTTCTATTAATAGGCGAAGGCCAACCACCCTTTTACAATTTCACTCCTTTTGACGGGCTTAGGAGACAACCCTTACAGAATTTCTCTCCTCTCTTGAAAGATCAAAACTTGGAAGAAAAGAGGGTGGAGAACTTCTAGTATTTACAACACTTTTGAGCTCTAAAAATCACAGAGTAAGATTGGATTTTCAGTGTCTTTGGTTTCCCTTTCATGCAGGAAAGGGTGGGGTTTATATGGGCCCCAAACTGGTTTGAATTTGGAGCTCAAAAGTGTCTTTTCCCATATTTCCGGGGTCTTGGCGGTACTACCTCTTGACTAGGGCGGTACAACCGCCTGGCAGCTCGAAGACTGAGCCTCTGGGTGGTGCCACCGCCTGACAGGGGTGGTGCCACCGCCTGACAAGGGCGGTTGCACCACCCAGTCTCGCTTGGAGACTGAGCCCAAGCGGTGCCACCGCTTGACTAGGACGGTTGCACCGTCCAGTCTCGCTCGGAGACTGAGCCCAAGCAGTTGCATCGCCCAGCATTCCTGGGAGACCATCTCCTGGGCGGTGCCACCGCCGACCCTAACGGTCCCACCACCTAGCAGGAATTCTGGTCCGAATGGGTTGATCCATTCGACCCAATTTGGGTCTATCAAGGGCCCAATTGCCCCCAGATTAAGTTAATGGGATCACCTCCCATTCCTAACTTAATCTGCATGCTAACTACTATATTTCTTAAGACATTTACTGTAACTTGCTCCGATGCATCAATCGCTTCTTCTGGCGAGCTTCCAGCGAACTTCCGACGAACATTCGACGAACCTTCAGCGATGCTCCGGCGGACTTCCAGTAAACTTCGGGACTTGCGACGATCGACTTGGCGAGTTCCAACGAGCTTCTTTGGCAAGCTCCTGGACTTCTCGGATTTGTTCCCGCAGAACCTTCGACGACCGTCCGGACTTCCGTCGAACTCTCAAACTCCCAACGTGATCATAGTCTTGACTCTGGTGCAACTCCTGCTGCATGTCTTACTTTCATCGTAGTTAATCCTGCACATGTAAAATAAAACTTCGATCGAGACAATTAATCCTAAGCAATTAACCAAGTTGTCCGGGATGTCATTGGTCCCTTGACGCTTCGTTCGATTATTCGGCGCATCATCCTCTCCTGTGGCCTATTGCCCAATCGGCCAGTTGACTCTGTAACTCCGATATCCTTGGCACAATACTCGCTCTTCTTGGCCCGATGCTCGAGTCCATGGCCCGAAGCCTTCTGTCGATACGTCGACCAATCCACCGGCCCGACGTCTAATCTTCTGACATGTTCCTTTAGCACAACATGATTTTTTCTGCTTTACTTGTCTCATCCTGATCGAAGCATCCTGCATCACTCAAAAAGTAGATGAAAACATAAACACAATTATCAATTGGTTTCATCATCAAAATACGAGATTCAACACGAACTACTATAAAAATCTGGTTTGTGTTTCCTTTGAGCACTTTACTTTTACAGCAAACTGCCTCTCCTCTTTACTATGCTTTTACTATGCCTACACTTGCATATGTTTTCAAGTTTCCGAAATTGATTTTCAACGTATGAAAGAATTTTCAGAACTGATGTTTTTACCGCTGCACTAATTCAGAGCCCCCCTCTTAGTGCCGACTCATTCCTAACAATTGGTATCAGAGCCCCGTTTTTCTCATTTGGTTTAACACCCAAAGAGAAATGACTCTTTTCGACTTTCAAGAGGGTCACTTTCTCATTCGTCCTCCCCTGTTCAATGGGATAGACTACACATATTGAAAAACTCGAATGAGAATTTTCTTACTTTCCTTGGATTTAAATTTATGTAATATTGTTGAAAATGATTTTCGAAGGTCTTCTCATCCAATGAACTATTGGAATGATTTGGAGAAGAAGATTTTTTCTTTAAATGCTAGAGCTATGAATGCTCTATTTTACGCCTTAGACAAAAATGAGTTTAATTGGGTTTCTACTTACGAAACGGCTTTCGACATTTGGCACATTCTTGAAACCACACATGAAGGTACTAGTAGAGTAAAAGACTCTAAGATAAACCTTTTGATCCATGATTTTGAACTTTTTCAAATGAAGCCAAGTAAAACCATTGTTGACATGTACACCCATTTTACGGATGTCATCAATAGTTTAAAAGCTCCTAGCAAATGTTTTTCGAATCTTGAACTTGTGAATAAAGTTTTATGCTCATTTTCTAAAACTTTGGATTCAAAAGTAACAACTATTCAAGAATAAAAAAACTTGAATCATTTTTCAATTAAAGAACTTATAGGGTCTTCAATGTATAAAATGACATGCAATGCACGTGAAGAACTTGAGAACCACATTCCAAAGAACATGAAGGATTTTGGACTTAGAACAATTGAAGACCACTCAAGCATAAGCTCAAGTGATGGTGAACTTGAACTCCTCATAAAATTTTTAAAACAAGAATCAAAAATTAAAAATGAACTTAAAAATAAGAAGAAAGCGACTTTGGACAAATCGAGCTCCTCCGAAGATGAGGAGAAAATCAACAAAAGCAAGGTGACAAACTATGCCTTAATGACTTTTTACAACGAGATAAACAACTCAAATGAAACTCCTTTAATTTATTTCGAAATTACATAATACTTTTCATGAGTTGTTTTTAATTAGTTTAGAAAAATTATATTTTTTTTAATTGCATGTTTAATGAAAATGTAAAAATAAAATTGGATCATGCTTACCTTTCTAGTGATTTTAAAATAATCATGAAAATTACATGTTTTATGATAAACAAACAAAATAATTTTTGATTAAAAATGCCTTATGAAATCATGTTTGATTTGAAGTAATATCATGCTTAATGAGTTTATCTTTCAAAATTATGCATGATGATTCTTGTGATTTATGGATTATTGATTTTTACCATAATGAAAGTAGCTTTTTCAGTTTTAAAAAGGATACATGTCTTGATTTGGCATAAATGAAAAAGGCATGCTTATATGAAATAATGTAAGTATAATGCTTGACGATTTTATATTTAATTATGCATGATGATTTGAAGTAATAATATTTTTTGGATAATTTATGGTTTATTGATCTTGATGATTTCCATGATGAGATTTGCTCTTTCGATTTTAAACTATGATGTATGGTTTTCATACAAAAAATTGAGCATCCTAATATGAAATCAATCACATAAAATGAAACACATAAAAAGGAAAATGAATTATCATTGGAATTAAAATGATGAATCAAATCTCTTGTTTGAAGAAGCCTTATGTTTAATGTGTTATATTTTTTTGGTATTGATAGTTTTTATGACGAAATTTATTTTTCGATCCTAAACGTTGATGCATGGATTTGAAAGAAAAAAACATGTATGTATGAAATCAATCAATAAGTTGAAACAAAAGGAGGAAAGCATTTTTCTTGAAAATTTGTTTTTCTCTATCTTATCGATTTTTCACTAAGAGACCAATAAAATTATTTATGCCATTTTGAATCTTCTGAAAGAAATGTTAAGATTTTGATGATTTGAATTTGAATGAGTTTTATCAAAATTATGATCTTGGTTTCTTAGAATTACTTGAGATTTTTAAATCAAGATCTCTTCTTTGTACACCTATAATTTTTTTATTCTTGGTATTTTATTTAAAGAAGAGATTTACTATATGAATCATGTCTTTTGGCATTCAAGTGATCTTATCTTTGATGAAATGATATCTTTGTATTTATGGCACGAATGCCTTGAAATGATTGAAATATTTTACACTATTATGTTCTTCCCTTATTCTTTCTTGTTTACAATGATAAAAGGGGGAAAAGTTATGATCATTCATGGTAGGATGTAATTTGACAAATTGATATCATCATGATGTGAAATATTTATGATTTGGAATGATGCATACAATACTTATGCTTTTTATTATGATGATGTATGTGATGTATTGCATATGATAAGAATCATGATTGAAATTACTTTGATTTGAATTCAAAGTTTTTCTCAATTATGGTATTTTGAAATAAGAATGATTATTTATCTTTGTCATACTTTAAAAATTATTGCAAAGGGAAAAAGAGATACAAAATTATATTCTTCCCTTCTTTTTGACAATGACAAATGGGGAGATAGCTAGCTTGCTAGCTATCTTGCACAAGTGAAGAAGATGCAAAGACATACTTGCTTTCACATCTAAAGAGAAGCAAAAATTATAAACGTACATATCGTAAAAAGAGGCAAAACTTGTTAGTTTGCTCATCTCAAAAGAAAGAAATGCTATCTTGCAATCTTAAGCAAAATTGCTATCTTGCCTATCTCAAGAAGCAAAACTTGCAACTTACACATTGCAAAAGGAAGCAAGAATCGCTAGCTTGCACACTTCAACAAGAAAGCTATCTTGTATTTGCTTTCGAAATATTGCTAGCTTACACTTTCTAAAATGATGAAAATTTTTTTTGCTAGCTTGTATGTTGTAGAGCATGCTATCTTACTACCTTGCATATCTAAAACTTCATAGCTTGCATGTTCTAATATGATATAGCACTTGCTAAATTTGCTAGCTTGCATGATGATAAAACTGAAGATTATGATTATATTGCAATGATTTGAACTTCTATGTCCAAATACTTGATAGTTGTAACTTCTCCATTTTGTTGATGACAAAGAGGGAGAAGTATGATCATGTTATGCATGATGATGTGTTGCAAATATTCATGATAAAATTTGCAATGACTTGAATTCAGCTTGAATTCAAGATTCTATCAATATGGCAGATTTATAGGGAGAGTTAAGGTTAACTCTGTCATCAATTGGTTGTCATCATTAAAAAGGGGGAGATTATTGAATCTCGGATTTTGATGATGAAACCAATTGATAAGTGTTTATGATTTGATATGCATTTTGAGTGACGCAGGAAGCTTCGATCAAGGAGAGACATTTAAAGTAGGAAGAATCATGTTGGGCCGGAGAAACATGTCAGAAGATTGGACGTCGCACCGAAGGATCAGTCGACGTATTGACAGAAGGCTTCGGGTCATGGATTCGGGCATCAAGCCAAGAAGAGCGAATATTAAGCCAAGGATATCAGAGTTATGGAGGTCAACTGACTGATTGGGCAATAGGCCACAAGAAAGGATGATGTGCCATAGAATCGGACGAAGCGTCGATGGACCAATGACATGCCAAACAACATGATTCATGCTTAGTAATAATTGTCTAGATTGAAGAGTGTTTTTATGTGTGCAAGATTAACTATGATAGTAAGGCATAAAATAAAATGAAGTCCGAAAGTCAAGAACACGATTTCGTTGGGAGTTCGAGAGTTCGTCGGAAGTCCGAACGTTCTGTAACGGACAAACTTCTAAACAAGATGTTGGATGTAATGCTTATGTCTGTCCGTTGTCTTTTGGCATGTTCATGCCTTATACAGCAGGTAGAGGGGCGGCCGAAGGCTAAATAGTCCCATGTTAGTTGGGTTGGTGGCCTCTTTAGGCTTGTAAATAAAGGTTGTGTCATGTGGACACGTGCGAGAGCTTTTTGGTCTGTAATGGACCATTTTACCCTTTGTTGTGCCACTGTTCAGAGCTTGTAAAGTCTGTTTGTAATTTGCATTGTCTATGAAGTGTTTTTCGGACATGTTTGCTTATGGATCCCGATTGAGGCGTTCTCTTTAACCCGTTCTCTCTTTTGTTGGTCCTAAGGGACAATGGGGGGGCTTCGGGGAGGCTGACCTTTGCGGACGGACGCGCGAGGGTGCCGCACGCCTTAGGCAAAACCAGCTAAGGTCGTGACAGTTCGTCAGAAGTTTTGGTGGAATTGACCGAGAAGTCCTGGAGCTTGCCAAAGAAGCTTGTTGGAACTCGCCAAGAAGATCATTGTGAAGTCCAAGAGCTCACCGGGAGTCTGCCAAAACATTGCTGAGAGATCGTCGGAAGTTCGCCGAAAGATCGTCGGAAGAAACCAAACTTATTTTGCTTAGAATATGTCTTAGGAATCGTAGTTAGCACATAATTGGAGTTGGAATTGGGAGGTAATCCCATCAACTCTGTTAGGGGCCAATTGAGCCCGAAGTTGGGTTGGTTTGGGTCAGATTCAAGGCCCAACTAGGATGCTGAAAGTCTAGCCGGCGGTGGCACCGCTTGGGAGACTCAGTCTCCGAAGTGGTCTGGGCGGTGGTACCATGGGCAGTAAATGCTGCCAGCAGTGATACCGCCCCTATTAAGTGGTGGTACTGCCAGCCCAGACTGGACGGTGGTACCGTCCAGTGTCAAGATGTCAAGCGACAGTACTGCCCGTACTTAGGAAACCCGGGATAAGATATTTTTAGGCTTTAAGTTTTAATCAAATTGAGGCCTATAAATACCCCTCTTATCCCTAATTAACATACACAAGACTTGTGCAATCTTGACACTGGGCAATCTTGTGTGAACTCCTCTCAAAAGTTCTAAGTGTTAGAATAGTTTAAGAGGGGAGTAAGTGGGGGTGTAAGGGTTATCTCCTAAACCCGGTAAAAGGAGAATCGAGATGTAAAAGGTGGTTGGTCTTCGCCTATTGAAGGAAGACAGATAGTGAATGCCGGTGGCCTTGACGGAAGAGGAATTGACGAAGTGGATGTAGGTCACGACGATCAAACCACTATAAAAATCTAGTTTGCATTTCCTTTGAGAACTTTACTTTTATAGCAAACTGCCTCTCCTCTTTACTATGCTTTTACTATGCCTACACTCACATACACTTTCAAGTTTCTGAAATCAGTTTTCAACGTATGAAAGAATTTTCAGAACCAACGTTTTTACCACTGCACTAATTCAGCCCCCCTCTTAGTGCCGACTCGTTCTTAACAGGAACATGTCAGAAGATTAGATGTCGAGCCGAAGGATCGGTCGACATATTAGTAGAAGGCTTCGTGCTATGAGTTCAGGTATCGGGCCTAGAAGAGCGAACATTGCACCAAGAAAATCGGACTTGTAGAGGTTAACATGCCGATTGGGTAAAAGTTCATAAAAGAGTATGATGCGTCGAAGGATTGGACAAAGCGTCGATTAACTAATGACATGTCGGACGACATGTGATTAATGCTTTATAATAATTGTCTAGATTGAAGTAGTTTTAGTTGTAATTGGGTTAGTTTAGAATGTACTTAAGCTAACTTAATTAGGGGCCAACTAGGCCGAAAGTGGGGCTGTTTTGAGCTAAGAGAAAGGCCCATTCAGTGATCCGAAGCCACATTAGGCAATGGCACCACCGGAGCTAGTGGTGGCACCGCTAGAGGCTCAATCTCCAAGACATAATCTCCGAGACTGAATTAGGCAGTAGCACTGCTAGACTGGACGGTGGTACCACCCAGTGTCAAGCGGTGGTACCGCTAGTCTGGGCGGTGGTACTGTCCAAACATAGTCCTAGATTATGTCAGGCGATAGTATCACTAGTCTAGATGCTAATACCGCCCAATTGTTGAATCTCGTATTTTGATTATGAAACTACTTGATATATGTTTATGATTTAATCTGCGTTTTGAGTGACGCAGGATGCTTCGATCAGGATGAGATAATTAAAGCAGGAAAATCATGTTGTGCCAAAGGAACATGTCAGAAGATTGGATGTCGGGTCGGTGGATCGGTCGACGTATCGACAGAAGGCTTCAGGCCGTGAACTCGGGCATCGGGCCAAGAAGAGCGGGTATTGTGCCAAGGATATCAGAGTTGTGGAGTCAACTGGCCGATTGGGCAATAGGCTGCAGGAGAGGACGATGCGCAGAAGAATCGGACGAAGCGTCGAGGGACCAATGACATGCCGGACAACTTGGTTAAATTGCTTAGGATTAATTGTTTCGATCAAAGTTTTATTTTAATTGTGCAGGATTAACTATGATAATGATGAAGACATAAAGCGAAACAAAGTGTCGGAGTCAAGCGCGAAAGATTTGTTGCGAGTTCGAGAGTTCGACGGAAGTCCGAAGGTTCTTCGGGAATGCTACCGGAGCTCGCCGAGAAAGATCGGAGCTTGCCAAAGAAGCTCGTTGGAACTCGCTAAGATCCAATCGTGAAGTCTAGGAGCTTGCCGGGAGTCCGCAGAATGGTTTCCTAGAGTTCATCGGAAAACCGCCGGAAGTTTGCCGGAAGCTCGCCAGAAGAAGTCTTGACTTGCGGACTTTGTAATAGCTTAGAAAATGTCTTTAAATTTGTAGTTAGCACGTTAATTAGGGTTAGGATTAGGTGTTAATCCTATAACCCAAGTAGGGGCCAATTAGGCCCAAGTTCGGACTGGTTTGGACCAAGTTTGGAGCCAAACTAAGTGAGCTGAAATAGTGAAAGAGGTGGCACCGCCAAGGTTGGAGGTGGCACCGCCCAGGAGAGGATCTCCCGGCGAAGCTGGGCGGTGCAACCGCCCCAGGCAGGAGGTGGCACCGCCTGGGCTCAGTCTCCGAGCGAGACTGGGCGGTGCAACCTCCCTTGACAGAGGTAGCACCGCTTGAGCTCGGTCTTCGAGCTCTGGCAGGAGAGGTGCAACCGCCTTAGTCAGGAGGTGGCACCGCCTAGGGCTCAGTCTCCGAGCCAGACTCAGGCGGTGCACTCGCCCCTGACAGAGAGGTGCAACCGCCTGGGCTCAGTCTCCGAGCTCTGCCAGGCGGTGCAACCTCTCCATTCAGGAGGTGCAATCGCCTGATCCCGGAATTCCGGGATTTGATGGTTTTGAGCTCCAAATTTGAACTGGGTTGGGGCCTATAAATACCCCACCCATTCAGCACAGAAAGTAGATAGATAGACACCAAAATCTTGATCTTTTCTGTGATTCTTAGAGCTCAAAATTGTGGTTAAGGCCTAAAGTTCTCCTCCCTCCGTTCTTCAAGTTTTGAGTTGTAAAGAGAGGAGAGAAAGGTTCTATAAGGGTTGTCTCCTGAGCCCGTCAAAAGGAGTGAAAACTGTAAAAGGGCAGTTGGCCTTCGCCTATTGAAGGAAGGCCTCTAGTTGACGTCGGTGACCTCGTCGGTGGAAGAAGCCAAAAGTGGAGTAGGTCAAGACTGACCGAACCACTCTAAATCTCTGGTTTGCTTTTACTTTAGGCACTTTATCATTACTGCAAACCTCCTACATAGCTACTGCCCTCTGCGCTTTCACGAACAAGTCTCTAAGTTCTGATTTTTCCGAATCTGCATTCAGACGTAAATCGGTGTTTTCGGACGAACTTTACATTGTAGTTTACGTTTACATTCTGATTCCATTTATAACTGCAAACTGTCTTCTATGCTTTTACGAACGAGTTTCTAAGTTCTGATCTTTCCAAAATTGCGCAAACTACGTTTAGACGTAAAACTGTGTTTAGACGTAAAACTACGTTTAGACGTAAACTATGTTTAGACGCAAACTGCGTTTAGACGTAAACTTAGTTTAGACGTAAACTGAGTTTAGACGTAAAACTGCGTTTAGACGCAAACTGCGTTTAGACGCAAACTGCGTTTCGACGTAAACTGTGTTTAGACGCAAACTACGTTTAGACGTAAACTGAGTTTAGACGTAAACTAAGTTTAGACGCAAACTACGTTCAGACGCAAACTGCGTGCAGACGTAAACTGCGCTTAATCTTAAGTTATCTTAGAATCGGCTTTTACATTGAAATCGTTTTTATTGAACAAACGCAGCTTTCGTTTTTTAATCGCTGAAAGATTTCCGCTGCACTAATTCACCCCCCCCCTCTTAGTGCTCTCGATCCTAACAATTGGTATCAGAGCAGGGTATTTCTCATTTTTTATTTACACCTGAGAGAAATGGCTCTTCAAGAGGGCTTTTCGGTCTTTCGTCCACCGTTCTTTAATGGATTGGACTACACTTATTGGAAAACTCGAATAAGAGTTTTCTTGATTTCTCTAAATCTGGATTTATGGAATATCGTTGAAAACGGTTTTCAACTTCCCTCTAAACCGATGAACGAATGGTCGGATTTAGAGAAGAAGTATTTTTCTTTAAACGCAAAGGCTATGAATGCCTTATTTTGCGCATTGGACAAAAATGAGTTCAATCGGATTTCTACGTGTGAAACGGCTTTCGATATTTGGCGCACTCTTGAAATCACGCACGAGGGAACTAGTAGAGTCAAAGACTCGAAAGTTAATATTTTACTGCATGATTTCGAGCTTTTTCATATGAAACCAAGCGAAACCGTTGTTGACATGTACACCCGTTTTACGGATGTCGTCAATGGTTTAAAATCACTTGGTAAAAGCTTTTCGGATTTTGAACTCGTTAACAAAGTTTTGCGCTCACTTTCTAAAACTTAGGATTCAAAAGTAACTGATATTCAAGAATCGAAAAACTTGAACCAATTACCACTTGAAGAACTAATTGGTTCATTGATCACATATGAAATGACGTGCAATGCACGTGAAGAACTTGAGAACGACCTTCCAAAGAACAGAAAGGATTTGGGACATAGAACATTTGAAGACCACTCAAGCATAAGCTCAAGTGATGGTGAACTTAAACTACAAATAAAACAAAAATTAAAAAGTAAAAAGAACGGAACTACTTGCTTTGAACGCAAGAAGAAGAACAAAAATTAGGATGAATCAAGCTCCTCCGAAGACGAGGAGAAAATCAACAAAGGCGAGGTGGCAAACTACACCTTTACGCCTTTCGACGCTGAGGTAATCAAAATGCCTTTAATTTACTTTGAAATTACATGATGCTTTTCATAAAGCATTTTTTTTTATTTAATTTTCTTAAAAATTACATGTTTAATAATACAAACAATTAGGAATCATGCTAGTAATTTTGAAAATAATCATGAAAATTGCATGTTTATGATAAACAAAATGATTTTGATTAAAAATACCTTATGAAATCATGCTATATGTGGTTGAGAAGTAATAATGTGTATCATGTTGATTTCCATTGTTATTTCTCGATTTTGAGTATATGAAATCATGTTCAATTTGAAGTTATGATTAATGAGTATATATTTTTGAAATTATGATGATTCTTGATATTTATGGATTATCGATTTTCATGATAATAACAGTGGCTTTAAAAAAATTGATGCATGTTTTCATAAATGAAAAGGCATGCTAACATGAAATCAATCACTTAAAATGAAACACTTAAAAAGGGGGAAAATATATTATCAATGAAATCATGAATCTATTTATGCTATAAATTTTGTGAGCCATAAAAATGATTTTGATGATTTAAATTTGAAATGAGTTTTATCAAAATCATGATCTTAATTTATCATATTGAATGAATTGAAAATGAATGATGATTTTTCTCTTGAATGATTGTGACTTGTATTCCTTGTATTCATGAATTTATTTTGATGTATGCAAATGAGAAGTTTCAATCATGCATGGTAGGATGCAATGTGACAAATTAATACCATGATGATTTGAAATATTTATGATTTGGAATGATGCATATGCTTTTTATTATGATAATGTATGATGTGTATCATGAATGCTTAAAAAAAAAAAATTTAAATAAATAAATGTTTATACCATGTTAGATGGTTTTACATATTATGCATAATAAGCTATAGTGATGAGTGAAACAATGATTGAAATAATATGAATGATGATTTGGAATCATGCATATAATAATGAGTTTATATGTTTTGAAAATGTGCATGTTTTAATTTGAAAATATAATGATGCACAAATGAGATTGATACTAACCTTTGTCATGATTTAAAATTTGATGTAAAGGGTTTTTCCCTTCTTTTTGACAATGACAAAAGGGGAGATAGCTAGCTTGCACAATTCAAGAAGAAAGCAAAAATTGCACTTCTCAAAAGAGAAGAAATTGCTATCTTGAACATCACCAAGAAGTGCTATCTTGCAAATCTCAAGACACACAAATGCAATCATGCAAATTTTGTAATTTTGCACATCATTACAATTTATGATGCTTTGGTGATTATGCATGTTCTAAAATGTTATAAAATTCACTAGCTTGCATGATGTAGAACTTAGCTATATTGAACATCACCAAGGAATGCTATCTTGCCTATATCAAGAAGCAAAATGTTAACTTGCACATCTAGCAAAACTTATATTTCAAGAAGCAAGAGTTGCTTTCTTGAACATCTCAAAATTGCTAGCTTGCGGGCCTTAAAATGTAGAAATTTTTTGCTAGCTTGTATATGGTAAACTTGCTATCATACTACTATGATGATGAGCATGTCTTATCTTTATGATTGTATTTGAAAAACTATGACAAAAATACGTCCTAATGATTGAACGTGTTAAAATTATTTTTCAAACCTTCTTGATTGAATGATCGAATCACTTGATTGACATAATGATTTTACACAATTACATGTTGAAAATTATGTGCTTGAATACAAAACTTCAATGATAACAAGCATGCTTTACCTTCATGATTGTAATTGAATATCTATAGCAAAACCTTGTCCGAATAGAAGAAAGAGTCAAATTTCATTTTCGGATTCTCTTGAATCTAACATATCAAGTTCACTCTCTTCCAAACTTAACAAGCATATGTCATATCAAGTTTAGTACATATCATTGATTTTTGACATATGCAATTAACTAGCAAATACATCTCTCATACACACATCATGTGAAAAATATTTTTTGAGAAATGGATTTGATGAATATGGATGAAAGTGTTTTTACTTGCAAGGATTTATTTCACATACATATCTTGGTCCTTGTAAAAATGAAGCATGATTTAATCTCTCATCGATTCTAACTTCACTCGAAGTAAACTCACAAATAGCATGTATCACAAATAGTCTTCCTCCTTCATGCAAAAAGATAATAACAGAAAAAAAAAAAAAAGGAAGAAGCAATAAAAGCTATCTCCATGTCATGTTTTCCTCGAGATGTTTGCATAATTGGTATCCTATCACTCACTGTTGGAAAATGACATAAACCAACTTATGGCATCGCACTAATATTTAAAATTTGCTTATATCGTTCTCCTTGTTGTTGATGACAAAGGGGGAGAAATATATAAATTGATACTATGAGTGCCATATTTGAAGAATATGAATAGATGTCATGAATGCCATATTATGATGAGATATCAAAAGCAGCATTCATATGAATAGGTGCTATGAATGTCATATCATGTTAAGATATCAAGAACTTGAATCGCAATTTACATATTGATATCTTACCATTTGATGATAGCAAACTGCATGATGATAAAACTTGATATTATGTTTTTCATGCAATGAGTTAAACTTACATCACAAACACTTGATTGTGGCACTTCTCCTTTTTGTTGATGACAAAGGGGGAGAAGTATTTGATAACATGATATGTTATGCATAAGTTCATGATAACGTGTTGCAAGTATTCATGATGAATATTGCAATAACTTGAATTCAGTTTGAATTCAAGGTTCTATCAATATGGCATATTGATAGGGGGAGTTTGTTTAAACTCTAGGAGTTAAGAGTTAACTCCGTTTATGATGACATGTTGCTTAGATTTTTGAATCTAAGAGTTTCTGTCAATATGGCATATTGATAGGGGGAGTTTGTTTAAACTCCAGGAGTTACGGTTAACTCCGTCATCAAGTAGTTGTCATCATCAAAAAGGGGGAGATTGTTGAATCTCGTATTTTGATTATGAAACTACTTGATATATGTTTATGATTTAATCCGCGTTTTGAGTGACGCAGGATGCTTCGATCAGGATGAGACAATTAAAGCAGGAAAATCATGTTGTGCCAAAGGAACATGTCAGAAGATTGGATGTCGGGTCGGTGGATCGGTCGACGTATCGACAGAAGGCTTCGGGCCGTGAACTAGGGCATCGGGCCAAGAAGACCGGGTATTGTGCCAAGGATATCGGAGTTGCGGAGTCAACTGGCCGATTGGGCAATAGGCTGCAGGAGAGGACGATGCGCCGAAGAATCGGACGAAGCGTCGAGGGACCAATGACATGCCGGACAACTTGGTTAAATTACTTAGGATTAATTTTCTCGATCGAAGTTTTGTTTTAATTGTGCAGGATTAACTATAATAATGATGAAGACATAAAGCGAAACAAAGTGTCGGAGTCAAGCGCAAAGGATTTGTTGCGAGTTTGAGAGTTCGACGGAAGTCCGAAGGTTCGTCGGGAATGCTACCGGAGCTCACCGAGAAAGATCGGAGCTTACCGAAGAAGCTCATTGGAACTCGCTAAGATCAAATCATGAAGTCTAGGAGCTTGCCGGGAGTCCGCAGAATGGTTTCCGAGAGTTCATCGGAAGACCGCCGGAAGTTTGCCGGAAGCTCGCTAGAAGAAGTCTTGACTTACGGACTTTGTAATAGCTTAGAAAATGTCTTTAAATTCGTAGTTAGCACGTTAATTAGGGTTAGGATTAGGTGTTAATCCTATAACCCAAGTAGGGGCCAATTAGGCCCAAGTTCGGACTGGTTTGGACCAAGTTTGGAGCCAAACCAAGTGAGCTGAAATAGTGAAAGAGGTGGCACCGCCAGGGTTGGAGGTGGCACCGCCCAGGAGAGGATCTCCAAGCGAAGCTGGGCGGTGCAACCGCCCAAGGCAGGAGGTGGCACCGCCTGGGCTCAGTCTCCGAGCGAGACTAGGCGGTGCAACCTCCCCTGACAGAGGTAGCACCGCCTGAGCTCGGTCTTCGAGCTCTGGCAGGAGAGGTGCAACCGCCTCAGTCTGGAGGTGGCACCGCTTGGGACTCAGTCTGCGAGCCAGACTCAGGCGGTGCAACCACCCCTGACAGAGAGGTGCAACCGCCTGGGCTCAGTCTCCGAGCTCTGCCAGGCGGTGCAACCTCTCCATTCAGGAGGTGCAATCGCCTGATCCCGGAATTCCGGGATTTGATGGTTTTGAGCTCCAAATTTGAACTGGGTTGGGGCCTATAAATACCCCACCCATTCAGCACAGAAAGTAGATAGATAGACACCAAAATCTTGATCTTTTCTGTGATTCTTAGAGCTCAAAATTGTGGTTAAGGCCTAAAGTTCTCCTCCCTCTGTTCTTCAAGTTTTGAGTTGTAAAGAGAGGAGAGAAAGGTTCTGTAAGGGTTGTCTCCTGAGCCCGTCAAAAGGAGTGAAAACTGTAAAAGGGCAGTTGGCCTTCGCCTATTGAAGGAAGGCCTCTAGTTGACGTTGGTGACCTCGTCGGTGGAGGAAGCCAAAAAGTGGAGTAGGTCAAGACTGACCGAACCACTCTAAATCTCTTGTTTGCTTTTACTTTGAGCACTTTATCATTACTACAAACCTCCTACATAGCTACTGCCCTCTGCGCTTTCACGAACAAGTCTCTAAGTTTTGATTTTTCCGAATCTGCATTCAGACGTAAATCGGTGTTTTCGGACGAACTTTACATTGCAGTTTACGTTTACGTTCTGATTCCATTTATAACTGCAAATTGTCTTCTGTGCTTTTACGAACGAGTTTCTAAGTTCAGATCTTTCCAAAATTACGCAAACTACGTTTAGACGTAAAACTGCGTTTAGACGTAAAACTACGTTTAGACGTAAACTGCGCAAACTGTGTTTAGACACAAACTGCATTTAGACGTAAACTGAGTTTAGACGTAAACTGAGTTTAGACGTAAAACTGCGTTTATACGCAAACTGCGTTTAGACGTAAACTGTGTTTAGACGCAAACTGCGTTTAGACGTAAACTGAGTTTAGACGTAAACTAAGTTTAGACGCAAACTGCGTTCAGACGTAAACTGCGTGCAGACGTAAACTGCGCTTAATCTTAAGTTATCTTAGAATCGGCTTTTACATCGAAATCGTTTATATTGAACAAACGCAGCTTTCATTTTTTAATCGCTGAAAGATTTCCGCTGCACTAATTCACCCCTCCCCCCCCCCCCCTCTTAGTGCTCTCGATCCTAACACCAATGTCAGTGTTGCAGGCGGTGGTACCGCCCAGCATAGGCAATGGTACCGTTAGGACCTAGGAAACCCGGGATGAGACCTTTTTTGACTCCAATTTTGAAGCCATTTGGGGTTTATAAATACCCTAGCTATTCCTGCATGAAAAAGCATAAAATTGAGTTAAAAAGGGGGAAAAAATACTTAAGAAAAATTAAAAACTCTCTTAGGATTTAGAGTCTATTTCTCCTAGAGTTAGAAGTTTTCTAAGGGAGGAGTGAGGTCTAAAAGAGAGGCGTAAAGGTTCTCTCTTAAAGTTGTGAAAAGGAGAAAGAGTGTAAAAGGATAATTGGTCTTCACTCATTGAAGGAAAACTGGTAGTGGAAGCTGGTAGCCTCGAGTGAAGAGGAATTGGGAGTGGATGTAGGTCACGATAACCGAACCACTATAAAAATTGGTGTGCCTCCCTTTCTCTACTTGGTTACTTATTTTGTAACTGCTTTACTTGCTCATTATGACTCCTGCAAACATTTTAAGTTTAAACGTCTTTCCGATATGATTTCATTGAATAAAATTTTCAAACTGACGTGATTTTATCCAAAGCACTAATTTTAAGTTTAAACGTCTTTCCGATACGACTTTGAGAAAAAAATCATTTTCTTTAAATGCGAAAGCTATGAATGCTTTGTTTTGTACTTTGAATAAAAATAAGTTTAATCGTATTTCTACTTGTGAAACTATACATGACATTTGACACACTCTTAAAATCACACACGAAGGCACTAGTAGAGTTAAAGATTCAAAAATTAATCTTTTGATGCATGATTTTGAATTATTTTGAATGAAGCCAAGCGAAACTATCATTGACATGTATACCCGTTTTACGAATATCATCAATAGTCTAAAAGCACTTGGTAAAATATTTTTGAATCTTAAACTTGTGAATAAAGTTTTACTTTCTCTTCCTAAAAACTGAGATTCAAAAGTAACTGTCATACAAGAAGCAAAGAACTTAAACAATTTTCTACTGGAAGAACTTATTGGTTCATTAATGACATATGAAATGACATGTCAGGCACATGATGAACATGATGAACTTGAGAACAACCTTCTAAATAATAGGAAGGACTTGGCATTTAGAACAAAAGAAGACCACTCGAGCGAAAGCTCAATTGATGATGACATAGAACTCCTCACAAGTAAATTTATAAAATTTATAAAACATGAATCTAAGAATAAAAATAAACTTAAAAAGAAAAAGTTGTCAAAGAATAAGAAAGCACTCAAGGTGACTTGGGATGAAACGAGTGCATTCGAAAACGAGGAGCAAACCGATGAAGATGAAGTGGCGAACTTCGCTTTGATGATTCTCGACAATGAGGTAAACAACTCAAACGAATCTTCTTTACTTTACTATGAAATTACTTGATACTTTTCATGAGTTATTTTTAAATTAGTTAGTAAAAAAAATATAATAAATATCATGCTTCTCTTTCTAGTGATTTAAAAAAATAAAAAAAATTGAGTATGACAATTGCATATTAACTCCTAGCACTAAGCATGAAAAGTTAGGTTCACTTAAAAAGAAAAATGCATTACTACAACAAATAAAATGATTTTGATTAAAAATATTTTATGTTTAATAAAATCATGCTTGATGATTTAATGATGCATAAGTGATGATGATGATGACTTTGAACTTCTCATTATAAACTTTAAAAAATTCATGAAACAATAATTAAAAATAAACTTAGAAAGAAGAAGCTGCCAAAGAAGAAGAAAATACTCAATGCGACTTAGGATGATTCGAGTGCATTCGAAGACGAGGAGCAAACTAATGAAGACGAAGTTATGAACTTCACTTTGATGACTCTCGATAATGAGGTAAACAACTCAAACGAAATTCCTTTACCTTATTATGAAATTCCTTGATGCTTTTCATGAGTTATTTTTAAATTAGTTAGTAAGAAATTAAAAAAAATTATGCTTCTTTTTCTAGTGATTTTAAAAAAAATAAAAATTAAAAATTTGAGCATGAAAATTACATGTTAACTCCTAGCACTAAGTATGAAAAGTTAGATTCATTTAAAAAGGAAAATGCATTACTACAACAAATAAAATTATTTTGATTGAAAATGCTATATGTTTACTAAAATCATGCTTGATGTTTTAATAATGTAATGATGTAATGATATAATGAAAATGTTAAAAGGTTTGGTATCATTCTTGATGATTTTATATTATGCATAAGGATTTGAAATAATGATGATTTGAAATCTTATGCTTTGAAATTATACGTTACACCTTTGATCTTGATGATTTTTATGATAAATCTTATTTTATGAGTTTAAATGTTGATGCATGTTTTGATTTGGCATAAAAAGACAAAGGTTTGCTTGCATGAAATTAATCATAAAATTTGAAACTAAAACAACTTGAGCTATTTTTAATCTTATAGGAAGATATCTATGTTGCTTTAATGGAATTATCTGAAAAGTTATTTTGATGATGATTTTGGATTTCTTTTCATATGATTCATTTTAATAATGAGATGATATATTCAATCAAATCATTATCAATATTTACGACTTAAGATGTATTTTATAAGAAATATTTTTCTTGATTCTCGTATGATTCACTCTCTTAAGAAAACATTCATCCAAACAAATCATGATTATTTTTTTGATTACAACTTGAAAGTTTTATTATGAATCATGATTTTTCATAAATTGTCCTCCTACGATTCTTCTTGGTATTCACTAAAAATGGGGGATGCATTCAAATTAACCATGATATATCACTAGACTTCTTAATGTTTATAATTTTCTTATATTTATGATTTGAATATCTCATGATATGATTGAATCATTGTTGTAAAAGAAGTAGGAAATTGTTAGCCTTCAAATTGCAAAAGAGAATAAAAAAGTATTAGCTTGAATGATAAACTTAAATCTCCCAAATGCATAAACTCTTTTTATAAATTTTTTGGATCATGATCTTGATTTCTTGATTTTTTTTACTTGAGTTTTCATTTTAAATCAAGATTGTTTCCTATCATTCCTTCTATTTACAAAAGAAGAAATTCATCAAAAATGATACATCATCTTTTGGTATTCATGACTTGATCTTTTATTTTTAATATTTGAAATATTGATATAAATTTATCCTTGTTAGTTATCTTTGTCATGATTTAAAAATTAATGTAAAAGAAAAAGAATTACAACATTATATTCTTCCCTTCTATTTGACAATGACAAAGGGGGAGCAGAACTTGCTAGCTTGCTCAACTCAAGAAGATGCAAAAATAGGCTATATTGCACATCTCAAAATATGTAAAATTTTACTATCTTTCATATGTGAAAAACTTGCTAGCTTGCATGTTCAAAACTTGCTATCTTACTAGCTTGCATATCTAAAAATTTGCTAATGATATTTCTTCTTTTTCCCAATGACAAAGGGGGAGAAAGAATTGCTAGTGTGTACATCTCAAAAGAAAGTTACTAGCTTGCATGATGATATTTCAAAAACTTGAGATTATGTTTATAATGCAATGATTTGGAATTATATCTCAAAAACTTGTTAGTTGCACTTCTCCTTTTTGTTGATGATAAAGGGGGAGAAATTATGATGACAATCATGCATGGAATGATATATTGAAATTTATGATGTATTAAAATTTAGATTATGCATGATTTTATGATGACATGTTACTTGGATTCATAATTTATTTATGAATTTAAAAGTTCTATCAATATGACATTTTGATAGGGGGAGTTTAGTTAAACTTCCTCATCAATTGGTTGTCATTATCAAATAAGGGGAGATTGTTGAATATCATATTTTGATGATGAAACCAACTAATAGAGTTTATGATCTAATCTATATTTTGAGTAATG